>NC_000081.6:7789446-8091392 GCF_000001635.26 Mus musculus
CACATTTGTAAATCTCAGCAGTGGGAGTCAGAGGAAATGGATTCCAACACTCATTGGCAAGCCAGCCTTGCCTCCTTGGTGTGTACCAGGCCAGAGAAAGATCTTAAAAAGTCAACAGTGCCAGCAAAATGCCAGTCAACGTTCTCCTCTGGCCTGCACGTGCACACCAGTGCACACACACGCGCGCGTGTGCGCGCGCACACACACACACAGAGAGAGAGAGAGAGAGAGAGAGAGAGAGAGAGATACCAACATGCACAGACACACATATCATAGAAATGAAAAGAAAGAAAAGCAGTTGGAAATGTTGATGCTGAAGGAACCAGGAAACCCCATGGAGCCTTTGCTATCCGAGTTGCCCTCAGGGGGAGCCTTGATTCAGGGAGGGCTGAAGCAGAGGGAGAGCCCACTCAAGTACTGGGATGGCAAGTTCCTGCAACTCCATGATTTAAAGACTTGTAATATGCCCGTCCATACCATAGCTGCTCTGAGAGTCAATGGTGTATGCCTGGAAGACAACCTGGAAATCTGGAAAAATCAAGACAAACGGTCTGTTAGCGTAAAGGATCTTGGTGGTTTAAATCCTTGATATGTCCTGCCCGCATGAAAGGCTCTCTCTGTAAACAGAAGCAAGACCACACTGTCTTACACCAAGGCCTTTCAGCTTGTTTTAAAGGGGGCACTATTTTCCACTGGGCGTATGGTTTCTTCACAGTGTCTCACACACACACACACACACACACATACACACACACACACACACATACTGCCTACGTGTGTAAATGGCAGGAAGCTCTTTGGCGGGTTAAGTAGTAAACTCCTGCTCCTTTTTTGATCCCACTGGAAAGCCTAATGCTGCAGACCAGCTGCTTCTTCAGCACCATTTAGTGACCGCTCTCTGAATGAGTTAGCTGGCAACATCCATTCTCTCTGTGCCTCCCTCTCACATACGCAATGGTCTACATGGTTTTAGGACCACTCTGGGTAAACAAAAGTACTTACTGCTCCCTTTGCTTTCTATCAAATCTGTTTCTTAAAGCTGACTGGTAAATGTATATCACTTTACATCAATTATGTAATATATGAGCTTCAAATTTATTTCTACTGACTCCCAACTCTTAGGCAAAGACCTTATAGACTGGGGCGTGTTCGCACAGATGCTGGGAGGACCAAAGGCTAGGGGAGGACTGAAGTCAGAACAGCTATTTTGTGCTGTGGTGACACCCCTATGTTAATCTGGTTTTTTCAGTACTATCATGAAATCCCTGAGGCAACTTAGGGTACAAAAATATTTGTTTTTGTTGTTTTGTTTTTTTTTGTTTTGTTTTGTTTTGTTTTTTGACTCAGAGGTTTGGAGATACCAGTCCATGACCAACTGGCTCCATTACTCTGAGTCTGTGGAGAGACAGCATATTATAAAAACCAATAAAAGAGCAAAACCTAACAGCCAGGAATAGGGGAATGGGAGAGAACAGAGAGAGAGACAGAGACAGAGTTACAGAGGCAGAGACAGAGTCACAGACAGAGACAGATAGACAGACAGAGACAGAGAGATAAAGAAAAACAGAAACAGAAAGACAGACAGACAGAGACAAACAGGCAGGCAGAGACAGACAGAGAGATAAAGAAAGACAGAAACAGAAAGACAGACAGACAGACAGACAGACAGACCACTGCTGCAGGACATAGTCTTCCAAGGACTTGGCAGGCCAATTAGTGCAAGTCTCTTGCCTACATGACCTCTTTTAGTCAGTTTTATATATATATATATATATATATATATATATATATATATATATATATATATATATAATTTTATTTATTTGTAATTAAATGCATTGTGTCCAGACAGAGATGGGCACATATGAATGCAGTACTTGTGGAGACCAGAAAAAAAAGGTGTCAGATTCTCTTGAGCTGGAGTCATTGTGAGCCACCTGACTTGGGTACTGGGAACCAGCTTCCCCATCCTCTGCAAATGAGCTCTAACCCTGAGGCATCTCTGGAGCCCTCAGGCAGCTTCTGCATAGTGTTTAGGCTTCCTTTAGGGGCGTTCCATGTCATTAGCACCTCTACTTTCCTGGGGTACCTCACTCAACTTCAACTGCATCTTCATTCCCACTCTTTCGCCTGCCAGAGGCTACTCACAGGATCTGCCATCCTGCCACACACTGCCTGGTTTCCCAGACTTCCCTCTGAATTTTCAGTGCCACCCTCCATGGTCCCATAATTCTCACATTCTGCATGCCAGCAAACCAACATCATGTGAGTTACAGCAGGTTTTATGCCAACACCAGCCATCTTGGGCATCCTAACCACAGCTGCAATAGCTTGTCTGTGTCTTGCTGGTTGAACATGTGAAATCATTCACTAGGAACTCTTAGGTGGACGTCGCTCTCCCCCTCCCCCCCACCAACCCCAAGCAAGTATGCCTTGAAATGTCATTGAGAGAATTGTTTTATTTCTACATTTATGAGCAAGAAGACTGAATGACAAGTCTGACCCAGCCTTAGTAAAAATTATTTATGCATGCATCCTTGAAGGTGAAAAAAAAAGAGAGAGAACCCAGAAGCTAATACTAGAATTATTTTCTAATATTAGAATTATAATTGTTTTCAGCCTAGTGAAATGCATTATTCACCCATACCAGGATAAGTTACATTTACAAACCTGACAGGGCCAGTAACAGGACTCAGAAGGTAAAGACACTTGCTGCTAACTCTTGTAGCCTGAGTTTGATACATGATATGCACCTGATTGGAAGATGGATTCCATATTGTCCTCTGACTCTTTGAGTTGCATATAACATAGCACATGTGAACACACACACAGTACATATACAGTACAGTGCACAGATGGATTAATGGATGGATAGATAGATAGATAGATAGATAGATTTTTGAGGACTAGCAATATAAAGTATTGGTAAGAATGAAGAGCAACCCCAGTTGTCATGAGTTGCAAGTAAGAGCATAGAATGGCAAAACACTTCAGAAAACCATTTTGTTTCTTTAAATGTAATTCCACTTCTAGATATTTATTTCTAACAAATTGATACATACATATGTCCACCAAAAGACTTGTACAGGGATGTCCATGCTAGCTCAGATTTGTACCATGTCTCCTTTTTCTGTGGTGAGAGATTTCCCATCACAAGGAGGAGTCTGGGGACAGGGAAAACTTGCTTCCCCTGTTGAAGTCTTAGGCAGAACTGACACACAATTGCTTCTGTCCTTTGTATCCATCAAAGCACTTTCTGAGCATCTGCTACCAGGCTGACCTTTGAAAACAGTTTAATCTTCGCAAACATTAGTGCCATGGACATAATCATTATTCCTTTACTGAAAACAATTTCCAAAACTTGTAAATACCAAAAACTGAGTGCACTCAGATTCGGGTGTCCTCTGCATTGAACCTGCAGAGTCACTGCAAGAATCTGTTGTAAGCTGGGCTTACATTTTTAGATGATTTAAGCTGCTTAATCTTACTGGCCTTCTAGTTCTTCTTGTATAAAATGGAGTTAAATTAGCTTTATCTCTAGTCTCATTCCCAGGTAGATGCTTAGTGCCAAGAGTCTGTGAACTCAATGGGCCATTTTTCATTCAGTCTGACAACAGCTATAAAGGGACACCATGCTCCCTCTCACTGCAGTTCTGGTAACTACACTCTTGGAGGTCTCAACGAGACTGTGATATCCTTCTACATAGAACAGATACTAACCTAGTTCCAATTTAGGCTTTTTTTTTTAAGTTTGCTTGGGGGATAATATACTAAAAGCACTAAGGAAAAAGTAATTCACTGTAAAATTAAATTCCTCTGATAATGTAAGAACTTTCTTCAATTCATAGCTGCAAATTTCCGTTCTCATGGGAGCACTGTAAGCCTGTTGGTGGCGGACTCTCACCCTCTGCATGCTGCACCTTCCACATGCAAAAAACACAGAGGGAGGTCAATTCCCAGAAGAGCTGCCTCTAGGTATTCACCCAGACAAACCTCATTGCCACAGGAGTGAAGGCAAGTGCTGAAATTAACTCACATATCCTGTTGCTTAAAATATCTTCCTAACATTTTCTGAGAAATTTTAAACAAAATTTGACCTCTTCAAATGAACTTACAGATTTAGAAGCTATGATCTCTACCTATTTGTTTCTCTGTGATGACTTGTTAGTGTATGCTAAAAACACATAGGTGTGTGGGTAAGTGAACGGATGGATGGATGATGGACAATGGACAGATGAATAAATGGATGGATAGGTGGATAGATGGACAGATGAATGGATGAGCAGGTAGACATATGAATGGGTGGGTGGATGGACAGACAGATGAGATGATGGATGGACATACAGATCAATGATGGACAGAGAGGTGGGAGGATAGACAGATGAATGCATAAACAATTAGGTGAGCAATTCCTTTCAGGAATAGAAATGTGTTTTTCATCCTACTGTGCCCCTCCCACTTTCTTAACTTCTGTCACATTCTGGTTGTCAACTCAAGTATTACTTCCTCAAAGAAGCTCCCTCTGACCCCCATGAGAATCAAGTTCTTCCATTTTTCCCTGCCCTAAGGCAGTGGTCCTTGCTTTAGAATGTTAGTATTACATACTCATGCATTCATCAGGAGAATTACTTCACTTTTAATGTTTATCTTTTCTGAGCTATAAATTCCTTAGCAGAGACTATGTCTGAGATTTTAAACAAATGAACCAATGGTTGGATAAATGTATGAACAATGGACTTTAAATTTGGAACCTTGGTGCCAAGATGCTTCTACTATAAATGTAGAATGTTAGTATATTAGAAGAGAGACTAAAGGTCAAAGACATTTATGGAATAAAAGAGTCTCAGGGGCTGAGGGGACTTCTATCCAATGGAGGAACACCTGTATTGTAGTATATTTGATCTGTATGAACAGTTTGACTGGCCCTTGTGATACTTTGGGAACAAGAACTTGATTCCTTGGAAAATATCATTTGCTGTATAGTCCTTGAAAACACTAAGATGTTTGCTGCATATGAGTGCATACCTTACTCTAAGAAACTTTACTCATCATTTTTCATTAATCAGTTTGTAGGTCTTCTTAGCTCATTGTACTAACTGAGCTGTGTCTGTATCTACATCCACAATTTATACATACATGAACATTAAGTAACATGATGTCGCATTTATTAACAAAGTCATTTTAAAATGTTCCAAAATGTTTTAGTACTAAAGAGGAAAATCAAAGTCATGTAAAGTGAGGAATAGTTTAAATTTCAAATGAGTTGATGTCTAACTTGCATCTCATGAGTTTAGATTTTTGGATCTAAATGTTCTGAAGACAAGGAGGGGGCCAGTGAGATGGCTCAAGAAGTAGAGAGTTACTCACACGAGCCTAACAAACCGAGTTCAAACTCCAGAATAGACATAGCGGCTATGGGGAGAACCTACCCCATAAAGTTGCCCTTTAACCTGCACATGTGTGCTCCATGGCTTGTACACATGCCCACACATATGTACTAAATCATCTCCACAGCACCGCTATATTTTCTAAGCTTTCAGGGAGCTACAGCGACAACTCAATGGTTAAGAGTACTTGTTGCTCTTTCAGTAGATCCAGGTTCAGTTCTCAGCATCCACATGTTCACTCCTAATTATCATAGCTCCAGTTCCAGGGAATCTGATGCCCTCTTCCGGCCTCTCCGAGCACCACGCATGTACATGGTGCAGACATGTGCAGACAAACACTCACATACTCTTTTTTAATCTCTTAAACAAAATTTTCTGAGGATGGTACTCACCCACAAAGCTATTCTTTTCTAGTACAAGATTTTGCAATGAAAATATTCCTTGGGGCAATGACTGTGGATCATTTTATCATCGCATATATTCGAGTATTTAATTGCCTCTGTCTATTGTGCTTCAGAAACCATATGGAGACAACGTTCAGATATCTCCCTTTGCTTCCTTCTCAGATTCGTCCAATCTGATGTGGAGATCCTATCCACAAATGGGGGATGTCTCAACTCCCAGCCTAGCCCTGCCTGCTGACTACAATCCCTTCATCTACACATGTCTGTGAAGACAGCTTGTACCACCCCTGGAATGATCTCAGGAAACACAAGCATCAGTAATCCTCTCACCTGGTGCCAGGAACATGTTTTGAAATAGGGAAGAAAAATCATGTACAACATCATTGATTGCTACACCCATCTTCTTGACTGTCCAGTTAGTGCAGGGCCTGACTCGGGGAATTCACTGTTCTTCCCACTTGCTAGTTATTGGTCTAGGTGGGGCCTCCTTTAATCAAGGGAATGTGAGGTGAAGTCTGGGGGAGGGGTGCTACCAGAACATACTTTCTCCATCAATTAAAGAGATCCTCTTCCACTCTGTCTTAGTCAGGGTTTCTATTGCAGTGACCAAAAGGAAAGGGTTTATTCAGCTTACACTTCCACACTGCTGTTCATCACCAAAGGGAGTCAGGACAGGAACTCAAACCGAGCAGGAGCCGAAAGGCAGGAGTTGATGCAGAGGCCATGAAAGGGTGCTGCTTATTGGCTTGCTTACCCTGGCTTGCTCAGCCTGCTTTCTTCGAGAACCTAGGACAAGAGCCCAGGGAAGGGACCACCCCACCATGGGCTGGGCCCTCCACATTGATCACTAATTGAGAAAATGCCTTACAGCTGGACCTCATGGAGACATTTCCTCAACAGCGGCTCCTTCCTCTCTGATGACTCTAGCTTGTGTCAAGTTGACATACAAAACCAGCCAGTACACTCTCTTCATACCCCTCCATGTTTTTGGATCACTATCATGTGAAGACATGGTTCATGAAATTATGACTATATAAATATTCATCTTGCACTGTAAAAAGAACTATCATCAATATCTATGTATTAACAGGATAAAAACAGCAAATGTCATTGGTAAGCCTGCAAACGTGTACATCCAGCTAAGAGAACCTCAGGCATTTTTCTGGCTTCAGCCACCATTAATCCAGGCCTCAGCTACTTGTAATGAAACCCACTCCTGATTCAAGTCATAATATAGTCGGTATCTTACATCAGTATGGTGCTCTACGGTCTCCAAAACACATTTATATCCACCACCCTATTCAATCCTGCCAACAGCTTGGAAAGAGGCACTATAACCAGTGTGAGCCTTCATAAAAACAAATATAGAAATTCAAGATATAGAAAGAACTAGACTCTTTGCTTCTGCCTCTCTTGGAGTTCACAAACTATGATCCATGAGCCAAACAAATAGATGGATAATTTTTGCATTTCCTGAATAGCAAAAATTTAAAATGTGGAAGACACCATTTCTTGGCATGACCAGTTTAGCATTGGGGAACGGCTACATGTGATCATTCCCATGCTGTCTACGGCTACACCAGAGCTACGGTTACAGAGCTAGGTAACTATGGCAGACTGCATGGCCTCACAGCCTGAAATAGCTATTCTCTAGCTCTCGACAGAAACTCTTTAGAACCCTGTTTTACCCTTGTCATAATCACTGAAAGAAAGAAAGAAAGAGAGAGAGAGAGAGAGAGAGAGAGAGAGAGAGGAAGGAAGAAAGGAAGGAAAGGAAAGAAAGAGCAAGCAAAGGAAAAGCCTCCTATTCCAATAAAAACTGTATGAAGTGGTTGGGACAATGTATCGTGCACCCTAGCACAGTTATCTAACTTTTGGTTTGATGTTTGTCTTGGGTTTTTTTGTTGGTGGTGTTTGGCTTTTTGTTGGTGTTTTTGTTGTTGCTGATGTTGGTTGGTTTGGTTTTGGTTTCGGTTTTTTTGTTTTGTTCTGTTTTTTTAAATCCTCTATAATCTATGGACAGGACCACAAGATCCAAACTGCCCAGAGAGGAGCAAGCAAATGCCTTGACTGATAATCAATCAGCTTGATTTGTAGTTTTCCTTTAGTAAGCCTCAGGACACACCTGTTTAAGACAGAGTTTTGATGTAATGGCCCCTCAATCAAAAACAACACTCTAACATCCCATGCGGGCCAGGTGGCCGCAGCTTTTTTCTTCTCTCAGATTTGCCATCCTGTGAATGTCGATTAATTGGCTAAATCTGGTAAAATGCTCACAGAGAACTTCCTGGGAGATTATGGGCTCCTGTATTATGTAAACAAAGATTATACAAACCAAACATAGCCGGCAAAACAAGCAAATCATTCTATTTCTTAACTGACTTCTAGTTTCCATCCATGTAGCATATCCAGTGAGTGAAGCATTTAAATATTCACTGGGCGAGAACATTTTTATCTAAACGTTTAACACAGAACCTGATACTTCTTTGTTTGTTGTTTGTGGAGTTTTGTTTGCTCTGTTTTGTTTGAGCCAACTTCTCCCATAACCCAGGCTGACCTCAAAGTCCCCCTGGAGCTGAATCTAGACTCAAACTCTTGATCCTTCTTGACTCCACCACTCAGAGGCTAGAATTTTAGGCCTGCGCTACCATAGCTGCCTTCCCAATACATGTGTTACATTCATTAAAAATTAGTTGAAGGGAGCTGGAAAGATGGCTGTGTCTGCAAGCACTTGCTGCAGAAGCAGGCAGACCTGAGCTCAGATCTCCAGTGTGTGTGTGTGTGTGTGTGTGTGTGTGTGTGTGTGTGTATTCTTTTTGATTGAGGGGCAGTTACATCAAAACTGCCACAATCTGCCACATGCCTGTAATCCTAGATGCTGGGAGGCAGAAATTGGTAGATCCTGGGGGCTCGTTGGCCAGCCAGTCTGGCTAATAGGTGAGCTCTACATTTAGTGAGCCACCCATCTCAAAAGAACCTTTCTGACAACTGCAGAAATACATTCATACATGCATGTCCCCCTGAGCACACACGTATGCATAAACACACACACACATACACACACACACATTCAAGTTA
Organism: Mus musculus; assembly: GCF_000001635.26. Taxonomy (NCBI): domain Eukaryota; kingdom Metazoa; phylum Chordata; class Mammalia; order Rodentia; family Muridae; genus Mus; species Mus musculus. The sequence goes on from NC_000081.6 coordinate 7,798,316, forward strand.
ATTGAAGGCTGGAATGCTACTCAATTGCTTGCCTAGCATACACGAGGCTTTGGGTTTTATCCCCAATGCCACAACAAAAAACAAAAACAAAAACAAAAAAAAAAACACTCTCAGAACAGTAAGAGAAAAAAGAACAAAAGGAAAGAAAATAACAAATTAATCGAACCTGAAAGTTCATGAACCTTGAGGAAGAGTATTTTAAACTACTTATCAATATGTGTATATATAAATGTATACATCTTTAGCACATAAATGCTCAGAGTCTATAATCTTGTAAGATTTAACAGAAAATTTGTTTTATATTATTATGGCTCTGGCTTAAACCATTTCACAGATCCTCTACAGGTCCCTTGAATGATAGCAACTTAATCCCAGAGCATGTCAGCCGTTTTACCAGCTTGTAAGTCTTTTTGTTGTTATAAGGCAGAAGCAACTTACTGGTCACTAAGGAGGTTCTTAAGCTTTTTAAATTAAAATTACACTTGACTCATTACTAGCCACCATCAGACTGAGGTCACAGATCCTCCAAGGTTCATTTCAGTGTGTCTGAACTCCCAGCTCCCTGTTGCCTGGAGAACTTGGTGTTCTTAGCCTATCAGCTGTCTAGCTCTGTGGTGATTACCAGGACCCTGGAGCTGGCCTGCCACCTCATGTGATACCAGTATACAGCAACAGAACCAGCCCAGACAGCTGCATTAATTCCAGCAGTTTTGACCTTGCACAGGCTAAGAAAGAGTTGTTTAATCAGAAGGGGACAACTTCGGGGAGGGGGGGCGAGGGGGGAGGCCCTTGAGACACACAAACAAAGAATCAGGCTGCACCCAACTGTCTCTACCACCCAACAGAAAAGGAATTGTAAAATTGTAAAATGTATAGATATTTTTTAGTGATGGTTTAAAATGCTTTTTGCCTCCTACATAAACACTCATTTTAATGATAGTATATTCTCTGAAAAAAAGATTTTTAGGAAGACAGGAAGCTGGTCATTGTGTTACTGGAGAGATGAAGGTTCGGTGATGATGTGAGAGACTAACTCTTTTATAACTAAAACGGAAAGATGGTGTGTGTTTGTGTGAACTCTCATCAAGTAATTGTCCTACTTAACTAAGAGCTACTCGTGTTTTAATACTACAGGTTACAGGCCAGATATGATCTTTAAACTAGAGTTAGTAAAACGCACAATTGGAGATCTGACCTCTAACCTGCGCCTTGATTCTCTCATGTGCTAGTAACTACTGTCTATGTGATAGGCATTACAGAGGCACAAGAAAAAGATGTGGTCCCTGCCTGCACCAAACATTTTGTTTAATTAACAGAGCCATACATTTTATGCATCCAATCAAGTGACCACACAAGTACAGAACACAGGGCACAAGAAGGATGCCCAGTAAATACCCTACAGGTGCGTCTAGAAAAAGGTCACCTAGAGACAGCATTCACTTACTAAAGGAGTATCATGAGAGTTCAACACTTAGAGGTCTACTCCTGTAATCAGTGTCTAAGCAGTATCAGTTAGCTACTGTCAGAGCAATGCTGAGGAACAGCCACAAAGTCCCAGTGGCATAAGTGTTTATTCCTCATCTACCCTAAGAGGCCAGAGAAGCGTCTCTGCTGATCGTTACAAGACTCACATGTCTGGAGCAATGGGGGACCATCAAATGACTGTCTAAACTGACCTTGGCTGTAAAAGATGGAGCACCACTACTTGGTTTTAAGTGTCTTACAGCTCCCACCGGGCTAGTCTGGGAGTGCTCGCAAGGCAATGACAGAAGTTTTAAAGAGCAAGCAGAAACATGTCAGCCCCGTGGATCTTGCCTCAAATGGGCACACCCTCAGTGCGACTTCATTCCACTGGCCACAACAAGTCCCCGTGCCAGTTCAGATTATGGGATGGAGAAACAAACACCACCAGCTTTAGTTTTAGTACAAGGAACTGTAGTCACAGGACAAGGAACAAACACAGTTGCAAAAAAGGAAAGGAAAGGAAGGAGAGAGAGGGAGAGAGAGAGGGGGAGAGAGAGGCTGCACCACTGTGATTTGCCACTAAACTGTGCCACTAGAGCGGCCTCTGAAGAACCTTCTGTTAGTTTTAATCATGGTCTTTCTTCCACTGGAGTTGATTTCAGACGATTTGGTTTATGCCAGAAATTAAACCAATCCTCAACCTCAAGGTGGTTGTTCCCTATGCATGGGCAGATGCTATCTCACATTTTTATGAGTCCTGGTAACTGCCAACACAGAATCTTATGAAAAGAAATGCCTAAGGGGCGTTTGTTGGATAGCTGAACAACCATGAATACATATCATAAAAGCGTTTTGAGTGACAGCCGCATATTAAGAATCATTTGCCCCCCTCAGGCAACCATTTTGACGTGGATCACCCCAATATATGTGTCCCTGAGGAGTGTGTGTTTGTGTGTGTGTGTGTGTGTGTGTGTGTGTGTGTGTGTGTGTGTAGGTCAAAGGTCAACATTGGCTATCTTCTATTATAATTTCTTCACCAAGCTTCTAAATAACTGAATCATCTCCCCCAGCCCATTCCTGAGTCTATATTTTTAAAAAATAACTGATTGTATTCAAATCCTACTCTGACCGTCCAACATTGCAGAGACTAGTATCCACCTTACTGCTCCAGCATTTGTTTTTACCCCACTTTCTAAAGCCCTCTTCCCATTGTGATGCCATTATTTCTCATGAAGCAAAGTCATCCTGCAAAGGCACTGCGTGCTGACCTCACACTGGGGACATGACAGTCTGAGTGCCACTGGACACGGAGCTGACCTCACACTGGGGACATGACAGTCTGAGTGCCACTGGACACAGAGCTGACCTCACACTGGGGACATGACAGTCTGAGTGCCACTGGACACGGAGCTGACCTCACACTGGGGACATGACAGTCTGAGTGCCACTGGACACGGAGCTGACCTCACACTGGGGGTGTGATGGTCTGAGTGCCACTGGACACGGAGCTGACCTCACACTGGGGGTGTGATGGTCTGAGTGCCACTGGACACGGAGCTGACCTCACACTGGGGGTGTGATGGTCTGAGTGCCACTGGACATGGAGCTGACCTCACACTGGGGGTGTGATGGTCTGAGTGCCACTGGACACGGAGCTGACCTCACACTGGGGACATGACAGTCTGAGTGCCACTGGACACGGAGCTGACCTCACACTGGGGACATGACAGTCTGAGTGCCACTGGACACGGAGCTGACCTCACACTGGGGGTGTGATGGTCTGAGTGCCACTGGACACAGAGCTGACCTCACACTGGGGGTGTGATGGTCTGAGTGCCACTGGACATGGAGCTGACCTCACACTGGGGGTGTGATGGTCTGAGTGCCACTGGACACGGAGCTGACCTCACACTGGGGGTGTGATGGTCTGAGTGCCACTGGACATGGAGCTGACCTCACACTGGGGGTGTGATGGTCTGAGTGCCACTGGACATGGAGCTGACCTCACACTGGGGACATGACAGTCTGAGTGCCACTGGACATGGAGCTGACCTCACACTGGGGGTGTGATGGTCTGAGTGCCACTGGACACGGAGCTGACCTCACACTGGGGGTGTGATGGTCTGAGTGCCACTGGACATGGAGCTGACCTCACACTGGGGACATGACAGTCTGAGTGCCACTGGACATGGAGCTGACCTCACACTGGGGGTGTGATGGTCTGAGTGCCACTGGACACGGAGCTGACCTCACACTGGGGGTGTGATGGTCTGAGTGCCACTGGACATGGAGCTGACCTCACACTGGGGACATGACAGTCTGAGTGCCACTGGACATGGAGCTGACCTCACACTGGGGGTGTGATGGTCTGAGTGCCACTGGACATGGAGCTGACCTCACACTGGGGACATGACAGTCTGAGTGCCACTGGACATGGAGCTGACCTCACACTGGGGGTGTGATGGTCTGAGTGCCACTGGACACGGAGCTGACCTCACACTGGGGGTGTGATGGTCTGAGTGCCACTGGACATGGAGCTGACCTCACACTGGGGACATGACAGTCTGAGTGCCACTGGACATGGAGCTGACCTCACACTGGGGGTGTGATGGTCTGAGTGCCACTGGACACGGAGCTGACCTCACACTGGGGGTGTGATGGTCTGAGTGCCACTGGACATGGAGCTGACCTCACACTGGGGACATGACAGTCTGAGTGCCACTGGACATGGAGCTGACCTCACACTGGGGGTGTGATGGTCTGAGTGCCACTGGACATGGAGCTGACCTCACACTGGGGACATGACAGTCTGAGTGCCACTGGACATGGAGCTGACCTCACACTGGGGGTGTGATGGTCTGAGTGCCACTGGACACGGAGCTGACCTCACACTGGGGGTGTGATGGTCTGAGTGCCACTGGACATGGAGCTGACCTCACACTGGGGACATGACAGTCTGAGTGCCACTGGACATGGAGCTGACCTCACACTGGGGGTGTGATGGTCTGAGTGCCACTGGACACGGAGCTGACCTCACACTGGGGGTGTGATGGTCTGAGTGCCACTGGACATGGAGCTGACCTCACACTGGGGGTGTGATGGTCTGAGTGCCACTGGGCATGGAGATATGAACACTATCACCTTTAGTAAGAGAAAAAGCACACAGGAGAAAACACAATCGCACACACAAAAAGTGTCACATTAAACCACATTATTATAATGACAAGAGAATGACTATAAAAAGGATGAAATGATTGAATCAAAGCTTTATTCCTGGGGAAGAATCTTATAAATCTTATAATCATATATATATCATCTTATATATATCTTATAAATCTTATAAAGAATCTCCAGAAAAATTTGTAGTAGACATTTTGGTCCTTGTCAAAAGAAACTTCCTGAAACCATCGATAACTTTCTCAGTATCAGGGTTAGTGCTGTACCTCACGGAATCGCTCAGAGAAGTTTACAGGATGGATTCTTTGAACAATATCCTGCCGAGGTGCGTTGTGTACTATGAATTCTCTACACTTCTAGAGACTGCCGGCACTGCACATATGGTGTGTCAGTGTGAACGATGCCCTGGTGGACGGATGGAGAGAAGCATGAACTCGTTCAGCCGACTATGCTTCCACCCAGAACACTGCTGCGGGACAGTAATTCACTAAATCGGACCCCGGTGGCTGGGAAGAACAAGAATAGTATGATTTATTCCCGGAGATTACTTTGCAAACTGAAAATCACGTTTATTACCTCCTCTGTTCACACAGTATCCCAGTCAGAGGGAGAGAAGTAGCAACATGGTGAGGCAGGGAGGAGGAGGTGAGGCCAGGATGCTGCCTTTGCTGTAGCGGCCACAGCCGGCTAAGGGCAGAGCTGCCTCTCTGAGTACCTGAGCATCCTGCAGGACTTCTGCCCAGTTGGGATTTGGGGCTTTTGAGTTCAACTTTCAGCTAAATGGGGCTAGCATTCCAGTAAAGTGAGTGAGGTCCCAGGATGTAAAATAAGGAACCCCACTCCCAACGTTGCTGCTCATTCAGCCTCAATCACTCAATCACTCAAGGGAGATCAAAATTCCATTTGTTTCTATAAACCCAGCAATGTTTACAAGGACTCATTAGGTGGTTAATTCACATTTTCAGCATTGAAGAAAAGCAGAGAAGGTCTTTAGGGGAAGGGGTAAGGACAGAGAGAGGGTCTACCCTAGCGTTCCTTGCCTACTTTGGTATTGCGGCCGGCCTGCAGCTCACAAGGAACGGTTCAACTGAGATGGCAACTCGGGCTGAAAGAGAAGAACTAGACGGGTGGAAGAAAGAACGGAGCCAAGTCAAAAGTCACTCTGATCAAAGCTCAATTTTTACTGTTGCAACACTCAGTTATGAAGGAAGGGGAAGGGGACCCGATTCCCGCCAAATAATCTCGGAGTCCAGTAGCAGGGTGAGCAAGTGATGGCTTCGGAACAGCAAGGCGGCAGGTTCCAGCAGTGGGCGTGGCAGAACGAATGAGCAGGAAGCTCCACCCCAGAGCAAGCAGGTTTCAGGCTGGGGGAGGGGAGACTACACTTTGGAAATGACCATAAGTCATCCATTTTCCAGAAGGAGAGATCAGTCTACATTGAAGTCTGCTTACTATGCAGTTAACACATGGCAGGTTTAGCTTGAGGATCTACATACCAACTCCCTATCTCACAGTCAGTTTCCCATAGTGGCATTACTCTCTAGCTACCTTGTGAATTCTGGCTTTGAAGGAAGGTGCCAACTGGTTTGCAACAGGCATTAGAGACTCTGCAAAACAATAACAGACTGGGAGGCTGCAGCATGAAGACTGTCACAAGTTTGAGGCCAGCCTAAGCTAAATAGTGAGACTCTGTCTCAAAAACAAACAAACCAAAAAGGAAACAGGTGTCTTGGCTCTCTACTCACAATATCTACTTACTGTACTCAAATCTCCCTGCTCCCATCGCGTGCGCGCACATGCGCGCACGCGCGCGCGCACACACACACACACACAGAGAGAGAGAGAGAGAGAGAGAGAGAGAGAGAGAGAGAGAGAGAGAGAGAGAGAACGTTCAGTACTCTCTGTGCTCTACTTGGGAACTTTGCTACTTTCTCAGCATCACAATCAAACAATTGACCCTGAGATACCCCACCCTAATAGATACAATCCAATCCCTATCCTAAGGAGAAGTGGTTGGAAACATTGTGAGACTCAGACCAGTACGCCTGCTTCCTGGTGGCATCCTCCACAAATAACAGGGAAATCGCTCCCAAGAAATCTCAAAACTACAGCCACCTAAAGAAGACCTACACAATGACACCAGTTGACAAGGCAGCATGAATGGGGAAATCTCACAAGCCCTTTCCCTGAATAAAAAGGTATAGGAAATTAATGGCTACTAAGAGAGAAAGATTTCAGTTTTCTCTAAGGATGAACCCCTGGTGTATGTGTGTGTATACATATACATATACATATACATATACATATACATATACATATACATACACATATACATATACATACACACAGAAGTATCACTGAACAGGGCTCAGCAGACTATATTTAGGGGTGTGTGTGTGTGTGTGTGTGTGTGTGAAACAATAATTAATGAAGTCAGGACGTTGAGAGGGAGTGGAGGGCATGAAAGAAGTTGGAGTGGGAAGAAGATATGAAAATTATGTAAATGTCATACTTATATAAGAAATGCTAAAAAACAAAAACTCAGTTCAATTTTTTTAAAAGGCAACCATCAATTCCTTGTCAAAAGTTTGCCCCCCATTCAGCTTGTCATCAAGTGCTGCTACCAGTAATGACACCAATTGATTTCTGTGGAATCTTGCTTCAACAAATTACACTAAGTCACAAGTTCAAAAACAGAGAACACCACATCCCTCTAAGTGCCCCCTCCCATACATCATATATACATATACATATACATATACATATACATATACATATACATATACATATACATAATCACGGAAGCAATTTAACCATGCTTACTCAGATGGTAGAACTGGGTTCTTTACCCAGTGTGACCTTGAATCTACCTCTTAACCACGCGTTGCCTCTACTCTCTGGGTATAATGCAGCGGCTGGACTGGAAGACTCGGCCTTTCCACCTCAGCATGTCAGGGCCCCACTTTCTGTAAGCACAGGAACAATGTGAACATCACACTCTCTGATCAAAGTCTTATCTCTGGGAAAAGGTGAGTCTCTTAAAGTAATCTCAAGAACCCAGAAGAAAATGAACAGAACATTGTCCAATCTGATCCTTGTCGAAGAAACTGCTAGACCTCATCAGTAACTCTTTCCCAAAGCTATAACTGACTAATTATGAAAACCAGTTTGCTCCAAAGAGATTGTCTTATTTCAGCGTTTTGGAAAAATAAAAATAAAAGACTATTGCAGTACCTTTTCCTTTTTTCTTTTTTAGGTGGCCTAAAGACAAATTTATCTTCTTGTCATGAGTAAGAATATCTTCAGGGAAAATGGCAGGTCAGGAGTAAGCAAGCACGGGACAAATCCCTGCCCCATAAAGCAATGACTTTGAAAAGGAAATTGCCCTGCTTAATGATGGCTTCCATTTCAGCCATCACGACCCCAAGTTTCCAGGTACTCAGGTCATAGGCACAGCAGCTGAGAAATCCCATTGAGAACTCTCCTGGGACTGTCTGTGAGTGGCGACCACAGGCTTGCCCACCCCTCTGCTCTACAGCTCTGAGTAAGAACGCAGGCACAGTGTGTGTGAGTCTTGCTTGCCTTCCTCTGAGAGAGTCTTACTTGGCTGTGGTCTTTCCATACTCACGTGCTACACTGACCTAAGACCCTGGAACACAGACCTTTGTTTAGGTATGGTTCACTTAGAGATCCAGAGAAATCCCCAGGAAGGTAGAGTGACGTAGTAAGTTAGCCAGGGCTTCAAATATTAGCCAGAATAAATGTGAACATTTATTCCTTCTGATCTTTAAGCAGGGTTTTCTAGATGAAAAGCAGAGATTTGGGGACAAAGTAAGAATTCACAGCTGCTGTTACTGCTGTTCGGTTAGAGGGCATTAAGGAAGCCAGAACAGTCCTGCAAACTGGTGTCTTCCAGACAGTGAGGAGGGCCAGGTTCAAATCCAGCATACCCTGTGTCCTCAAGATGATGGAACCTCAGAGCTGTGTGTCTTTCCCTTTCAATTTCTTGGGGTGCAGAAGTTATAACATCAAGCCATATACTTATTCCCAAGACACCAAACGTCTACTTCTAGCTTTCCTGTGTCTGAAGTGTTCATTTCAGAAGAAAGTGCTCTGCTCCTGTGTACCTGGAGTAACCCTGGACATGACTGGTGTTGAAAATATTTTAACTCTAAAGCTAAATGCTTTCAGTTTCGCCAGGCATAATGGCACATGCTTTTAATTCCAACACTCTGTGAGTTCAAGGCCAGCCTGGTCTCATAGTAAGTTCCTGGACAGCAGAGAGACAGTGTCTCATAAAAAGAAAAAAGAAAGGAAGGAAGGGAGGAAGAGACGGAGGGAAGAAGGAAGACAGAAAGGAAGGAAGGAAGGAAGGAAGGAAGGAAGGAAGGAAGGAAGCAAGCAAGCAAGCAAGCAAGCAAGCAAGCAAGCAAGCTTTAATTTTAAGAATAGTGGATATTCTTCCCGAGCCCAACACTCTATCCTGGTGTATAGCACCTCCATACACACAAACAAAAATCAAATCAATCTTTAAGCAGGCATAGGGGAGATGTTGAATTCTCCACTCCAGGGCCTAGGGCGATCTGAGTATGTGCTGTGCTTTCTCCAGGGCTTCTGCCAGCAGCATACAGTACAACTCCAGCACATGAGCCCATCATGTACACGCCCATCAAACCAGTTCTCACTTTATTTTCCACACCAAGTGCACATGTCTGTGGATGATGCTATGGTATGAGTGTAAAAGCCCCCACCCCCCAAAACCCCTGTGTTTAAACACTGGAAGTTCTATTTTGAGAGCTTGTAGAACCAACTGGACTTTATGCCCAGTTAAGCAGGGCAGGAATACTGCTCTAGTGTCATAAGAATGAAGCTTGTGGGCTATCTCTGCTTCCTGATCCACGGATATGTTATGCCTCAAGCTCTTGCGACCATAGCTAGAGCCCCAGCCACGGTGCCTACCTCGCATAAAACCAAAATAAATCCTTCCTCCCTTAAGTTGCTTCTTGTGAAGCATTTGGTCTCAGTGATAAGAAACTAATATGAACGGGTAAGCTTATGAAGGAAGGAAGTTGTTGAACAGAGGAACAGCTAAGACTCCAAGTGTCTGCCACTGACACAGCTTTTTCTGTGTGAACAACCACTGTACAAGGAAAGTGGAAAGGGACCCCAGACAGGGCCCTCAGCAAAGGGCCGAAGCTGTTGTTTCTGAGACATGAACAATTTGGATTCAGATGGCTGGCCCAGGCATTGCACCTGATCTGAGGTCTGCGCATCTCCAGGGCGACCTGGCATCTCCGAGGAGGCCTGATTAAGAAGTTCAGTCCAGCTCAAATGTTTTGTGAGTGCCTAGCAGCAGATACTTGCACTAAAGAAGTTTAAATGGGAGATCAACAGAGAGCTCTGCAGTTGGTAGCAGGAGCAGAAGCCAAAGAACACCAGGAGGAAATCAGGGAGTGAGCGAGGAGCTGAATAGTCCAGGCAGCTAAGCCCCGTTAGTAGGGACAGGCAGATGCCTGGTTTTGAGGGGGCAGACGGATAACCCCAGCCCAGAGCTGCATCCTGAATGACCTTCCAGTTCCTGGACTTCAATCCAGTTTTCGTGAGGCCTGGCTGAGTGGCCTTTCCGGAAGGCTTTTGGGTGACACGTGGCTGAGTGGAGGAGATTCCGGTCAGCCTTCCTTCCACAGTTAACTCAGTGGCAACTGTCCCCTGGAGCCCCTCACCTGATCAACACACTACTCAAGGCCTAGCACACAGCAAGAGCTAAATAAGTCCAGGCGTTTTGTTGTTACTGTTGCTGTTGTTTCGTTTTGTTTTGTTTTCGGGCCTGCCTAGTGAAAAGCTTTAAAATGAAAAATTAAAAAATTAAAAATCATATATGATTTAAAAAAAAACCCAGCACTGATTCAAGTCAGCTTTGGATTCCAAAATAATGCTGGACTGAACATGGATACATTTTCCCTCAGCCCATTTCTAAGCCCATGTACACTGCTACTATGCATCTATCAAAGAAGGAAGCACCCATCACACTCTGTAGACAACAGAGAGCATCCTTGCTTCCCTGCAAGGTGTTGTTGAAAGAGCTGGTTTGCACTAGGTTTAATCTCTCAATCACAGTAAGTTAGAAAGAACAATTTCCCTGCCCACAATAACTTCACTGATAAGCCTCTAAAGTGGCTGATCTTTGACTCTGGGTACTTGTAATAATATGTCATCTTCCCCCCCACATTGCCACACACATTACCCCTATCTATTGTCTCAGCTTCTTCCAGAACACATACTCCCCAACAACTGGATGAGTCATAAGAGGAGAGGGGTGTAGATGTCAATTGAGCCTGTTTATGCTTTCACCTTCTCCGACTAATAAAATTAAGGAGGTCCTACTACATTCAAGCCCGGTCGGTGGCTGCCGGTAAACAGGTTTCCCTAGCAGAGACCTACCTTATTTAGCACATATCAAAGACAGACCGGATTCCATACCTATGTGGATGGGACGTATTTACAGTTCAGCCATATGCAAAGGGTGCAAGAGCCTGTCCTCCTCTTGTCCTCTACAAAGAAGGCTCCTGGCTTCTGGTGTTCAGCTAACCAACAGGAGAAAATGCAGAAAAAGGTCTGTCCTCTCCCCCTTTTTTCAGAGCGCTAGAAGGAAGGCTGAGTCCCTCTCGCTGGAAACTGCACCCAGTCCTTGCTTAGGTTCGCCAAATAACTTTTTCAAAACTCTTGAACAAAGGCAGGTTTATGCCCTACCTTCCCTGACCTCTCCCTGATCAAGTGATCTTACGCCTCTGGAATTGTGATTTTGAATGTATGTGCCTACCCCACGTCTGGTATTGTATTACAACAGCATGGAAATGAAGCCTAGGTCTGAGAAGCCGGCCAACCTCAGAAGCCTTCTTCATTGCCGGCCATGTAATACATGATATGCAAAGCCTCTGACTTCAGCCAGCAGATATTTGGAGACCGTGTTGGCCCTAGCCTGGGGACTAAACTAATGTGTGTTTAGGTCAGAAAGCGAATCAGAAAAGCCACTGGAGGGCACGTCACGCAGTGAGAGCTCTATAAATGCATCCCCACTTGCAGCGTGCCCTGGCAAACACTCTGTTCTCCTCTCTCGGCTGTTCCGCGCTTCTTCTTCTCGGTGCTGGGAAAACTTCTCGGTGCAGGCTGCTTGTCTTCTCGCCCCTGCCTTCTGTCCTGCAGAAAACCGGGAGGGCAGGACACTCGGAGGAGGAAGGACAGCCTTCGAAGGGGACGAGGAAAGCGCCGAGGTAGCCTCCAGCAGGCAGAGCGCCCTCCCTCGGAGCGCCAGACGCTTTTACCAAGTTGCGATTGCCCCCTGGGGCTGCTGTGAGCCGAGCTCAGCGCACGTTCCTGTGGATCTACCCTGCTAGAAAACGCGAGCCCCGCCGCGGTTCCTGCAAGCCCCGTGAAGAGGCTCTCGGAGTCACCCACTCGCACCCCGCACCGGGCTCCCGCAGCTCCGGTGCCTTTTGCCCGGATCTCCGTCCCTCCCCCACACTCAGGCCGCCGTTGCCGCCGGACCCCCTCCCCTCCCCCCTCCCGGTTCGGCGCCCCCCTACTCCCCAATCCCGGCCCTCTGGCCCGGGCTCTCCACGGCCAGCCTGCGCTCCTGGCGCCCTCATGTCTTCAAGGGACTGCCAGCGCGGTTTGACGTGGTGTCTCGTTCGGATCTCCAGGCAAGACCTCGGCAGCATCAGACAGGCCCGCCTCGCACTCGCAGCCACCGCGCCCCGAGGAGGTGCAGAGTGAGGCGACCGCCTCGGAGCCACCCGCAGCGCCCGGGGCCCCGTGCTGCTCCAGCCCAGAGCGAGCGCCGCGCGCGCAGCCGTGCCACTCCTCAGCCAAGGCAGGGGCGGCTGCTCAGACTTAGTCTTCTTGGGGTCCAGGAGGCCGGTGTGCGAGGTGTCGGCAGCCTTCGCCCTCCTCGCGGCGGCGGCGGCGGCGGCTGGCACGGTGGCCGCCGCCTCCTGCGTGTCCTCGCTGCCCGGCGCGACCCCTGGATTGCGTGCTCTTGCTCCCGACCTTCTGGGCGGGGCCCCGCGCTCCTGCCCGAGGTCCGGATGGGTCTCCTGGATGGGATTCGGGCCACTTGGAGTTAATGTCCAACTGGGGGTCTACGGAGACCGGATCCGAGGTAAGAGAGGGAAACGTGCTGGAGGGGACAGGGCGGGCGGCGGTTGCGTCGTCTGAAGGCAGAAGGGCGCGGCTGGACCCCAAGCGGGCGACCGAGTGTAAAGTAGGAAGGCTAGGAACCGGAGGGAGGCTAGACTTGCGGAGGATAGGTTGTCTTTTCCGCTTGAACAAAAAAAGTACAGACAGAGACCCTGGTGTCCTGGAACCCTGAAAAGCCAGAGAAGGGTAATTCCCCTACCTCGCTCTGTACAGTCCTGGAACCCAGCGTGCGAGACTTGGCTAGCTACTAACCCACCGCAGCCAGCGTCTTTTCCAGAGTGCAACTGCAGCGTTATCATAGCTCGGAATGTTACTTACTGTTGAGCTTGTTTGGGTCTGTTCTGGGAGAAAGCTAAGCCCTGGGAAGGAGGGCTGCAAAGGTGCTGTGAACCTAAAAATAGAGGGCTCGCCTCCTCTAGAGAGATTTTGCAAAGCGGAATTCCTCCCCTCCTCTGGCCTTTTGCTTCAACTTTGTAAATGCCCTTATGCGGGGTCGAGATTAGGGAAGTAGCTCCTTACAGCGAGCGCCTCGGCCTTAGGATTCTGTCTGGAAAGACTCTTAGGAACCCTCCAGGTCCCCGCCAGGCCTTGGGGTGATTGTTTTAATTACCTCTTCCTCTTCTCTTTGGCACTCTGTGTCTCTTCCCCCAACACCCCCTCACCCCCACCCACACACTACTTTGTACCACTTCAAGGCAGATTTTGAATGGGGATGGTTTCCAGCCCCACGCAGGGAAAAGGAACCCATGAATCGGGAGTAGGAAGGCACTTTAACAGGTTCCTCCCTGCTTGCAATCTTGCCTGTAGCAGAATCTGCCTGCAGGGCGGATGGGTACACCACGGGAAGCTTGTCTAACTTAGCCCTGAGTTCGCCAAGTTTGTGCTCTTTGACCGGGATAAAGGCAACTCTGCCAGTTCCTTTAGGGAATATGTTAGAGAGCGCTCGACTCACGCTTCCTCGGTGTTTTGAATACGTGTTTAAGATGCAACTAGCCCAGTAATTATGCTCCTCCTCTCTCCAAACCTCCAAAGACGGATTCGCAGTTTCTTTCTTGCCCTGACCATGCCCTCCCTCTCTCTGAGCTTTGGTGGGGGAGGTGTCTTTTAAACAAGTGACAAGTGTGTAGTGTCCGGTTAGCCCGCGGCGTTTCTAGCCCGCATCTGCACGAGATTCTTGTGCTCTGGGGCCTAGAACTCTACCTTGGCTCCTCTAATAAACAGAACCACCCCTGGCTTTTTTCCCCGGGAAGCATCCCATATTTTCTCCCTTTCTCCATCTTGGGCTGGCCACTTATAGGGCAGTGGTAAGAGAATGCGTCCTCAGTCAAGGACACTGAGCACAGTGAATACAAGCAACAGATCTTTTAGTAATTTCTGCCCAGACCCTACAGGAAACACCCGAATTTATAGTAAACTCTCCTCCCAGGCCACCAGGTCTTGAAAGCAAATCCCAGACAAACTTTCCAGCCTGCTAGCCCCAAAATGTGCGGGGGGGGGGGGGGCACTGGTGGCAGGGAGCGGCCACCCACTGCAGAGTTTTCTAGGTGATAGAGGATTAGGGGGTCTAAAAGTAGGTTGCCAACCACCTCAGGTGAAATGAGGAGACAGGATATGGGGAAAGAGAATCAAAGAATAGAAACCCGAAAAGTGAGGATTCACATAAGGACGTCTATAGGTCCCTGCACTAGTATGGGGATATGTGGTAGAAACATTGGTTCTTCTACTGTTTTATATTTTTAAATGACAATCCAGCCTACCCGCCGCGGGAAGACAAGGCCCGAGCGGTTTCTAGTGCCCCCTGGTGCCGGGAACTCAGAATTGGTGAGCGGCGATTTGGCAGTCCCTACCGCGGCTTTTCTGAGCATCCTTCAGCCCCCGTCCTAGGTCCCACCTGGTGCCCAAATGCACAGAGCGATCCCTCTGCCCCGCTGGGATGAGTTGATCCCAGATGCAGAGTAGAACCGGCTTTCCAAGTCCGAGAGAGAATGGGGTTCACTTAGCAGAGTCAACCTCGGAGTAAAAGCTTGGTACCCCGCGCGGGCCGGTGCCTTAAGCACGCGCAGCAAAGGCCACGCGCGGCGGGAACTGGTCTGGCCAACGCTTCAGGGTAGAAATCGGTAAAAAGAAAAGTAGGGATGCGGGGCGGGGCCCAGATGGACTCCTTGGAAGAGCATCCAGGGAGATGCACACCCCATCCCCACCCGGGTGTTGGGGGGGAGCAAGTGCCACCAATTAAAGAGCGGCTCAGAGAGGAGCGAAGAGCGGGTCCCGCGTCTCTCAGAGAAGAGTGTTCCTGCACCTCCTCGGGATTGGGGGCGGGGTGCTTTCGGGAAGCCCGATGCTGCCCGCTTACAATAAGATGGAGAGTCTCCTTTGGCGAGGCAGAGAGTGAATGTTTCAAGTGTTTTCCTCCTTTGCCAGCGTCGCCTCGCTTCTGATCGAGGCTCGCCATGTCCAATTTTAAAAGCTTTCCGTGAGCCAAACTGAGATAGATAAATAAATAAATAAATAAATAAATAGGAAAACCCTCTTAATGCGGAAGGGAAATCTGGTGCCTCCGCCGCTTCCTGCCGACCGGCACGGCGATCCAGGACCGCGCCTTAACCCCGCGCCTCCCTGCCGCTCGGGACTGCCAGCCATTTCGCACGCACCCGAGAGCTGGCAAAGCTAGCACCCCGGAGGCCTTGCCTTCCCCCCCCCCCCCCGCTCCCCGCTCGCGAAGCGCCTCTCTGCACTGCTGCGTGAGGGGCGGGAGCCAGGGGAGTCTTTTTTTTTCCCCCTCCTCTGGGGTGTTCGAGCCAGCCCGCGCAGCCGGAACCCCGGAGCTGTGTGGTTCCGTCGCTTCCCAATCTCCGAACCCAACAGCTGCGGAGAAAACAGACGCCCAAGGGATGGAAAATGAATTCGTCTCCGCAGCAGTGGGAGGTGGCAGCCGAATTAAATGCTTTCCTAGTGGCCTTATCTAGGGACCTAGACTGGAATTCTGGGTGGAGATTGTGAGGGGCGGGAGGGATGTACCCCGGAAAGGAGAGAGAAGCAAAAGCCTGGAGACTAATAGGAAAGGTGCAGGGAGGTGTGTGTGTGTGTGTGTGTGTGTGTGTGTGTGTGTGTACCTGAAAACTGATTTGCCCTCCCCCATTAAAAATGTCAAGACTGTTTTCTCAAAATGCATGATTTACCTGATTTGAGAATGCTCCCCAGCCAATTCCCCATGCTGGAACAACGGGACTTGTGAGTGACAGAGTACCACCATACCCGAAGTGATTCAATCTCTCTTCCCCCGTCTCTTTGGATGGGACTTTTCGCCAAGTGAACATAGCCTTCTTTATTAGCAAGCTCACCCCAGACTGCAAGGCCTTCTTCCTTTCTAGAGATGTGAGGTCTTAAGAGTCCAAAGGACTCGGTGTTCAGGACTCTTACTACGGTCCTGGGTCCTGGAGTAGCTAGGGGAACCGAAAGATAGCATCTCTGCTGAGAGGGACAGAATTAGGACCAAAACTTCACAAAGCTGCAAAACTAAAATCAAGGGCGTGTTCGGGTATACCACGGAGGGCTTTAAATGTCAAGATAGATCCAGTCGCCGCCTACTAACAGTGGTAAAACATTTATTGGGCACTTTCTGGACTTGTTCGTGAGTTAATGATCCTAAGAAGTGGAACTGGTATTTTAAGCCAAACCGATGCTTCCGAAGTTAAGTGACTTAACTTGGCACTTTTATGCAGGCCAGAGTCTGCAAAGTCACATGAACTTGTTCTGGTGACATTTTTTTCTTTCACTTAGCCAGGATGTTTAAAAGGTAGACAGAGGGAGGGCAAGTGTTTCCACCAAGCCTGAGCCTACACCCTGCCTAGTTAGAAGAAAGGTCCAGCCTGGGACAGATAGGTGAGCTTGATTTTAGTCCCAGAGGTAAAAAGCCTGTTGTTTGCATCAGCGAAAGGATGGCTTCCAGAGCTCACATATGGGAGTTGCTGGGGAGGGGAAGGGTGGTCTCTGTCTGTCGAGGGCCGGGCAAAGGTAGCCAGATGGGGGCTACCCCGTGCGCCCCCGCCCCCCGGGAATATGGGATGTCGCGCGAGCCAGTAGAAGCAACGGGCCCGGAGTTGTGGTATAAATTTATGTCCATAATCTGACCTCTGGAAGTTGGAGGCTGGAGGACCGAAGAGTGGTCAGCAGTGCACCCGTTGGGAATGCGAGCTGCACCTGGGGTGTACCAGGGATGAAGGAAGATGGGCGGGCAGTAAACCAGAACAAGGGCGGGGTGCTTAGGGAAGCACCGATCAAAAGCAGTGCGGGCGGAGAGGCTGTGAGTTGGGAGCAGGTTGGGGGGGGGGGCAGGGAAGTGGTGAAGAGGCTGCCCTGCAGTCAGCACCAGGGTCCTGGGCGTCTGAGCCTAACTTGCCTGGTGCGGTTCTCTTCCCCGCTGCCCGCCCGCGCAGGTGCCGCCGCCGGACGGGACTCTAAGATGAAGTTATGGGATGTCGTGGCTGTCTGCCTGGTGTTGCTCCACACCGCGTCTGCCTTCCCGCTGCCCGCCGGTAAGAGGCTTCTCGAAGCGCCCGCTGAAGACCACTCCCTCGGCCACCGCCGCGTGCCCTTCGCGCTGACCAGTGACTGTAAGAACCGTTCCCTCCCCGGGGGCATCATCCGGCGGACCCCAGGGCACCCTACCGCAGCATGCACGCACGCAGTCACCCGGGCCAGCCGGGAAGGTTGTGCGCCTCTCCACTAAGTGGGAAGGGCTGGGAGGCCCTTAAGGGTACTCAGCTGCATGCCGCTGCCCAAGGGTTTCCAGGCGCCTTGCAAATACAGAGGATGTGGAATAGTGTCCCTTTATCATTCTCATCAACAAATATCCCACTATCGCCACCATCACAACCACAACCAGGGCACACACACATTGCCCCCAACCCCTTACTTCCCTGCCCCTCTAAGAATACACAGCAGGATCTTTCTTTTAAGGCTATTTTACTGTGCCTTGCTAAAACCCTCTTGCATTTTCATCCTGAACTGCACTTGCAAGGAGTTTTGTGAGAAAGGCCAGCCAGAGAGAAAACACAGAAGGACCTCCATTTCCAGAGCTAGCATCTGCCTAGTGTCAATTCTGTTCAGAAGAGTTCTGCTATAGGAAGAGTCCAGGGTGACTAGTGCAAAGTGGACTGAAAGGGAGAAACGTTCAGAATGCACAGTGCTAACTCAAAAACAACAACCACAACAAACGCAGGGTACTCTTAAAACAAGTCTGTGATTTACTGCTCCAAAGCTAATGCCTTCTAGAAGCGAGCAATTACAACCTATCCTCCAGTCCTCAGAAGTCCATACGGGTAAAGTCAGATAGACAGGAAAGGAGTTACAGAGAAAATGAAAGTATCTAGGTTAAAAGGTGGCAACAGAAAAGTTGATACAATCTCAAAATACTCAGCGGCCACCCACCTCACCCCTTAGAACGAGTGGCTTTGAAGGTTTGCATTTGAAGTGCCCTGTGGTTATGACCACCAGGGAAAGCTTGAGTCAGCCCAGGACGTACAGAAACCCTTGGCCCTGGACAAGAAAACAGGCAGAATGTGGCAAGTGTTTCATTTCAACAACAAAAATGGCTTCTTGTATAAGGGTCAAAAAGGGGCGGGGGGGATAGAATTTTATAAGGATTTTGGGAGTGATTTGTGGTTTAAAAGGAACGTAGTTGGTCCCTTGAAATTCAGACCCAGACCTGTCAATTAAACTCATCTTTAAAGAGCCTCACTTCAATCCCAAGCTTAGGGCGTACAAATATTTCTCTGATTGAAATTCTAAATGCCCTCTGTTGTTGTCTTCATTTAACCATTGCAAAAGGGCAAACCAAAGGGACAGGGGCAGAGTGGCAGATAATAATAGTTCTCAAATTCAGGTATCAGTGGAGAGAACTCTGACTGTTTGATTGCATTCTGATTAATTCATGGGGGTTTAATTGCTATATTAGTATCCTGTCTACCGGGGCTTGCTTCCCACTAATTCTTCCAAGTTAATGGCTTTAGAACTCAGTGTGAACAGTTTACAGCTCCACGGAAGGAATGCCTTTCTTCTCCCACGTGCCAGTAGCTACCAGGATTGCTCCTTGGCCTCCATACTCCTGTCCTAACCATCCTTGGAGAATAGACTCATAAAAAGAGAGTGGAGTCTTCTAAGAATGCTAAAGGTTGTTGATACTGGATTGCATGCCAGGAGTCTAATTTAATGGGTTTGAGGTGTAGCCTGGGTGTTCAGACTTTTAGATGTTTCCCAGGTGTGTCTAGTGTTGTTCCCAAGGTTGAGTCACCAAAGTTTGATAACACCCTAGGAAAAACCTGAGGCTTCTGTGGGTTAAGCAGCCGTTTAGCAACCAAAATAGTATTGAATCCCATTGACTGCCTGGATCCCACTGGGAAGTGGGCAGGATTGCATCTCCCTTTCTCAAATGATACTAAAGCATCTATGGACAAGATTCTGACTACGATTTTGTTCAGGACAGCAGAATGCATCCAATTCTGCTTTGTCTATGGAAAGACCCAGTAGAACCTAGACAGAGAAATTACCCAAAGAGAAACTGAGCTGTGTTCTAAGCCAATTGACTTCTTTCCAGGTATGTTCAATTCGGCAGCAAGCTGTCAGTGCAGGGAAGGCAAAATAACGACAGTGTGCAGACTTTAAATATTCAACTAATGTCAGCACACCCCTAACACAGTGCTGACATTTATATCCTCACTGTACACAGAGCAACTGGCTAAGTCTTGTGTAGAAAACCATTAAATCATTGCATTTCATTTGAAAATAAAAGGTGCTATAAATTTTGGTCACTGTAGTTTCCTTCGGGTGCTTGGGATTTCATAATTAAGCAAAAGAGCCTCTGTCACAGTGACAGTCACTGTGCACTTTCCATAGAGACACTGGAACTGTGTCTTCCACTGCACACATTCACTCTTGAGACAGCATCTGTTCCCCTGGGTCCAGGACAAGTTAAACATCCCAAGTTCTATTCCAACATAGGAAAGCCAAGCAGATAGAATTAATAACTGACTTGCTTGTCTTGAGGTTGGCTATAAAATAAATGCCCCATGACCATTTTTAACTTACTCGGAAACTTGCTTGTAGCTTGCTTTTGGAAGCATCCAAGACTTTGTCTCTAGCCCCCTTGTTCATTTGTCTTTCTTCCTGCCTATCTTCTCCAAACGAAGATTAGAGATTGTGTGAGAGGTCTGTCGTTCAGGTGTCATAGCATTTTAAAGCTGAAACAAAAGGTTTCTGGTTCTGAGAGCTGAAAACATGAAATCCAAAGTGCCAAGTACCCCCGGTGGCAGTAGACAGGTCTTGGGACTCCGAGGCCAGTGTTTACCCAAACCACTAAGATACATTACGTATGGAAGGAACTCTATGGGGGTGGATGCCCTTCAACCAGTGACTAAAACTGATTGCTCAAGATTTTCAGAACTTATTGAAGATTCATTCATTATCGTCTTATGCTACATCTTGACTATCACTCTAACAACTAAAAGCATAAAATACGTACAATTTTAAATGTTTACATTCGTCAAATAATGTGTGCCTGTTCATTCCAGAGACTGACCAGAGTGCCACAAATATCTGGTATACGTAACACAGAGATGTCTCTGACTGTATAGAACATCCTTCCATGAATGTACATATTTGGTTCCAAAAAAATTAAGCATGAAGGAAACCTGGGCAGGTAGCATGGACTGAACTTGATTAGACACCAACTGGGAAAGGACTTATTAAGTGTGGTGGTAGGGCTATAGGTCAGTTGGTAGAGTGCTTGCCTCACATGCAAGAAAGTCAAGTTCCTGGGTAATTGGGAAAGGGCACCCAGTACTTAGAAAGAGGCTCTTGAAACTAAAATCTGTGAGGATAACTCTTTTCAGAGACACTGATCCCTTATTTGAGATCAGAGACCAGTATCTTCTTTCTTTTTTTTAATTAATTAATTTTTTTAATTAGGTATTTTCTTCATTTACATTTCAAATGCTATCCCAAAAGTCCCCCATACCCTCCTCCCCCACACTCCCAAAAAATAGTTGTCCAGAGAAATTACTTTCAAGGCTCACTTATAATCTGCCAGCCAGGGGACATTGCGTGTGCCCGCCATTATGCTCAAATGGGTTAATACTGGCTGATACAAAAGTGAAATGTTGCTGGTACTTTCCTTTCCTTACAGTAGGACCTTGTTTCTCCAGGGCTCGTGGTCTTCACTTAATGAAGACACTTACTATATAATTAATCATTTCAGCTCCAACAGAAGCCATCTCATACACCTCTCACATGCCAGGCATGGACAGCATCCAAAAGGCAGAAATTAATCTAGCTGTAAATTATAAGTAGACAGGCAGGCAGGTGGACAGGTGCGTGGACAGGTTGTTACCAGGAAAGATAGACACATATATCCTTTGGCTAGAGTCATACTGTAATGAACTCACTGGGATGTGGCGAGCAGGAGAGGGGGAAAGTTCAAGGGAGTGGGATCTGAGCGGTGCTTGGAAGGAAAGGGAGGGGAACAGACTAGAGAGCAGCAGGCAGAGTTTGTAGCCATGCAATCAGGGAGGTGGACATCAAGGAGGACAGGGCAATGGGCATGTGGGTGATGAGGTGCTGAGGCAGGGGAATTGGGAGACGTCTTGGGAGAAGATTGTGTAGTACGCTCCTGAGATCTAGAAAAATGAGTTTGCCCCATTTCCTATGGCAGGCAGGTGACAGCAAGTGCCGCCTGCTACACAGCCGACATGTGCCAAATAATAGCCAGCTACCAGAGGGTGGGGCATTCAGCACAGGCTGTCCTTACTCGGGGCTTTGGGCTCCTGTTTTCAAAAGGCTTCAAGGCATGAGCGCAATCAAACCAACCCACTCACCCTCAAGGGCACGGAAACATAAACACCATACTAAAGTTCGTGTCCCTTTTGACTATTCAATGAATAACCTAGCTGAGAGCAAATTTTTAGCATATTTTTGTAAAAAACAAAACAAAACAAACAAACAAACAAAAACCCAAAACTTTGGCCAATTTCACTTCAACTCTTCCCCCAATAAAGATAAAATAAAATAAAATGAAACAAAACCTCTCAAACTAATGAAGTCAGATTAACCAGCTTTTTGATGTTAAAAAGTCTGACTTCATCATTCAAATGTATGTGCTAATAAGAACTCCACAGTGGAAATGCCACTTCTGGATCTGAACTATAAGAGGACTCAGTGAATAGACAGATAGCCTTGCCAGCTTGGTCAAGAAGACGTATGGACCCTCCTGCCTCAGTATTCCTGGGCTTCTTCAATGCAGACCCCTTCCTGAGAAGCATCCATAGAATGGAGGTCATCCATCCACCTCTCAGGAAGTTTTGTCTCTTTGGAGCACTTTGCCTCTTTTTCCCCCTTCAAGCCATCTAAGAACACATTAAGACAGTCACAGCATTAAGTACTTTCAGATATTCCCTCCAAGAGCAACACAATGTCTTACACAAGCACAGTTCAGCTACAAAATCAGGAAATTTGACATCAGTGTAAATGCACTTCCAACCGATGTTCCAGCTTCATCAGGCCCGGTGGGAGTCTCCTCAGTACTATTTTTTGAGCCTAGAATCACAAGGTCCATTTGCTTGCTTCCTTTATTCTTCTTTAGCACCTCCCCCTGCAACCCATGATGCTGGAGTAGGGTGCATGGGGTGGCTTCTTTGTCAATCCTTTCCCTGACTTTGGACTGATCTGATTATTTCTATATGATTAGATTTAAGTCATGCCTTCAAGTGAAGTGCACCTTACACCATAAGGAATTAGAAGGGCTCAAAAGGGCAGAGGATCATCGACAGAACTGTCACAGGCCTGGTTAGGGGCCACAGCAGATGTGGAAGTTGAGGAATAGACAAACCCCCTTGAAGCTAGCCCTTATCCCCAGAGCAATAGAAAGCTTTCTCCTAATACTCCCAGAGGATATGTGCACCCAGATGAAGACAGGAGAAATCCCATTCGCAGCAATCTATTGAGTCCGTTGTTGCATGGAAAGTTCATTGTCAGCATGTCTAGGAGCACAGAAGAGGCAGCACACACACACACACACACACACACACACACACACACACACACACACACACACAGAGCACATACCCCCCAAAACAGTTGGTTCCCTCTGCCCACAAATCACTGAGCCGGGGCCTGGACAGAGGTTTCTCCTTTGAAGAAAATGCTCTAGAGTCTACACCTTGAGGAGAGGCCAAGCCTGGCTCCCTGGGGCTTTGTTTAAAGAGGCACAGTGGCCTTTGTTACCCTGCCTCCAGTGTACCTATCAATGAAGAATGATCGCAGACACAGTGCGATTGTTTCCGTGCTCCTAGATCAAACCTTTGCTTTGTTAATCTTGACTGTTCCCGTCTTAGGACATCATAAAGAGAGGACCTTCTAGAGGAACCACAGACCCAGGGTCTGAGTCTGGGCAGCCTGAGCTCATATTCACTCTTGTCCGTACACAAGATTACAACCTACTACTCCAGGACACTTACATCTAATGGCAGAAGGAAAGAAGGAGGAAGGGAGGGAGGGAGGGAGGGAGGAAGGGAGGGAGGGAGGGAGGGAGGGAGGGAGGGAGGGAGGGAGGGAGGGAGGGAGGGAGGGAGGAGAGAGAAATGCAGCACTGAGGTTTTGCAAATGTATTTATCTCTGAGTGATCCTTGTGCCTGGCTCTCTGAAGTCTTAAAGGTTTCTGTGAGCTCATTCACAGGCTAGGAACTCCTTCCTCATATCCAACTAGAGCAGTGGTTGTCAACTTCCTAACTCTGTGATGCTTTAATCCAGTTCCTTATGTTATGGTAACCCCCAACCATAAAATTATTTTTGTTTCTACTTTGTAACTGTAATTTTGCTACTGTTAGGAATGTTGATGTAAATAGCTGTATCTGCCAATGGTCTCAGGTGACCCTGGTAAAAGGGTTGTTTCACCCACAAAGGGGTCGAGACCCACAGGATGAGAACTGCTGAACGAGAGTAAATTCACCCTCTTAACTTGACTGCCATCTCCTCTTAGTCTCTGCTTGTTCTCATCTGTGTGCCTAAGGTCCTCAAAGTTACTCTTATTCACTTCTTGCCTCTCCTCCCCACCCCCACACCCCCACCCCAGAAGATCCAGTGGCTCATGGTGCTTTTTAAGGTCCTGTGGCCCCTTGCGACTAGAACAGTGCTTTGCAAGATGGAGAAAGTAGAGACTTCCCACCAAATTCCTCTGAAGCTCCTCCCTCTGTCCCCAGTGCCACCTGCCACTGATAATGCCACAAAGGATTATTTTTCCTAGTGGCTTTTTTGCCAAATTAATTTTACTGGGTAATTTCTCCCCACCCCTTGTTAAGTCGTTGTGTTTTGTTTTTTGTTTGTTTTTTTTTTAACAGAGTTCATGGTGTGTGCTCATTAGTGTGCTGTATTTATTGATAGCTGTTAAGTGCTTTTAGCTCACACCAGGTGTTCATGGATTAGCTAACAAATGGGCACCCTGGTGGGTATTTCCCTGACTTAAAAGCAGAGAGTGGTCATTCCTCCACAGGGAACCATTATTACAACTATAATAAAAGTACAAGCCTCATACATAGAAATCAGAGCAAGTAGAATAAGAATAATGAAATGAATATACTGTTCCCTAAGTGGGTTTTTTTTTTTTGGCTACTTGTATTCCTGTGCAGTTATTATTACATTTTCTTAGTTGCATTGTAGACTAACAACTCAAAATTTGTATCACTAATAAGTATGTGCCATATTGGTCAAAGTAGATGCAGATCTGAGTAAAATAGCCTCTAGGTGGGCAAGGTGGCTTTTAAAATATACTCTGCACTCTTTTCCTATATTCTGATGTGGCATACATTCTGGTTCGTCTTCTTCTTCTGACTTGATAGTATCCAGAAGTCCCTTAAAAGAACTACAACAAAACGCTGGTGTTTTTACTGTGCAGAAAATGCTTTAAATAAACCAGTGTCACCGTTGGTCATGAGAAAAGAACACCAGTCACTCTGGAAAGGCTCGACTGCCTTTGTGACTTGCCTCAGCTGCTGATTGTCTCAGGAAAAAGAGATGCTCTTGAACCCCTTATGACTTAACCAAGAATAGCTCTCATTTGGATGATCTATTCTGTGCCCCAAATCAGAAAGAAAGGACGGTGCTTAGATAAAGGAGAACACACCAACATATTCTCTCTCTCTCTCTCTCTCTCTCTCTCTCTGTGTGTGTGTGTGTGTGTGTGTGTGTGTGTCTGTCTGTCTGTCTGTCTGTCTGTCTGGTTCAACTATGTGATCAAACAGTGACTTTTAAACAGTACCCAATGAATTATAGAGCTATGTAGAACTCTTCGGTGCATTGAACATTGTTCTACGCTCTTAGCACACTTTTCAAAGGTCCCCCAAAGGCAAGCAGGAACAAGGGTTGATGGACAATCTCCTAGGTCTAGGGCAAGTTGTGGAGCACCCACAACCCCATCCATTTTTTTTGTGGCAGTTGCCATGAGCGGTCCACTGAAGCAGTGAGCTGGAAATGGCTCAAACAGATTTGACACACAAAAACACATGGATAAAGCTGAAAGCTTTAAGAAAGTATCTGGCTTTTAAGTGCTAAGAGACTGACGTATTGGTGCATCCTCTAAGAAGCCCATGGGGCCAACTCTACCTCTACAGATAGAAAATGTTTAGCAATGCTTGGACCCAGGGCACTTGCTGGTACAAATACAGGATCCTACATGTCTTTCTGGGTCTTTTCAGATAAGGGGTGGGATGTGACTTGGTTTAAGAGAAGATTAGCAAGGCTTAGTTAAAATTTCACAGACAGGTTCGGCTGAGCCAGAAGGTAAAGTGAAGAGGCCTTCTAGACCCCAGAACGCCTCCTGTGGGGCTTCGCAGTGTAGGGGGATGGGGGCCAATTGTGGTAGCTGAGCTGGATGCTGATCCCTGCATAGGTGGCAGCAAGCCAGTGCCTGCTTGCACTTTCAAGCCAAAGCTCAGACTGTCCACATCTTAGGGCTTCCGAGCTAGAGAGCCCCACAAGACAGCAAGTTGCCCTCAGGAGGGCTAAGCCACTAGTCCAAGGTCACACGCTGGTCAGGGACTGACCTGGGCCTGGAATCTCAGGCTCTGTCCCCAGCTCCACGGCAAGAGCCTGGTCGCTGGTGCCAGACTGAGTGCGAACAGCTTCCGGACATGGGGCCTCTCTGTCTGAATCTGCCCCCACTGCTGGCTGCTGGCGTTCCGGTTGTGACTTGGGAATTGGCAGATCTGCCTCCGAGTGATATACAAGAAGAAGATGGGGGAGAAGTGCCCCCAAAAGGCATGGCTTTTTCCTTCTCAGAGACTCATAGCTCTGTTCTGTGGCCCATGGTGGCCTAACTTTGAGATCTACTTAATGTACCTGAGTTCATACTGAATTTTTCCCATGGCAGGTGTATTTTCCTTGTCCTGTTCCAAGTCTTAAAACTGGCATATCTTACCCTTGTTTCTGTATTAGCCAACATCTTCCACCAGACTTAAAAAGCAGCATGGTAGTAGAAATTTTCTTAGAAACAAAAAGGCAGCATTCAGGACAGCCACGTTTATGCTTACTATCCACTTGGTCTTAAGCAAACATGTCTCCTCTTAGCCGTGGCTTCTCGGTCTGTAAGAAAGTGTGCAGAGATGTTTAATCCCAAACTAACAATCAGATCTACGGAGTGAGCATTCTTCAGCCATCAGAGCAGGTCTTTAGTGTAGCAGAAGCAGCTCTCCCCAAAGGGGCTGCTTCAGGTGATAAGCGAGATGACAAAATGCTCCCCAAAGTCATGCAAACTCTGAACTGTAGAAATGAACAACGACAGGATAGGAGCAAACTTAAAGAGAGATATTAGGATAGTATGTTGCTGGCAGTGATAGAGTCAGGTTTCACCCTTACTCACTGCGAGACTGTAAGCCTCCTCTCCACCTTGATACATCGTTACGTGCTTCAAGGAAGCTATGATTTAAGACAATACTGTAACATGAAGAGTTTTTAATGTAATAATAGCTGTGGACTTCTTGTAATTGTCTTTCAAAATGGGTGAAAGAAAATTGTGCATGTGCCTTTCTAAAAGATACCAAATGACTTTAGTCTTACTTAAGACATTACACTGGTCCTAGGCTGAGGTCTACATAGAAATAAGCATTTGTGTATGAGAGCACACAGTAAGCCTATGCATGTGTGCAAGAGTGCATTTCTGTTTCTCAGACATAGCCTACATAGAGATGTGGGTAGAGGTAGGTTAGGAACTTCAGGTGGTATCGTCCTTCCCTGAGGGGTTTCTGTGTCCCCTGCCTATGGAGGTCTCTTGTGGGTATCTGCACACATTACCCAGCTTCTCACTCCTCAAGCCAGGCACTCCTTACCTCCAGGCTCTGAGTTCTGCCATATTTCTGAACTATATGGCCAGCTAGGCCTTGTGAGCTCAGCACATTTGTCCTCACTGCTCCAAAACACAAGCTGGAGGCTGTGCAGTGCTGTAGGAAGGCAGGTCCTCCCACACAATGTGCCCTGCGCCTTCCATAGCAGACTTGGCAGGTCTCAGTTAGGCCTGGAAAATCTCTTCTTTCATAGAGACACTACAGTGCTAGAGTCAGCCCCTCCCCCTTTCCTGGAACATCCCTAGCTGCAGAAACCCTCCGCCAGTCTCTGAGTCCCGTCACCAAGTGGGAAGGAGCCACGTGCCAATATGTTGTGGACAGCCTTCTGTTACCTCCCTCTCAGACACAGGCAGGAGATAGCTAAAAGTCTGGCCGAGATTGCCAGCCTCGTCAGCATCAAGAGGACACACAATTACCAATAAAAACGTGATCTTTTGGTTAACATACAGTTGACCTACAGCTTGAAAGAAAAATTTGACATTTTAGCCATCTTAGCCAAGATAACACTTTGAATTTTGTAATTTTTTTAAATTATTATTTTTTAGCTTAGTTACAAGGAATGTCCAGAGCTGTCACTACTGTTCTGGTAAAAACTCAGTTGGCTTTACAAAATGGTGACTACCCCAGTCCTTAGTTCTTCAGATGACATTACTATTTTTCTCCATAATCAAGGGAGGCATAGCCTTTGCAGTGAGCGGTTTGTTTCCAGAGTCATGCCCCAGTACAAGGTTTCATTTGTTTAAATAACACTGTTTATACAAAGGGCACATCAGAGTTAAAATATTTGAAACCAAATAATGCCAAAATATTTGGTTATACTCTGAAGGATGACTTAAAACAACTGAGAATTTTGAGATATCAAAACTTCAACTTTCAAGCAGACATATTTTTCAAAATATAGCCCCCACGTGTATCAGGGAAATAAACAAGTTTTTTGACCTGCTTGCTTTCATTGTTTTATCTATTTGCATGACTTTTTATTTTATTTTGTTTTTATTGGTTGTTCAAATTGTGGCCTTCTGTTGTGGTTTGCAAGTATTTTACTGTAACGTTAATATTAGTAGGGATCTTTGTATAGCTGACACTATTCTGTAAACTCTTCATAGGGTAAGAGTGTGCTATACCATTAGGCCAGACTATAGGACATGATATGAATGCAAGCCCCTCTTTCCTTCCCTCAGCTTAGCGAAGCCCTAGAAGATTAAAGCAACTGTGGGTCCCTGAATTCAAGATGTGGTGTTACTTGCCTAGACAAGGCTAGAAAGTTCTGTGGAATTCTTTAGAACAGGCTGGGGAGGTTTACCCAGCACCCTTCTACAGAATCATATGGCTACTAACATCCGTTAAATGCTAAGCATGACAAAGTGAGCTTGTCTCTGCCAGTGAAAGTCAGTGTATGTGCACGCGTGTACTTTTAAGAAAGATTACACCAAAATTCATAGGAAGGTACAGAGGTTTTCCACACACCTTCTGCTTCCATATACACAAGTCTCCTCTTTTATCAATATAAATTCCTCTCATGTGAATGGTATTTGCTACAATCACTCAAAGTCCATAGGTTACACAGGAGTTTATTCTCGGGGTTGTACAAGATGTAGCTTTGAAACAGGTTATTATGGGATAGATTCAGGATGAACATGTAACCTTTTAGCCAAGGTTCTACCCTGGTTCTGTGGAAAGGCCAAGGAGAATTTAAAATTAAACTGTCTCATAATGACATATAGCTATGTCCTAAATATCACAATATTTGCCCCATGCTAGATTTGGAACTCTTGATTTACTACTATGACTACTACTATCATTATTATTATTATTATTATTATTATTATTATTATTATTATTCAGTGTTTATCCCAGATGCTAACCTAATTCAGCATCCCATGCTATATCTGCTGACCCCAGTCTATGACAAAGCTGTGCAGTACAAGGTCTCGAAAACAGGGAGATTTTTAAAGAAGATTGAAGATGTTAGAGCCAAATTATGTCACTGGGATTGGTTCAAATTGTGTCTCATGTACATTCATTAGTTTCAGAAGCCAAAAAACTTAATTTTTTTTCTTTTTTAATATTTTTATTAGGTATTTTCCTCATTTACATTTCCAATGCTATCCCAAAAGTCCCCCATACCCTCCCCCCACTCCCCTACCCACCCACTCCCACTTTTTGGCCCTGGCAGTCCCCTGTACTGGGGCATATAAAGTTTGCAAGTCCAATGGGCCTCTCTTTCCATTGATGGCCAACTAGGCCATCTTTTGATACATATGCAGCTAGAGTCCAGAGCTCAGGGGGTACTGGTTAGTTCATAATGTTGTTCCACCTATAGAGTTGCAGATCCCTTTAGCTCCTTCGGTACTTTCTCTAGCTCCTCCATTGGGGGCCCTGTGATCCATCCAATAGCTGACTGTGAGCATCCACTTCTGTGTGCTAGGCCCCAGCATAGTCTCACAAGAGACAGCTCTATCTGGGTCCTTGCTAGTGTATGCAATGGTGTCCCTGTTTGGAGGCTGATTATGTGATGGATCCCTGAATATGGCAGTCTCTAGATGGTCCATCCTTTTGTCTCAGCTCCAAACTTGTCTCTGTAACTCCTTCCATGGGTGTTTTGTTCCCAATTCTAAGAAGGGGCAAAGTGTCCACACTTTGGTCTTCATTCTTCTTGAGTTTCATGTGTTTAGCAAATTGTATCTTATATCTTGGGTATTCTAAGTTTCTGGGCTAATATCCACTTATCAGTGAGAACATATCATTTGAGTTCTTTTGTGATTGGGTTACCTCACTCAGGATGATGCCCTCCAGGTCCATCCATTTGCCTAGGAATTTCATAAATTCATTCTTTTTAATAGCTGAGTAGTACTCCATTGTGTACATGTACCACATTTTCTGTATCCATTCCTCTGTTGAAGGGCATCTGGGTTCTTTCCAGCTTCTGGCTATTACAAATAGGGCTGCTATGAACATAGTGGAGCATGTGTCTTTCTTACCAGTTGGAACATCTTCTGGATATATGCCCAGGAGAGGTATTGCAGGATCCTCCCGTAGTACTATGTCCAATTTTCTGAGGAACCGCCAGACTGATTTCCAGAGTGGTTGTACAAGATTGCAATCCCACCAACATTGGAGGAGTGTTCCTCTTTCTCCACATCCTCGCCAGCATCTGCTGTCACCTGAATTTTTGATCTTAGCCATTCTGACTGGTGTGAGGTAGAATCTCAGGGTTGTTTTGATTTGCATTTCCCTGATTAAGTAAGGATGCTGAACATTTTTTTCAGGTGCTTCTCAGCCATTTGGTATTCCTCAGGTGAGAATTCTTTGTTTAGCTCTGAGCCTCATTTTTTAATGGGGTTATTTGATTTTCTGGAGTCCACCTTCTTGAGTTCTTTATATAAATTGGATATTAATCCCCTATCTGATTTAGGATAGGTAAAGATCCTTTCCCAATCTGTTGGTGGCCTTTTTGTCTTATTGATGGTGTCTTTTGCCTTACAGAAGCTTTGCAATTTTATGAGGTCCCATTTGTCGATTCTTGATCATACAGCACAAACCATTGCTGTTCTATTCAGGAAAATTTCCCCTGTGCCCATATCTTCTAGGTTTTTCCCCACTTTCTTCTCTATAAGTTTCAGTGTCTCTGGTTTTATGTGGAGTTCCTTAATCCACTTAGATTTGACCTTAGTACAAGGAGATAGGAATGGATCAATTCGCATTCTTCTACATGATAACCACCAGTTGTGCCAGCACCATTTGTTGAAAATGCTGTCTTTTTTCCACTGGATGGTTTTAGCTCTCTTGTCAAAGATCAAGTGACCATAGGTGTGTGGGTTCATCTCTGGGTCTTCAATTCTATTCCATTGGTCTATTTGTCTGTCGCTATACCAGTACCATGCAGTTTTTATCACAATTGCTCTGTAGTTCAGCTTTAGGTCAGGCATGGTGATTCCACCAGAGGTTCTTTTATCCTTGAGAAGAGTTTTTGCTATCCTAGGTTTTTTGTTATTTCAGATGAATTTGCAGATTGCTCTTTGTAATTCATTGAAGAATTGAGTTGGAATTTCGATGGGGATTGCATTGAATCTGTAGATTGTTTTTGGCAAGATAGCCATTTTTGCAATGTTGATTCTGCCAATCTATGAGCATGGGAGATCTTTCCATCTTCTGAGATTTTTCTTTAATTTCTTTCTTCAGAGACTTGAAGTTCTTATCATACAGATCTTTCACTTCCTTAGTTAGAGTCACACCAAGGTATTTTATATTATTTGTGACTCTTGAGAAGGGTGTTGTTTCCCTAATTTCTTTCTCAGCTTGTTTATTCTTTGTGTAGAGAAAGGCCATTGACTTGTTTGAGCTAATTTTATATCCAGCTACTTCACTGAAGCTGTTTATCAGGTTTAGGAGTTCTCTGGTGGAATTTTTATGGTCACTTATATATACTATCATATCATCTGCAAAAGGTGATATTTTGACTTCTTCCTTTCCAATTTGTATCCCCTTGATCTCCTTTTGTTGTCGAATTGCTCTGGCTAGGACTTCAAGTACAATGCTGAATAGGTAGGGAGAAAGTGGGCAGCCTTGTCTAGTCCCTTATTTTAGTGGGATTGCTTCCAGCTTCTCACCATTTACTTTGATGTTGGCTACTGGTTTGCTTTTATCATGTTCAGGTATGGACCTTGAATTCCTGATCTTTCCAAGACTTTTATCATGAATGGGTGTTGGATTTTGTCAAATGCTCAGAAAACTTAATTTTTTGTAATGTCAATGTTTTATTTTTAACTTCTGTTGAACATTTTGCATTTTGTCCTCACTTTTGATTAATCTTCAGTTGATTAGTAATCAATCTTAACTTTCCACCTTCCCAGGTTCCTAAGTTAATCATCTACCTAGGAATTTTTAAATTGAGCCTGAGACCTCATAGTGTGAGTCCTTTGTTAAACAAAATCTTTTTAAAAAATTAAAGCAATGCTATATTTAAATTAATCACATCAATGGCATCTATTTTAGAAGTTTGGATTTCTTATAAATATAAGAGAAAAATATCATATAATTAAACACACATTCATTTATTTTCTCACCAATTTCTTTGTGAAAAAAATTTTTAAAGCACAACCAGTTCATTTTAAAATCAGTCATTTTCCACACTGTGGCAGAATAATTTAAGGATCTGTTTTCTTTTTACAAAAACTCCCTGACGGAAGTGCTATGAAAAAGTGGTTCTGAGGAGATGGGAGCCAGGTGCATGCTTCTGGTCCAGCCTCTGGAAATGTGCCCCTTATTCCTCTTGAGGAAGTCATGGCTTAGAGGCCATTGCCTAGGATTTGAAGCTGTGGGGAACGGGGGAGTGTGGAAATGCTTCCCTACCTCTTAGGCCTCACATATCAATGCTGCTCTTGCCTCCACCAATTCCTGAGATTTGGGTTATTTTAGACACTTAGAATTTAGAGCCTTTCATTTCATGAAGATGCAATTTCCCACAGAAGCCATACCATCATCTTGAAAAACTAATTTTCTTTCCCCCCTCTAAACACGACCCCCATCCCATTATCAAGGCCTCCAGATTCAGAGTCCCGCCCCAAGCACTTGCCTATGATCAATCAGTTCCCATCTTAGTGGATCTCAAACTCAAGGTCAGCCTGGGCACAAAGCAAATGTGTGCCAGCCCAGACTACAAGGCAAGAACCTGTCTCAGAAAACACAAACAGTTCCTGTACCTTCTCATTGCTGTCCTCCTAGAGACCATGGAGAAGAAATGACCAACAAGACCAGTGTGGTTAGCATATAGGGGACCACAATAGGGGTGAAGGAGGAAGGCGTGGAGGGAGGGGTTAGAGACTTGAGACATTGAATTTTCAACAAAGGTGTCAGCAAGGGACATAACAAGCCATACTTACAGAAGATGTGGGAGAGGCTTAGAGTGTTGTGAAGAGCCATGGTCCAGGCAGAGACAGCCCCACAGAGGCCTGTGTTTGAGCTGTACTTGTTAATCTGGGTGATTTAGGCCCTGTGGACACTTGGCCACATCTAGGGACACTTCCATTGTTTTGTTATTAGCATGGAGGGGTGGCATTATAGTTGGCTTTTCCATTGTTGCTGTGATAAATGCTATGACTGAAAGCATCCTGGGGTGAAATGGCTTACTTCATCTTGTAGGTTATGTTCTAGCACCTAGAGAAGGCAAAGCAGGAATGAGAGGCAGACGATGAAGCAGAAACCATGAAGGAACCCTACTTCCTGGTTTCCTTTCAGGCTTAGCTTCAGCTTCCTTTCTTATATACGTCCCACCTACAGGGTGTGTCTTCCTACATTAATCAGTAAGAAGAAAGGAAGAAAGAAAGAAAGAAAGAAAGAAAGAAAGAAAGGAAGGAAGGAAGGAAGGAAGGAAGGAAGGAAGAAAGAAAGAAAGAAAGAAAGAAAGAAAGAAAGGAAGGAAGGAAGGAAGGAAGGAAGAAGAAAAAGGAGGAAGGAAGGAAGGAAGGAAGGAAGGAAGGAAGGAAGGAAGGAAGGACCCCACAAATATGTCCACAGGCCAGTCTGGTGGAAGTAATTCTTCTAATTGAGGTCCCTTTTCTCCAAGTGTGTCACATTGGCCATCTACATGGTACTACTGGCATAGCCTGGACAGAGGCAAGAAACTCAGTTTGGTGTCCTTTGTAAAAGACAGCTTCCTAAAGCAAGGGATGAGCTGCCCCAATATGGCAGCAACACATCAGGAAGTGAGAACGCAGAGAAATAGATAAGATCAAAGAGAACCAAGTCTGGGATGTGGCAGAAACCAGGTCAGGTACAATCTTTCTGCCAGTCTAGGCTTTGGCTCTTATGTAAGGGGGCTGACAAGCGTTGGAGCATTCTGGACACATAGAAGACATGAGTCTAAGAGTTTACCATTGAGTGGAAAATAGAATCATAAGAGGCAAAGGGAGTGAGAAGATGCTCAGCCGGTAGTGTGTGCTGTGGAAGCCTGGGTATTTGAGTTCAATCCCCAGTATGCATACAAACCCTGGGACATGCAACACACCTGCACTCCTGGTGCTAGGAAGAGGGGGATGGGAGGATCCTTGTATCTTGCTGGCCCAGACAGCATAGCCCAGTTAGTGAGTTCCAGTGTGTCCCAAAAATAAGATGGCGAGCAGCTGAGGAAGACACATGTGTTGACTTCTGGATTCCGTGTATACCCTATACTTGCTCACACGTGTACACAGACATGTACACACATCTCAAAAACAAAGGTGAAGGTAGGTAAAGGAGATGGTTTAGGGGCCAGGTTAGGTTTTAGGCAAGAGATAAAGGGGGGCTTACGTTAGTTCTGAAGCAGTTTATCCCTTACAGGAGCTAAGCATCCAATGCTAAATTGCACGAAACAGTTTCCAGTCTTTCTTATCATGTATCACACTAAAGGTGTATGTGTATGTAAAATCTAGTAACTGAGCTAGGCAGGTAACCTAGCAACACACACACACACACACACACACACACACACACACACACACACACTCAGATTCTTGCTGCATTTCAACAACTAAATGGGTTAGGTTTATGATAGTGTAATTTGAGGTAGAATAGACACAATGTAATCTTTCTGAGCTTGCCAAAAACCAACCAGCCAACCAACCAACCAACCAACCACTAACTCTTTCTAACAATCCTTTTGAAGTTTATTTTTCTAAGGCACATACAACCCAAAACTACTGAATTGCATGAAATGGGATGAAATGACCATAAAAGCTTAATACTTGACTTCAAAAATGAGTTGGGGGAGCTAGATTTCCCCTCCCCTTGATGTGTATTAAATCATCCCAATGACTGTTTTCCCCTTAGTTAGTCATACAAGACAAATGCTGGAATACTCAGAATCTCAGATAATTGTAAGCCTGTCTTCCCCAGAGGTTTCAGACTTCTTGGTTCACATTCCCTCTGTGGGGTACCCCTAGAACTCACAGCTCTTGTCCTGTTTGTAACCACACAGGGGGAGCCCTGTGGCAGCTGTGACATGGACTGGTTTTACCCCTAGACCCAGGATGGCATCTGTCCCCAACAGCCTCTCCTTTGTATTTAAATCATTGTACCCTTTCATTAGAACCACCATTTGCCATTCGTTCATGTCAGTGAAATATAAATATAGTCTACTTTTCTGTTTGGGGGATGGGTTTTAAAATAGAGTTGAGTTTTAGAGCTCTTTGTAGGTGCTGTTTGAATCTGGTCCTGCTCAGCCAGGTGGAGTCAGAGTAAACTTCCAGAAAAGTAGCAAGGCCGGGAGCTATCACATCTCCTCAGCCTCTGAGAGCTGGTTTCTCAGTTTGCTATGACACCCACATACATCAGAATCCTGCAGCAACTTAATAAAATGCAGATACATTCATGTCCCCAAACCCGAGCATCGAGGTGTCTAGGCATGGAAGTGCATCTTAACCGCAATACCCTTAAATGTCGCTGCATTTCAGGGAGCATTTGAGAGTGTGTCCAAGTGAAAGCTGTATCCAAGGCTATAAAACAAGACATTAGAAGTCAGCCTGGTTAGTCACGTGTCTATGTGCTAAACCTGTCAGATGTTGTTCACATGAACAACTCACTCTTAGAGACTCATTTCCCACAGGGAACTGTGTCTTCCTTACCACATGTCTCCTCTCTTTTGACAGCCATATTTTGCAAAGTGTTAGAGCGTACATTTTAGCCTTTGCTTCTAGAGGGCCACTGTGAACACTTAGTGTTTGTCAGTGGATAATCATTTTGCCATGGGTCGGATTCTAGCGAGTTCCCGTGACTTAGAAGACTGCCCGAAATGATCATTGTTGTCTCACTTGACATTTCTGTTTTGTTGGACAGCCAATATGCCTGAAGATTATCCTGACCAGTTTGATGACGTCATGGATTTTATTCAAGCCACCATTAAAAGACTGAAAAGGTCACCAGATAAACAAGCGGCAGCGCTTCCTCGAAGAGAGAGGAATCGGCAGGCTGCAGCTGCCAGCCCAGAGAATTCCAGAGGGAAAGGTCGCAGAGGCCAGAGGGGCAAAAATCGGGGGTGCGTTTTAACTGCCATACACTTAAATGTCACTGACTTGGGTTTGGGCTATGAAACCAAGGAGGAACTGATCTTTCGATATTGCAGCGGTTCCTGTGAATCGGCCGAGACAATGTATGACAAAATACTAAAAAACCTGTCTCGGAGTAGAAGGCTAACAAGTGACAAAGTAGGCCAGGCATGTTGCAGGCCGGTCGCCTTCGACGACGACCTGTCGTTTTTAGATGACAACCTGGTTTACCATATTCTAAGAAAGCATTCCGCTAAACGGTGTGGATGTATCTGACCCCGGCTCCAGAGACTGCTGTGTATTGCATTCCTGCTACAGTGCGAAGAAAGGGACCAAGGTTCCCAGGAAATGTTTGCCCAGAGTGGAAGATAAGGACCAAGATGGCGGAGGCAGAGGCAGAAGAAGAGAAAAAGAAGGAGGAAGGTAGCCACCGTGGGAGCCTGGTGGAAGAAGGCCCAGCTACAGAAAACTGGATAGGAGTGAGAACAGCCGTCTGAGCACTTCAGGGTGGCAGCTGATGTCACCAGAAGCTCAGGGCTGGTGTCCTTACTTAGCTGTTGCCAGTGTTTATCTGATACAGTCCATGGTCACCGATGGCGGTCCGAGTCGTGGATGCATGCAAAGAACCAAGCCAGTGTATCTCCTGTGGTTTGTTTTCACGTGTTTGAAGACGCCAGGGAAATGTGACGATTCCGGTGTCACCTCTTGTCACTACATTTTACTGCTGAAAATAAGAAAGATGTATTTTCCTGTCACTCAATGGATTCATACCCTGGAAAGGAAAGGGGGTGGGGAGGACAAAGGCAGAGACGATAAAAAGATGACAACCTTTGAATTTGAAAACCGGGGCCTGAGGTCTATTACATCCAGCATTTTGGGGGACGCTTGGTGGTTGATTCTGGACACAGAGTGTGGGGGTATGGAGAAGTTGGCTAGGAACCCAAAAAAGGCTGTCCTCATACTTAGAAACAAACCTGGAGGCATCTCCTTCGTGCCCTCAGAAACAGGAAGCAAGTTGTGGTTTTCGGCAGCATTCTCATAGGAGAGCCAATGGGGAAAGCCCCCAGCTGCCCCGGCCAGGGAGACCCCGGGGCCTGTTGGTTTACAAAGACGGATGTTACATACACAGCTCCGTTCATGCGTGGTCACCAGTGACCACAGAAGCTCCTCGATGCAATGCATCTGTTTCAAATACAGAGATATAGAGAAGATATTTATTGAGATTTTAAGTTATTATTATTTATTACCATTCACTAATGAATATCTTTTTTCTTCCCTTATTTATTAAAGTCTCTTTTCAAAGGTGCCAAAGTATATGTGCTCACAAAATACAAAGGTGACAGAGGAAATATTAACATTGAGAACAAGGGTCCATTCTCTTCAGAGTATAAGAGGGTTTTTGCTAGGCAAAAAATCACTTACTTTATAAGGCAGTCCTTCACTAACTGCCACAGATTTCAGCATTTCCCTCCCCCTCTTTCTGTGGACAGGATCTCCTGTAGCCTAGGCTGACCTTGAACTTACTGCTTGGTCAAGGACGACCTTGGCCTTCTGATCCTCTGACTTCCTGTGGTCTTGGCATGGCAGACATCAATCACACCGTATCCACAGGACTAAGTATAGAATTCAGGGCTTCATCCATGCCAGGCAACTGTAGGTACCAACTGGGTTACACCCAGCCCCTGCTTTCTATCTGCTAAAGGAAAGGGTCAGGAGGGCCATCTCAGCTCCACCCCCTCACTGGGAGTACCAGTGGGACTGCCACCTGTTTGCATCTCCTCTTCTATCCATCTGAGCAGCAAGGCCCCAGCTCCACTGCCCATTGAGTTCAACTCTTTTTCCCCCTTCATCATGGGCAATATCATAACCACGCATTCAGAAGGCTGAACTGCCCTTGGAAGCCCTGAACATATTGTCACCTGAAAGTGCAATGAAGGCCCCTGACAGGCAGCCAGGGTTTAACAGCCCCCTCACCCCCCCGGGCAGGTGGTACCTCTTCCTCTATCCTTGCCCACCTGCTTCGTCCCTATGGTTACACAGACAGGAGAACATAGGGGAACTGTGCAGGGAGAGGCCATCTGCCTTGTCCTTTGCCAGGGCTCAGTTGTCACCTGGGCTCAACTTTTGCTACCCCCTCAAACCCAATGGATTCCAAGGAGAAAGATGGACAGGAAGAGACATCTGACTGGCCATAGAACAAAGAAGAGGCCCTCCCTCATTGTTTGGAGGGAAGAAGCAGAGGGTGGGAATGGCAACTCTCCCTGCACCCCATAATGTCCTTGTCTGGCAGCCAACAAACAGGTCATGCCTTGAGTCCTATGTTAGAGCCTTGAGTCCTATGTTACAGATTTCATAAATGGAATTTTTATGTAGAAGTTAATGTATCACTCCCTTTGTGGCTGCTATCCCCCGCCCCCAGAGTAGGACAGATAGATCTAAAATAATAAATGACCAATTAATTGGCCTCTCTCGAATAGTCATGTCAAATTTTCAAAGTAACCAAGAGGTAAAAGTTACTAGGTATCCTTTCCCCTTCCGTGGCCCTAAAGACCCACGTTTCGCATGGTTCCACACCCTCTGCAGGACTGGGAAGTGGAGCTACGTATGCGCTGCTCTCTCCGCTCCTCCTGCTCAAAATTGTGACAACCTCAGCTGCCCAGCACATTTCAGATGTCGTTCCAGACCCTCTGTTCACTCCAGAGAATCCTGAAAGATGTGGTAGCTGATGCTCCCAGGTCCAGACACAGCCTCTAGCTCTTGGGGGAATCCCTGGAGAACTCAGCATCTCGAGCAGGTTCGAATGGGAGCAGGCTGCCCCACCCAGTCCGCAGCAGGGTAAAGTTTGCGACGGTTCTTTACTGTTGTGATCAGCATCTGCCC
This sequence comes from Mus musculus, assembly GCF_000001635.26. Classification (NCBI taxonomy): domain Eukaryota; kingdom Metazoa; phylum Chordata; class Mammalia; order Rodentia; family Muridae; genus Mus; species Mus musculus. The sequence goes on from NC_000081.6 coordinate 7,837,437, forward strand.
CAGTAAAGAGCACACTTCTTTGGAAGTTCTGACCTCTCTGATGTCTCGGTCGTTTGTGTTATACAACCAAAGTTCTCTACAAACTTTATTTTTGTACAATATCATTTTGTAACTTTTTACAAATAAAAGCTCATTTCTATTGCTTTCTGTGCTTTTGTATGTATTTCCTCAAGAGCCAGCAAAGTAGGCCTTGGCCGGGCAGGCATCAGATATTGATCAAGAACTGTGCCCTTCACCACCATTCAGTGCCATGATTGGTCAATGACCATACTCCCCCCCATTTCTCAGGACCAGTCACTACTCAGGTGGAATAAGGCTTGTAAGGTTGTTCTTTACTTATTCATTCAACAAATATTTATGGTGTGCCTACCTTGTGCCAGGTACCATTCAGAGCACTGGCAATCCAAAAGTGGCAATACATACATACATACATACATACATACATACATACATACATACATACATTTTTGGCCTTGGGGAACTAAGATTTTGTTTGGAAAAAGACATGGTAATTGATATGGTAGTCACCAATGCAATGGCTATTATCAGGACTGCAAGCAGGACATTGTGGTCAAAAATAACAGTAGAGCCCACTTTACAGGTAACCTTGGGGCTGAATATAAGAAACAGTGTCACCCAATCAGAAGCATCCCAGCAGAAGCAGCAACTAATGCAAGACCCTGAGGCAGCCAAGAGCAGACAGAGCTCCTGACTGGCACAGGATGCTTCCACATGGCAATGCAGCCGAATTGCTAGAACTGTGCAGGCAGCCTTCGTTTACTGTGTTCTGGTAGGAAGAGACTAGAGAAGACATGTGACCATCCTGGATTGAGTGAAAGGAGCAGACAACACACACACACACACACACACACACACACACACACACACACACACACACACACTGTATTTGGGCATTGTGGTTTCTGGCTCACCAAGAAAAACAAAACAACCAGTAGACAACTTGGGAAATGTCATTCAACCAAGAAGAGTGGGTGTGTTGAAAACTGGGAAAACCTTAAAAATAAAAAAGGAAACTTTCACCATACCTTGTAAGACTCTCCCCAGGCCCAAGCTGTCTCAGTCTAACAGCTGGTTCTCTTCCAGGTGTGTGTCCTCGGACAGAAGCTGCTCTGTGACACCAGGCTCTTCATGCTCATGTGACCATCTTAGGAGGGGTTTTCCTGGGTTAAGCAAGGAATCTGGGGTGGGTGCCAAGTGCAGTAGGTTTAAAATCACTTTTAAAAGAATGAGTCCACTCTTTGCGGTCTGTGGGGGCATGTGCTTTTAATCTCATCACTTTCTGAACCCGAGACTCAAAACCAAAAAGGAGTTCTGTGTGAGTTACAACCGAGTCACTTTGGAAACAGAATCTCCCAAGGACAGGGAACCTGAGACGTTGCCACCACCACCATCATATAGCCCACACTTGCAAATAGCAGAGAGGGATTCGGGTCTCAGCTAGGGGCCTCTGGCTTTTTTCCCCTGGGTGATGACACCGTTGATTCCTGAGTGTCTTGTTGAGACACGTTAGCTGGATTGCCACCGTCCTCCCATGCAATAGTTAACTCATCTTCAGCCTGAGCCACACGACATCCTGAATGAAATTAAAACCAAATGCTGCCAAGTCATCTCTGCCAATAAGCCGAGAGTTGGGGAATCAAGGGAAAACACACACTTAGTCACACATAACTGCTCATCCCCTGCCACATCCCTAGGCCATGGCAGGTGAATGTAATGGAGATGGGACTGTAGACAGGGGGTGTGGGGACCAGCCAGTGACACTCCCCAGGGAGTACGGACATAGAGACGTAAGTATGTAGACAGGAGCAACATTTAGACCAAGGGCAGAGTGAAAAACACTACAGAATAAGGTTGTCAGATAAAATACAGGCATTCTATCCTGCGAAAGTTAAATTCAGATAAACATACATAATTTCTTAGTATAAGCATGTCTCCTGCAATATCTGAGATGTGTGATACGTAAAACATACTCATATTAAGAACATGGATTATTTACCTGGAGTTCAAATTTAATTAGGTGTCCTGTAGTTTAATTTGTTGAGTCTGGCAAAAGAAAGTAACGTTGTAGCTGGACCTAGGGTGTGGGTAGGGCTGGGCAAAGAGGGAGGCAGAGGCAGAGGCAGAGGCAGAGGCAGAGGCAGAGGCAGAGGCAGAGGCAGAGGCAGAGGCAGAGGCAGAGGCAGAGGCAGAGGCAGAGGCAGAGGCAGAGGCAGAGGCAGAGGCAGAGGCAGAGGCAGAGGCAGAGGCAGAGGCAGAGAGGCAGAGGCAGAGAGGCAGAGGCAGAGGCAGAGGCAGAGGCAGAGGCAGAGGCAGAGGCAGAGGCAGAGGCAGAGGCAGAGGCAGAGGCAGAGGCAGAGGCAGAGGCAGAGGCAGAGGCTGGGCTGGGCTGGGCTGGGCTGGGCTGAGAGACAGACATTTCAGGCAGAAAGGATTGTGTCACCGCAAATGACAGAAAAGCAGTGTGTGCATTCCTGTGACAACGAGGAGACTCAAGGTAGACTGCCATTAGGTAGAGCTGATGCACTGACCAGGGAACACAAGTCTTTTTGGAAACCCAGGGAATATTTTGATTCAAGGGCATATTTTAAGATCTATTTTATTTTTGACATAATAATAAGTGTGTATGATTATGAATCCAACCTGTATTAAATTAGTAGCTATGGCAAGACAGGAAAATATGTTTTTTTTAATATGGAAAAGAGGCTCACAAAGGTACAAGTGCCTAGAGCCCACAAGAGTCCTGCTGGAACCTGAGTGGACCACGGGCAACATCCTTTCCTATCCTAGCTCCCATTCCTTCGGGTTTCCCCTCCTTGTTAACTGCAAATCCAACCTCATCCTTGACAAGGCTTCTTCCCATCCTACAGTGCAGACTGACTTCTCAAGAGATTTGCATTTATTCCCCACCTAGGAAAATGCAGACCTAAGGACAGGTTATTAATATCCAGACTTCATTCATGAATTCGTTCGTTCTTTTGTTTGTTTGTTTTGCAAAAAGCCAGAATAAATGTTCTAGGACATAATAGCCACTGAGGGAACAGAAACTAGGAGGCAGGTCAGAGGGAAAATGAACCCTGGATGTGAACAGTGACCGAGGTTGAGAGAGGAAATGTGCCCCAGGACATTGGATCACCCTAGAGTTGTATAAAGCTAGAAAGGGGACAAGTTTCTGAATGTGCAGAATAAGGTCTTTGAACTTGGGAAATTCCATAAGTGTGTAAGAAATTTTAACCCAGTCCCTGTTCCATTCCTGATTCTCCATTGCTCAATTCATTTGTTGGGCATCTATTACCTGCAAGGGGAAGATACAGTCACCTGAAGACAACGCCCTCTGGGGCCTACCAGATTAGAAGAAGCATCATGAAAACCCTAGGGGGCCACAGAAATATGAGGTCACCAGTCAGGTGAGCCAGGTGGGGTGGAGAAAGCAGTCAGGGATGGTGTCCTAGAGGTGACTGCCTAGATGACTACTAAAAGATATATAGAAATGTTCCAGACCGGAGCGGGCCAGAACAACTGAAGAGTGCAGCCATCAATTCTACCAACACTTTTGGCTGGATCTGGGCATGGTATCAGACTGTGGACTTTATGGAGCAGGAAGGGATTAAGCAGCATCCTACAGTCAGGACGATGAGGTGGGGCATAGGGCCATCCTTGGGAGAGGATCATGTTTGGTCTTCCCACCTGCCTCTCTCTCTCAGGCTCTCTACCTCCCCAGCTGTGAGGGTTTAAAGAAGAATGGTCCCCCATAGGCCATTCCAAATATATAACTATCTGAATGCTCATCAAGAAGTGGCACTATTTGAAAAGGATTAGGAGGTATGGCTTTGCTGGAGGAAATGTGTCACTGTGGGAGATGGGCGTTGAGGTTTCAAAAGCCCACATCTGGCCCTGTGGGATCTTTACCTGGAGATCCAGAAGTAGCTCTCAGCTACTGCTCCAGTGCCATATGTGCTGCCATGCTTCCTGCCAGGATGAAAACAGACTAAGGCTCTGAAACTGTAAGCAAGCCCCAATTAAATGCTTTCTTTTCCAAGTTTCCTTTTGCCTTGTTCAGAGTGTCTCTTCACAGCAACAGAACAGTGTCTAAGACACAAGCCCTTACTCTCCTAAGGTCTTGACTGTGTAACTTTCATTCGTTCATGTGGTCTCTTCAGTTAGGAGAATGCTAGGGTTTCCAGACAAGACTGTCTAAACGGTGCCCTTGAGCTATAGAAGGCCTCCAGAGACTCAGAGCTTCTTTGATTCTAACAGTGCAGTAATCCTGTCATGTCAGTCCAGTCTGAAGAGACATCTCCATTAGAGTGTTAGCCAGGCTTCTAAGGAGGCTGTGGGGAAAAGATTCATTTCATCTCATTTAACACCAGCATTTCACAATGCTGCTTGACCAAGGAGTGTCTCTGTCTTCTAATAGAAGTGTTCTGGTGGTTGCAACATAGGAAATACTATCCTGGAATCAAAGGAATGTCTCTCTCAGGGAAGAACCACAGAGAGACTGCAGGTTACTTCTGTGTAGAAGACTCTTCCCAGAAGCCAACCAGAGTTGACAGAGTTGACAGAGAACAAAAAGAGTCCGGGAAGAAGTGTCATGTGTCTCTTTGGAGCTGAGCATTTCATTGCTATTATGAGCCCTCCCACCCCAAGGCCTTTCCCTCTGTGCTAGCAACATTCAATAGGGAAGCTATTCTGTCCATGTTAAATGACTGACAGGAAGCCAGAAGCGTGCCGATCCATAACTGCCATGATAACAGAAATGAGAAGCAAAACTTGGTTTTTGTAACCCACTGAGATTGGGATGTTGTTTGTTACTTTGAGTACCTTGACTTATCCACACAGGTACACACATTTATGGTGATGAGGTACCACAGGACCATGAAGAAAATCGAAACCACCCATAGTAACAACTGGGCCATAGTACTGATTTAAGATTTGATATCAAGTCTGATGGGAAGACGACTTCAAGAAAGTGGGACATTCTAAGGCTGCTGGAGCTCAAGAAAGGGCTGGTCCTCCAAAACCAAAGCTGCAACATCTCAATGACACGGGGCAACAACAGGATATCCGAAAGGAGTCCTGGTGTCCAGTATTGATGCTGTGGCAGAAGCCAGTGGCCTTGAATCAGACCAATGACTCATTGCAAGGGACATTTGCAAGTAAAACTGTTGGGCAAGGGTGTACTGTGTGACACACTGCAGCTTCCGTGGTGAAATTTTTTTCTTTAATTTTATTTTTTTTTCTTTTGAAGGGGGAGGTTGCAAAGGTGGAGGGCAGATAGGGAGGGACTTGGAAATGAGTGTGACTGGGATGCATGATGGGAAATCCACAAAGAATTAACAAAACATTTTAAGAAATTAAGTGGGACCTATCTAAAGAATTGTTCCAGCTGCTTTGTTGAGGTTAGATGGTAGAGATGACAAAAGAATCAGGGAGGCTAGCTGAGAGAGTCCATGCCAGTGGCAATAATGACTTGGACTAGAGCCTAGACAGGCTTGCTCAAGGACTGGGTGTGAGGAGAGCTGGGGTGCCAGGAGTTGATGCCGGACCTAAAGTGCATGAGTCTGACACCAGTGCAGCGATGCTTTTCATGTGGGTGAGAGCTGGTGTCTCACCTTGGACCTCTTGTGTTGGGAAGGTCAGACCTTCCTAGCATTCTAACCCCAGGTAAAGCAGGGGCCGGTACAAGGCAAGGATCTGAGAGAGCCTGCCAGGCCAGAGCTCTGGAATGCCATTAAAATCATGCATGCCAGGCAGGTTGACTAGGGTTCTGGGATGAATCTACCACTGCTCCCTCTGACAATGTTTAGCATGAAATAAAAAGTATGGCTTTCAAACATTGCCACATGAAAGAGTCTTGAGCAAATATGGCCAAAGCTTGTCTGCAGAGTCTTCCCAGTGGCTGGATCCCAGTCACCACTAGACTTATTTTTCTGTCTGGTCGTTCCAAGTCCTGCACCATGGTTCAACAGGACAACTGATTGCCTCCTAGTAGTCAGATTCTCCTGCCAATCAGATCATCCAATCCATCAGATCCCCCACAGCATAGTCAAAGAAGTATTTTCTTTGGCTAGAAGTTGCTTTCGGCCCCAACTCTTCCCCCTTGAACTTAAACTCTGTATGTTTACTTATGAATGTTCCACAGAATCTCAAAACACATGCTGAGCTTCTGACCCTTTGTCTCTGTGGCATCATTTTCCAAGGCATGCCTTCTTCTAGAAAGAATGTTCTATCATAATGCTCCAACCTCTTCAGCTGGTATTTATGACTCTTTGCTGGGCTCCTATGATCATCGCTCTTCATGTGAACTGATCAATCCGATGACTGGACTCTTAATAATTTCTTGGCACATATAGATAAAATACACACTGATCTTGTGTTCTCTGATCTGAGGATCCCTAGGAGAGGGGCCAGTTCTGTAGAGTCCTGAGCACATATCTCATGTGTTGCACATGCTCAAAAAATTACCTGTATTTGTCAGGACTTTGGGTTAAGTGACATACACATAGTACAGCATGTTTATACTCTAAATGAGAATGGATGAGCTCAAACAGCTCCGGAAAATGTGATCTCATGGTGCTATGAGGCATGGCCCCTCTCGAGCTCTCCCAGCTCACTAGTTTTCTCTGTGTTAGTTTCATTCTCAAGCTGTCTTTCCCAACATGGGAACAGAGATGTGTGGTGGAAGCTACAGGCTTATATCAGACTCTACACTTCAGTAGAGAGAGTCAACTTCCCAACTGATAATTACTGAAAGAATCTTTGGGGAGATGCTGATTGGCCAACTAGAACCAAGCACTAATTTATTGATCAGTCGGGAGAGAGTTGATTTTTCTCTTCTGGTCTTAGGGCATGTTTCTGATGTATAAAGGTAGATTCACTCTACCTAAATCACATGGACTGAGAACATGTAATGGGCTAGAGGGTAGTCTGGATGAGAAATATATGTCGTAGGCTCATGTATTTAAATACTGGGTCCCAAGTTGGTGGTACTGTTTGGGAAAGTTACAAAAATTTTGTAAGGGTCCATAATTTGCCAAAGAATGATAACCTGGACTCAAATAGTATGTAAATGCAACGAGTGTTTTATTCTGCAAAAGTCCAGCATGCTGGGGTCTACACTCTGCAAAAATAGAGATGCTGAAGTGAACTCACAGGCCCGATTTAAAGCACATTTGGGGAATTCTGGGGAGTGGTAAGTAACTTCTATCTTAATCTGTTTGCTCTATCTCTAGGGACATTCCAGAACCATTGCTGGGGCATGGAGGAAGGGGGAGGCTGGAAACTTGCTAGGGAAGTCTGAAAACTGTTGCTAAGGAAGTCTGGAAACTGCTGCTCACCCATGTCCTTGTCTTAGGCCAGGTGTCGGGCAGCTCCTGAGGTCTAGACTTGCATGGATTTGCGCAGTTCTTGGAAACAGAGATTTAGGTCTAGTCTCCTGAACTGCCAACTTGAAGCCTGTCATGAAGTTAGCCTGTCTCACTTTTAGAAGGTAAAGACTTGCTGAAGGAAGTGTGTCACTCATGTCACTCAGGGTAAGTCCTTTGAGTTTCGTGGCCTGGCCCCATTTCCTGTTTTTTTCCTCTCTCTTCCTCTGCATCTTGGTCTGCTTTCTATTGCTATGATAAAGACCATGACCATCATTGAGGAAAGTCAAGGCAGGAACTCAAGTCGAAAACTCCAAGGCAGGAACTGAAGCGGCTGCTATCTCATATCAACTATTAATCAAGAAATTGCTCCCAAAGACTGTCCATAGGCCATTCCGCTAGAGGCATTTTCTCAATCAAAGTTCCTCTTTTCCAGATGGAGCCTGGCTAGTATCAAGTAACAAAAAACTAACCAGCACATTACATATGGATGAAATACACTACAAAGAATGAAACAGCTTCCTGTTCATGCTGCCATGTCTACTTGCTGCTTGCCATGTCTTCCTGCCATGGTGAATTTTATCCTTCTGGAATTGGTAAAGTGTTTACTGCAGAAGCATGTGGACCTGATTCGAATCCCCAGCACCTATGTAAAAAGTCAGGTGTTGTAGTGGGCACCTGTTATCCTAGTCCTGGGGAGGCAATAACAGGAGTGTCCCTGGAGCTTAGTGTCCTGCTGGTCTTGGTAACTCAGTGAACCTCCAAGTTCAGTAAAAGACCCAGTCTCAAAAACCACCTAACCACCCCCCCTCTGTCTCACACACACACACACACACACACACACACACACACATACACACACATACACACACACACACACACATACACCAAAGGGAGTGAGACTCTGTGAAGGAGATTTGACACTATGATCAGAAGGAGTAAGAGATACCAAGGATTCAAGAAGAGCAGATGTCCATAACAGAGTCAGGTTTTGATGATGACATATTCCAGTAAAACAAATTAACAGTTCCCTTTTCCATATCACTTTTGACAACCATCTGCTCAAAGAAAGTAATGTTATCATCTTGGATGGCTGATTTGGCCATAACATAAAGTTTATATAACAATTCAACCCGATCAGCAGGGAATAGGGCAAATGGGTAGGACACATTTGAGATAAATATAAACATTGGCCCCCTTAATTATTTTCTGTTACAAGAAAATAGAGAGACAGACAAGAAGGGTAGGAAGGTGGAAGAAGAGGAGAAGTTGGAGGAAGAGGAGAAGAGAAGAAATCCGTAAATGATGGGTGGATGGATGGATGGATGGATGGATGGATGGGTGGATGGGTGGATGGATGGATGGATGGATGGATGGATGGGTGGGTGGATGGATGGATGGATGGATGGATGGATGGATGGGTGGATGGATGGATGGGTGGGTGGGTGGATGGATGGGTGGATGGATGGATGGATGAGAGAGATAAATGGATGAAGAAGAATTTACCTATTTGGTTATAGCATTCATCATAGTAAAGTTCTGTTCTAACAAATCCAGGTATAAAGACAATTCAGAGTACTTTCAATTAATAGAAAACTCTATTAACCCATCTCATTTATATTTGTAAGCATATACGTGGTATATGCCACAGTACTAATTTCATAGGCAGGTCTATCATTGGTTGTTAAAATAAGTGGTCAGATGTTGTAGAAGAAAGTCAGTCGTCTGACAGCACAGAATGCTTCCGAGAGCAGCAGAGAGGTCCGCCCGAGTGGAAGCTTCCTGACCGTGGTCACACTACGCTGATGCTTTGTCCTGACTCATTTGTGCTGTGAGATGTGGGAGCTGAGCCCTTGAATTTCTTACATAAATATGTCATCACGCATCAGCTCTTCATCACTAGTGACCTGAACTTCCCCATGATCCAGGAAAAGAATTTGAAAGCCTCATGTCACATCAACAAAATGTATACAAATCATCAGGAGCTGGGAGGAAGGGAAGGGTGACCCTTTGCCCTCTACCACAGCTAATCACTCCTCCACTGAGGGATAGGTGAATTCTACTTTCAGTCTCCCTCATTTCTCCTATCCATTGGGAAGTATTTGTATTTCATGTTGGTATCTGGAAGGCCAGAGACTTCCCTGTGCCAGATCAGAAGATATGCCTCAAAGGACTAAAGCAGTGAAGTCTTGCTTTCTGTAACATGTGGTAACCAAGACGTGGCCTCTGCCCTCGAGGTCACTGGATCTCCAGGGAAAGACCCAGGGGTGACTATTCACAATACAGTATAAAACCAGAGGCTGAACACAAAGGTGCAGGAGCCCAAAGGAGACCGATCCCTATGGTCCTGGCATTGTAGTTCTTCCTCATTACTGGGAGTGGTCCTAGACGATGCTTTAGGAGCAGAAACCTGTGCTCCTAGTGCCCAACACAGACTTGTTGCATACATATGTTCTAGGGTAAATGAATGAATCATCACCTTTGTAGTCAGTTCAATCTTATTCTTGGGAAAAAACCACATCCATATAACCAAATTGTAAGTCGACGAAACTTGAGCTCTTCTCACTGCCCTGAAATTTTTATCTCTTATCATCTTTTTCCTTTTAGTTGATGTAAAACAAAAGCTGGTATAAAAGTAACCATTAACATGTGCAGCTCTCTATCATTTAGTTGTATAATGGCCTTGTCTCTAGTTTCAAAATGGTTTTAGTACCTCAGAAAAACAGTCTTATTCATTAATAGTCATCTCCCAGTGCCTCTTCTGCTCATCCCTCGTTGGCCACTATCTGTTTTCTTATCCCAGTTGTACTGGCTGGCTTTGTGTGTCAACTTGACACAAGCTGGCATTATCATAGAAAAAGGAGCCTCCCTTGAAGAAGTACCTCCATAAGATCCAGCTGTAAGGCATTTTCTCAATTAGTGATCTAGTGGGGAGGGCCCGTTGTGGGCGGTGCCGTCCCTGGGCTGGTAGTCTTGGGTTCTATAAGAGAGCAAGCTGAGCAAGCCAGAGGAAACAAGCCAGTAAGTAACATCCTTCCATGGCCTCTGCATCAGCTCCTGCTTCCTGACCTGCTTGAGTTCCAGTCCTGACTTCCTTGGTGATGAACAGCAGTGTGGAAGTGTAAGCTGAATAAACCCTTTCCTCCCCAACTTGCTTCTTGGACATGATGTTTGTGCAGGAATAGAAACCCTGACTCAGACACCAGTGATTTGCCCGTCTTGGATGTTTCAATAGAAAAGGGGTGCTTCTTCCACAGGACCTGTTTTAGACGTTCATTAGTGTTGCAGGATGTACCAGTCTTATGGCTGAGTGACACATCTTTGTATAGAGATTTACCTCCCTTTGTCCCACACCCATTAATGGACAGCTAGGCTGTCTTTACTCTTGTATAAAGAACAGTCGTGCTGAAAGCATTTGGATACAAGCTTCTGTTTGGACATATGCTTTCTTTTCTCTTGGGTCTATTCCTTGAAATGCAATTTCCAGGTTGTATGGAACCTCCTGACTTTCTCAGGTCTCACCAACAATTTTCCATAGCAATTTCACCCCTTAACTCTCCAGTATTGCCATCAATGTTATGATTACAGCAGGCCCAAGCACTATGCTTTAAATTAACATTATGAGGTTAACATCATCATTGTCCTCACTTTGAAGATGAAGACCTAACATCACTTGCCCAAGATCATGTAGGTAGGAGGTGTGTGTGTAGGTAGAAATCTGTGTGCAGATAGAAGAGTAGTCAGAAAGGCAGGAGATGTGTAGGGCATCTTTATAATGGAAAAGATCCTAAACTAAGTCTTGAACATTACGTGAGTATTTGTCAGTAGCTGTGGTGGAAGTCTACAATCTCAGGAAAGCAGCAGAGTTGAGTCAGCAAGCAAAGGCTCTAATGTTTGGGATAGCCTCAACCTGTGATCAGCCTGGGATAAAGGGATGGGTGGAAGAGCCAGTCTCCTGTGGGTCCAGCAGGTCATGTTTCTTTTTCTTGCATTCTCTGCCAGATGTACTGCATTTAAATGCCCACTGGACATGGTGGCAAAGATGAGAGGAAGGCAGTTAAGTCCCAAGGAGATAAACAAAGTTGTCACCATAGCAATGCTTCTAAAAATCAAAGAGTCCCAAGCTGTATAGTAACTCAGCCCTGAAATCCCAGCATTTAGGATGCTAAGGCAGGAAATTATTTCAAATTTAAAGTCAAGCCTTGTTTCAGAGGAGAAAAACAGAGTGAGCAAACAAACAAACAATCCCAGAAAGGAGAGCAGTTGTAAAGAATTGTTCACCCTGGTAATTGTCTCAGCAGAGTTGCAATGCCCTTCTGAAGAAGATTGGTTGCAAGGTGGTTAGGAAATGAGGATTTTGCAAGGAAGTCATCAAGGAATAATCTGATTAGCAGGGTTGGGCTGGAGGAGAGCTCTTGATGCTCCAAATGCTTTTTAGTTACTGAAGAGATGAAGAGCAGGCGGTGAGGAGAGGAGCCACGTCACAAGGTTGGGACAGAACCCAGTGCAGACCAACTCAGATTTATGGGTCATCAAGAATCTGACCTGCGGCAGCGGTCGCCATCTTGGTCCGGGACCCGCCGAACTTAGGAAATTAGTCTGAACAGGTGAGAGGGTGCGCCAGAGAACCTGACAGCCTCTGGAACAGGCAGAAGCACAGAGGGGCTGAGGCAGCACCCTGTGTGGGCCGGGGACAGCCGGCCACCTTCCGGACCGGAGGACAGGTGCCCGCCCGGCTGGGGAGGCGGCCTAAGCCACAGCAGCAGCGGTCGCCATCTTGGTCCCGGGACTCCAAGGAACTTAGGAATTTAGTCTGCTTAGGTGAGAGTCTGTACCACCTGGGAACTGCCAAAGCAACACAGTGTCTGAGAAAGGTCCTGTTTTGGGCCTTCTTCTTCGGCCAGGAGGAGGTCCAAATACAAGATATCTGCGCACCTTCCCTGTAAGAGAGCTTGCCAGCAGAGAGTGCTCTGAGCACTGAAACTCAGAGGAGAGAATCTGTCTCCCAGGTCTGCTGATAGACGGTAACAGAATCACCAGAAGAACAATCTCTAAACAGAGTCAACTATAACTACTAACTCCAGAGATTACCAGATGGCGAAAGGTAAACGGAGGAATCTTACTAACAGGAACCAAGACCACTCACCATCACCAGAACCCAGCACACCCACTTCGCCCAGTCCAGGGAACCCCAACACACCTGAGAACCTAGACCTAGATTTAAAAGCATATCTCATGATGATGGTAGAGGACATCAAGAAGGACTTTAATAAATCACTTAAAGAAATACAGGAGAACACTGCTAAAGAGTTACAAGTCCTTAAAGAAAAACAGGAAAACACAATCAAACAGGTAGAAGTCCTTACAGAAAAAGAGGAAAAAACATACAAACAGGTGATGGAAATGAACAAAACCATACTAGACCTAAAAAGGGAAGTAGACACAATAAAGAAAACTCAAAGCGAGGCAACACTAGAGATAGAAACCCTAGGAAAGAAATCTGGAACCATAGATTTGAGCATCAGCAACAGAATACAAGAGATGGAAGAGAGAATCTCAGGTGCAGAAGATTCCATAGAGAACATCGGCACAACAATCAAAGAAAATGGAAAATGCAAAAAGATCCTAACTCAAAATATCCAGGAAATCCAGGACACAATAAGAAGACCAAACGTACGGATAATAGGAGTGGATGAGAATGAAGATTTTCAACTCAAAGGTCCAGCAAACATCTTCAACAAAATTATTGAAGAAAACTTCCCAAATCTAAAGAATGAGATGCATATGAACATACAAGAAGCCTACAGAACTCCAAATAGACTGGACCAGAAAAGAAATTCCTCCCGACACATAATAATCAGAACATCAAATGCACTAAATAAAGATAGAATACTAAAAGCAGTAAGGGAAAAAGGTCAAGTAACATATAAAGGCAAGCCTATCAGAATTACACCAGATTTTTCACCAGAGACTATGAAAGCCAGAAGAGCCTGGACAGATGTTATACAGACACTAAGAGAACACAAACTGCAGCCCAGGCTACTATACCCAGCCAAACTCTCAATTATCATAGAGGGAGAAACCAAAGTATTCCACGACAAAACCAAATTCACGCATTATCTCTCCACGAATCCAGCCCTTCAAAGGATAATAACAGAAAAAAACCAATACAAGAACGGGAACAACGCCCTAGAAAAAACAAGAAGGTAATCCCTCAACAACCCTAAAAGAAGACAGCCACAAGAACAGAATGCCACCTTTAACAACTAAAATAACAGGAAGCAACAATTACTTTTCCTTAATATCTCTTAACATCAATGGTCTCAACTCGCCAATAAAAAGACATAGACTAACAAACTGGCTACACAAACAAGACCCAACATTTTGCTGCTTACAGGAAACTCATCTCAGAGAAAAAGATAGACACTACCTCAGAATGAAAGGCTGGAAAACAATTTTCCAAGCAAATGGTATGAAGAAACAAGCAGGAGTAGCCATCCTAATATCTGATAAGATTGACTTCCAACCCAAAGTCATCAAAAAAGACAAGGAGGGACACTTCATTCTCATCAAAGGTAAAATCCTCCAAGAGGAACTCTCAATTCTGAATATCTATGCTCCAAATACAAGAGCAGCCACATTCACTAAAGAAACTTTAGTAAAGCTCAAAGCACACATTGCACCTCACACAATAATAGTGGGAGACTTCAACACACCACTTTCACCAATGGACAGATCATGGAAACAGAAACTAAACAGGGACACACTGAAACTAACAGAAGTGATGAAACAAATGGATCTGACAGATATCTACAGAACATTTTATCCTAAAACAAAAGGATATACCTTCTTCTCAGCACCTCATGGTACCTTCTCCAAAATTGACCACATAATAGGTCACAAATCAGGCCTCAACAGATTCAAAAATATTGAAATTGTCCCATGTATCCTATCAGATCACCATGCACTAAGGCTGATCTTCAATAACAAAATAAATAACAGAAAGCCAACATTCACATGGAAACTGAACAACACTCTTCTCAATGATACCTTGGTCAAGGAAGGAATAAAGAAAGAAATTAAAGACTTTTTAGAGTTTAATGAAAATGAAGCCACAACGTACCCAAACCTTTGGGACACAATGAAAGCATTTCTAAGAGGGAAACTCATAGCTAGGAGTGCCTTCAAGAAAAAACGGGAGAGAGCACATACTAGCAGCTTGACAACACATCTAAAAGCTCTAGAAAAAAAGGAAGCAAATTCACCCAAGAGGAGTAGACGGCAGGAAATAATCAAACTCAGGGGTGAAATCAACCAAGTGGAAACAAGAAGAACTATTCAAAGAATTAACCAAACGAGGAGTTGGTTCTTTGAGAAAATCAACAAGATAGATAAACCCTTAGCTAGACTCACTAAAGGGCACAGGGACAAAATCCTAATTAACAAAATCAGAAATGAAAAGGGAGACATAACAACAGATCCTGAAGAAATCCAAAACACCATCAGATCCTTCTACAAAAGGCTATACTCAACAAAACTGGAAAACCTGGACGAAATGGACAAATTTCTGGACAGATACCAGGTACCAAAGTTGAATCAGGATCAAGTTGACCTTCTAAACAGTCCCATATCCCCTAAAGAAATAGAAGCAGTTATTAATAGTCTCCCAGCCAAAAAAAGCCCAGGACCAGACGGGTTTAGTGCAGAGTTCTATCAGACCTTCAAAGAAGATCTAACTCCAGTTCTGCACAAACTTTTTCACAAGATAGAAGTAGAAGGTATTCTACCCAACTCATTTTATGAAGCCACTATTACTCTGATACCTAAACCACAGAAAGATCCAACAAAGATAGAGAACTTCAGACCAATTTCTCTTATGAACATCGATGCAAAAATTCTTAATAAAATTCTCGCTAACCGAATCCAAGAACACATTAAAGCAATCATCCATCCTGACCAAGTAGGTTTTATTCCAGGGATGCAGGGATGGTTTAATATACGAAAATCCATCAATGTAATCCATTATATAAACAAACTCAAAGACAAAAACCACATGATCATCTCGTTAGATGCAGAAAAAGCATTTGACAAGATCCAACACCCATTCATGATAAAAGTTCTGGAAAGATCAGGAATTCAAGGCCAATACCTAAACATGATAAAAGCAATCTACAGCAAACCAGTAGCCAACATCAAAGTAAATGGAGAGAAGCTGGAAGCAATCCCACTAAAATCAGGGACTAGACAAGGCTGCCCACTTTCTCCCTACCTTTTCAACATAGTACTTGAAGTATTAGCCAGAGCAATTCGACAACAAAAGGAGATCAAGGGGATACAAATTGGAAAAGAGGAAGTCAAAATATCACTTTTTGCAGATGATATGATAGTATATATAAGTGACCCTAAAAATTCCAACAGAGAACTCCTAAACCTGATAAACAGCTTCGGTGAAGTAGCTGGATATAAAATTAACTCAAACAAGTCAATGGCCTTTCTCTACACAAAGAATAAACAGGCTGAGAAAGAAATTAGGGAAACAACACCCTTCTCAATAGCCACAAATAATATAAAATATCTCGGCGTGACTCTAACGAAGGAAGTGAAAGATCTGTATGATAAAAACTTCAAGTCCCTGAAGAAAGAAATTAAAGAAGATCTCAGAAGATGGAAAGATCTCCCATGCTCATGGATTGGCAGGACCAACATTGTAAAAATGGCTATCTTGCCAAAAGCAATCTACAGATTCAATGCAATCCCCATAAAAATTCCAACTCAATTCTTCAACGAATTAGAAGGAGCAATTTGCAAATTCATCTGGAATAACAAAAAACCGAGGATAGCAAAAACTCTTCTCAAGGATAAAAGAACCTCTGGTGGAATCACCATGCCTGACCTAAAGCTTTACTACAGAGCAATTGTGATAAAAACTGCATGGTACTGGTATAGAGACAGACAAGTGGACCAATGGAATAGAATTGAAGACCCAGAAATGAACCCACACACCTATGGTCACTTGATCTTCGACAAGGGAGCCAAAACCATCCAGTGGAAGAAAGACAGCATTTTCAACAATTGGTGCTGGCACAACTGGTTGTTATCATGTAGAAGAATGCGAATCGATCCATACTTATCTCCTTGTACTAAGGTCAAATCTAAGTGGATCAAGGAACTTCACATAAAACCAGAGACACTGAAACTTATAGAGGAGAAAGTGGGGAAAAGCCTTGAAGATATGGGCACAGGGGAAAAATTCCTGAACAGAACAGCAATGGCTTGTGCTGTAAGATCGAGAATTGACAAATGGGACCTAATGAAACTCCAAAGTTTCTGCAAGGCAAAAGACACTGTCTATAAGACAAAAAGACCACCAACAGACTGGGAAAGGATCTTTACCTATCCTAAATCAGATAGGGGACTAATATCCAACATATATAAAGAACTCAAGAAGGTGGACCTCAGAAAATCAAATAACCCCCTTAAAAAATGGGGCTCAGAACTGAACAAAGAATTCTCACCTGAGGAATACCGAATGGCAGAGAAGCACCTGAAAAAATGTTCAACATCCTTAATCATCAGGGAAATGCAAATCAAAACAACCCTGAGATTCCACCTCACACCAGTGAGAATGGCTAAGATCAAAAATTCAGGTGACAGCAGATGCTGGCGAGGATGTGGAGAAAGAGGAACACTCCTCCATTGTTGGTGGGATTGCAGGCTTGTACAACCACTCTGGAAATCAGTCTGGCGGTTCCTCAGAAAATTGGACATAGTACTACCGGAGGATCCAGCAATACCTCTCCTGGGCATATATCCAGAAGAAGCCCCAACTGGTAAGAAGGACACATGCTCCACTATGTTCATAGCAGCCTTATTTATAATAGCCAGAAACTGGAAAGAACCCAGATGCCCCTCAACAGAGGAATGGATACAGAAAATGTGGTACATCTACACAATGGAGTACTACTCAGCTATTAAAAAGAATGAATTTATGAAATTCCTAGCCAAATGGATGGACCTGGAGAGCATCATCCTGAGTGAGGTAACACAATCACAAAGGAACTCACACAATATGTACTCACTGATAAGTGGATACTAGCCCAAAACCTAGGATACCCACGATATAAGATACAATTTCCTAAACACATGAAACTCAAGAAAAATGAAGACTGAAGTGTGGACACTAGGCCCCTCCTTAGAAGTGGGAACAAAACACCCATGGAAGGAGTTACAGAAACAAAGTATGGAGCTGAGATGAAAGGATGGACCATGTAGAGACTGCCATATCCAGGGATCCACCCCATAATCAGCTTCCAAATGCTGACACCATTGCATACACTAGCAAGATTTTACTGAAAGGACCCAGATGTAGCTGTCTCTTGTGAGACTATGCCGGGGCCTAGCAAACACAGAAGTGGATGCTCACAGTCAGCTAATGGATGGATCACAGGGCTCCCAATGGAGGAGCTAGAGAAAGTACCCAAGGAGCTAAAGGGATCTTCAACCCTATAGGTGGAACAACATTATGAACTAACCAGTACCCCTGAGCTCTTGACTCTAGCTGCATATGTATCAAAAGATGGCCTAGTCGGCCATCACTGGAAAGAGAGGCCCATTGGACACGCAGACTTTGTGTGCCCCGGTACAGGGGAACGCCAGGGCCAAAGGGGGGGAGTGGGTGGGTAGGGGAGTGGGGGTGGGTGGGTAAGGGGGACTTTTGGTATAGCATTGGAAATGTAAATGAGCTAAATACCTAATAAAAAATGGAAAAAAAAAAAAAACAACAACAAAATTTCAGGGGTGAAAGGCTTTAGTGCTCCCATTTCCCACATAGCTGTATACAATCCATACAATACAAGTCATACAATACAATCACTGTCAAAGTCAGAGGTTCACAGGCACCATGGTGCATAAGACTGGCTTGTGAGGTGGAACTCTAGAAAGCCCTAGGAAACTGAGAGATAATCTAAGATCTAGTTGTCTCCGAACATAGAAGACTTTTGAAATATAACCTAGGAACTTGAGGCCCATGCCACGAGAGGGAGCCCACATCTGGCATTGCCTGGATGGCCAGAAACCAGAAGTTTGATAGCCCAGAAACCTAAGAGAAAACCAAAAATTACTGGGAAAAAAAAAGGGGGGGGGAGGAAGGAGGGAGGGAGGGAGGGAGGGAGGGAGGGAGGGAGGGAGGGAGGGAGGGAGGGAGGGAGGAAAGTTAATGAAATAATTCCTACGAATGTTCTGCTATTCTCATAGATTGGTGCCTAGCCCAATCATAATCAGAGAGGCTTTATCCAGCAACTGATGGGAGCAGTGGCAGAGACCCACAACCAAACATTAGATGGATCTGAGAGAACTCCAATGAAGAGGGGTAGAGGATTGTAGGATCCAGAGGGGTTAAGGACACCAGGAGAAAATGGCCCACAGAATGAACTAAGCAGGGTTCATAGGGGCTCACAGAGGCTGAAGTGACAACCACAGAGCCTGAATGGGTCAACACTAGATCTGCTCCATATATGTTACAGTTTTGTAGCTTGGTGGGTTGTGGGACTCCTAAAAGTAGAGGCAGGAAGTGTCTCTAACTCTTTTGCCTACCCTTGAGACCCCTTTCTTCCTACTGGGATACCTCATCCAGCCTTGATATGAGGATCTGTGCCAGTCTTACTGTAACTTGTTAAGCTGTGTTCAGCTGATGTACCCAGGAGGCCTGCTCTTTTCTGAAGGAAAACAAAGGAGGCATGAATCTGGGGTGGGGGGCGCGGAGGGAAAATGGGGAGGGAGGCTGGAAGGAGTAGAGGGGGGAGAAAACTACGGTTGGGATATAATGTATAAGAATAAGTAGAAATAAAAAAAAAAAAAAAAAAAGAAAAAAAAAAAGAATCTGACCTGCGAAGGTACACAGATGCCAGTGGAAGGCTTTAATCTACCCATTTCCACCCCAAGTTCTCCAAGGGAGCAACTGGCTCGTCAGAAAGGTGAAGTGTGGGTTTTCTTAGACTGGTCCAAGGACTGGTGGTAATCTAAGTCTCTGTCCAGAGTAGTGACGGCGGACAGAGCTTAGGGGTGCTTAAGAGTTGGATTGTCCAATGTGATAATGATTGGATATGAGAGGAAAGAAAAACGGAAGGAAATCAATATACTGGGTCTTCACTGTGAAGGTTCAGCTCTGTCCCTCCCAGAGTTGCATGTTGGAAGCTTAATTCCTAGGACAGTGGTGCTGGGAGTAGTTGGGTCTCATGAGTTCTGCCCTCACAAAAGGATGAGTGTGTTACTACAGAAGAGGGTTAAAGACCATGGAGTGGGCTTCTGACAGATGGATCAACCCCAGCCTTGACCCCGACCTCTCTCACATGTTCACTCTGCCATGGGAAGATGCAGCAGAAAAGTCGTTGCCAGGTACTGGCATCTTGAGATGGGACTTGTAAGCTTCCAGAACAGTGGGAAATGGATTTCTTTATAAATTACCAAGTTTGTTATGGCAACAGAAAACACACTCACCCAGCCAAGACTGTTGGTACCAGAACCCCCAATTTTCAGACAAAACAAACCTTTGGAAGACTAGGTGACCAAGTAGTTAAAATGTGGGTTTCCCAACCCTCTCGACACTTGAGCTGTCATTATTTCAGGTACGTATCAAGTGACTCATTCTAAGGCTGTCATTATCTCACAAAAAACCCCATGGCCTGACCTCACATGTTTTGAATGCTGGCACACCGTGGCAAAAGCCATATAATGAGAAGGCACCAGAGAGCGCGAACGACGTCATGAGCCAAATCGAGTCGCTATTCAAACGTGCTCTGTGAACTCCTTACGTGATCGCCTAATTATAGCTCCTGAGGAAGTGCCGTACAATAACATGCTGCACAGAGGCCACTGAACACTTGTCAGGGGGCCAGGCAGTCCTTCTCATCCAAGCTGATATTTGGAAGATAATGGGTGACGGGTTCAATGAGGCACTTGCTGAATGGCTCATCACTCTTCCACCTCTGAATCAAACAGGCCCATCCGGCTCACAGCTCACTCCCGACCGGACAAACGAGCATGACCAACACCACAGCTGACCTACAGATTTCTCTACCTGTGTCTCCATGAGAGAGAGCTGAGAGGTCAGAGTTCACGTAAATATGTGTATATCGGATATGCACCAAGACACCCACATGCCCATGGCTCCTCTGGGTCACTAATTAGGTAGGATGGATATCAATTTCTTTCCAAACAGTTTGATTTTAGTGACTGAAATGGTGACTTAGCTCCCTCACACCCCCAAACCTGATGCCAGGTTTCGAAACCCAGTCTCTCTCAGCACAGAACCAGGAGTTTCCATGGCTCTATGCTGCTTTGCAGCTGGCGAGTCATCGGGTTCTTCAGCAGTCCCTGGACACTGTCCCTCAGAGCACCAGGGCATCCCACACAGGGTTTGAATTGAGGCAATGGTCAATGCAACAGACTGCATGAAAATCCAGCTGCAAGTCCACGTCTGGGATAAGTCCTATGTTCTAATATGTTCAAAATGGGAGACACTGATGTTGGGGGGGTGGTTACACTAGTGTGTCTGAGCTACTGTTTAACATGAACAACACACAACAAGCTCTTCGATGAGTAAAATTGTACTAACTGTGTTTGCTTCCCCCTTATTTCCCTGTATAATGCTTTCTTTGTGATTCTTCAGACCCTCCAAGGTCTTGTTATGCTTAAAATCTGTGCCGTTTGTGTAACATGCCAATATTATCAGTGTGGCTGGGGACTATTTTGTGCCTTCTTATGCCCCTTAGTGATGGGTACTATTTGTACTGATGAGCCTTGAGACTCTGGCCCCATAAGAATGGAAGACACCTTAGTCACTGCCAACATGTATTATAGTTCACATTATTGCTGGAACCCTCCAAGTTCCACTTAGGATTCTTTGTAATAAGAGCTATTCCCCCACTAAAAAAAAAGCCTCACCTGTGGGGGAAAGAAATGAAGGACCATTGACTCTGCTTCAAGGGTTCAGGGACATTCTCAAAGAGTATGCCTTCTCCTCAGTTTCGTAAGGAAGATGCAAAGTTAACCTTCTCTCCAGAGGGTAAGATATGAGCTCATCCTGCCTAGTGGGAGGAGAGCACCGTGCAACCACAAAAAGAGCCCCCTGAATCCCGCTGTGACTTAGTCACATTTGCTTCCACTTTAGATAAACATAAGAGAGGCAGAGCTGGCTTCTCACCATCTGTGGAGTCTGGCCAGGCCCGGCCTCTTCTCCTCACCTCACCTGACTCTCCTCGGTGTATCACTTTCTTTCACCCTATCCTTAGCTCCTGCCACCTAGAAAACTTTCTTCAGATGGGAACACTGGCAATCAGTACCCTGTCTTGTGTAATCAAATAGCTCACCCTGAAGACAAGCTCAGTCTCCCTGGCCATGGCCCTCACCAGCCCAGTGCCCACTAGCCTCACAAGAATGGAACAAGCCTTTCCCTGGACACAGAATTTCTTGGAGGAGAAACAGCAGAAGCCCCTAAGGGTTAGCCCTTGAGTCACACACACTGATGAACCGTCTGAGCAAAAAGGCAAGAGGTCTAGGGATTTGAAAGGCCATGTAGATTTCATTGAATTATTATTAATTACTACAGTTATTATTTTAGCTGTACAGCTACTACCTGAGTCTGACTACAAAGAATTTGAATATGTCCCTTGTGGCATTCCATAGACAGGGTGAGGGTGGGAGTGGGGGTAGAAATCACATTATTTTAATGGGTTAGAGCTGAAAAATAAAAAATAATTTCCTGTCTCCCTTAGGCTATACATTTTTACATAAGCCTCTGTAGATTGGCCATATTCAGAATCATGCTATAGAAAAGTCAAAACTTTTTTAAAAAATATATTTTTTTAATAAGCAAAGTGTTGGCATGAAAATCAACCTGAACCCTGAGGCTATTTAAGGTTGAACCCAACCCTTGCTCATGGGCTTCTCCACATCACTGCTCCATGAGCCAAGAATGGTTCAGTCCCCGGGTCACACACAGATTTATTCCCTAAAGGCAAAGGCAACTTGCTTCCAAATACTTACAGCCATTATGAAGCCAGGCCAGGACTAACAGGTTATTGTGGTGTGTGCCTGTCACACCAGTGCTTCAGAGGTTTCTCACAAGTTTGAGGCCAGATTGAATGGCATAGTGAATATCAGAGTGGCCAGGACTAGGTATTGAGACCCTGGCTAAAAATGTGAGGGTGCTCAGGGGGCAGAGTGAGGGGAGCATAAATTGAATGTTGGACTTAGCACTGCACTGGAGACCTGGGGCCTCTGTCTTTCCAGATGGATTTTTATTATATCCAGATTGTGGCGAAGTAGGCAGAGAGGTGCCTTTGACAAATGACCTGGAGTGGTAGGACACCCTGGGAGCTCGGAAAGCTATTTGCCAACCAGAGCAGAACTATTTCACCAACTCACAGCTTGCACACTGGGGCCAGGACATGCCCACTAATATCATTCCTGCCCAAAGGGACCAGAGAAGAACAGAAATGAGGGGATAGCCATGACTCAGCTCCTGCCTACAGCTGATGAGAACTTGTTCTCCTACAAGATGCTAAAAAGTCTGTATTTCAATTTAGCAAGGACTCCATGCTCAAAAAATGTCATGTGAGTCACACCAAACAAGCTTGCCATAGAGCATCTTACTAACTCCAAGGGGTTGAGACCACCTGGGCCAAACCCTACCTGGAAACACAAGCCCATCAGTTTGTTCACAAAGCCCTCCTTTTCCCTCCATGCCATAGCTTTATCCTACGATGGGATACTTCATGACTCACCCATTTGATCACAAGACTGTAAACAGATGATCTTTTCTGAATGCATGGCCACCTCCTGCATCAGTGACTTGTGTCATCCAGAGGTGCCGTTTTATTATTTACTGCTGTGTCTGCAGAGGCAAGCAGAGCTTGACATTCAGAGGACAGAAAATGAAAAGGAAGGAAGGTATTCCATTATTGTCAGGTCTTTACTGTCATATCACACAGTAGCACCAAATGGCATTATGTGGTCCTACAACCTAGCTTGATTCGACTCTGAACATAATTTGCATAAATATGAATAACGGTGTAAATATTTCATGTCAGAAGAGTCTCAAATGGAAAATTGCAACCAATGCATCTCTGGTAGACATGGCCTTCATACTGACTTCTTTTTTTTCAACTAGAAATATTGAATACTTTGTTAAGCATAAGAAAATAGCTCCAATTAGTAAGCTTTTTGTTTTGTTTTGTTTTGTTTTGTTTTTGTATTTTTACCAAACTATCAGGAATTGTCTTGAACAGAAATGGTCAGGGAGCCACCCAGCCAGTAAAGTTTTGCTAGCGTGAGGACCTCAGTGTGATCTCTAGAAACCATAGGAAAGAAGCTGCTTGTAATGGCAGCACTGGGACATGGAGAATCCCCGAGGCTTGCTGCTCAGACAGCCTAGTCAAGTTCCAGACTAGTAAGAGAACTGCACACAGAGAGAAAAAGTGTGGGCGGGGGGGAAGAGAGGATGGTGCCTGAAGCATGACACCTGAAGTTGTCACTGACCTCCATAAATATGAACATACATATATACATATACATATACATATACATATACACATACACATACACATATACATATACATAAGGACACATACAAACACACATGCACACATAGTCACTCTCTCTCTCTCACACACACACGTACACACACACACATGTGCACATACCCATGCACATGCTCACACACATGTGCACACTCATGAACACTCACACACATGCACATACTCTCACATACTTGTACGCACATGCATGCATGCACACACTAACAAACAAACATGTTCAGACTTGGCTGTAGTCCAGCATGTGTGGACCCTCTGTCCCATCCCAGCATGACAAAAAAGGACACAGTCTTTGTGTCACAATGATGTGATTATATTTAACATTACTAAAGTTTATATACTTAGAAAGTGGTTAAGATGGTAAACTTTATGATGTGTTTTTATCATAACAAAAAAGTGGAACACATACACTTCTAAGAAAACAAAAATGGTTCCCAGTCGCCCTTCTTCAGAGGAGGAAGCTCACTTCTTCAACACCAACAGAAGATAAACCAGGAATAAGACATTGAGAAGAAGTCTAAACCCTTGGTGCTGAAACTCCATGGCACAGTCATGGGAAGCTACATTGAAGGAAAATTGTTTACTCCTCTCTAAGTTTTTGCCGACTGACTCTTCAGGGATAAAGTAACATGGAAAACGTCAGCACAAGATTCCAGAAGACCACCCCACCCCTATCCCCTACACCCAGCCGTCACCACAGCCAAACACCACAAAGTCTTCAATGAGATCATCACACAATAGATTCTCCAATAGCCATTTTCAGATCAGGTCCCCAGGACATTTTTCCAGACCGCAGGATGCTGCTGGCGGTCACTACTGACTCTAGAACACATCTCTGAGCCTCCATTTCGTCATGAATGAAATAATTTGTTGTAACGTTCTTGAGGAGGTGAAGTGGCCATCCAAAGATAAAGTCAAAGCCAATGTCAAGTGGTGTCTTATTTTAAGACAGCACATATTTTACTCAATATTGCCACTACCATACAGCACCCTCAAGAACCCAGAGAAAGAACTACTTCATTCATAAAGCCAAATTCAAGAGGTTGCAATGGGACAAGGTTGAAGCATCACTTGTGCCTCCTCTCGAATGCTCAGCCATATCCCTGCCAGGTTCTTGAAAGGACCTGAATAAATACATCTCATACTTAAGTTCAAAATCAGAAAGAATATGAGTGCTGCACATTGTCTTGATTGTGCTTCTTGAAGAAGTACCTGTGACATCCAGTTCTAGCATCATCCAGGGCTCAGGTTGAAAGTTAATTAGCTGGGGATGGGACCCAGGGTTGGGCATTTCCAATCATTACCCCCAAATGACTAGTGCAGCCAGAAGCTTCAGAACACAGTTCTGCTTGCGTTGGCTCACCTCCCTGTGCTGAGCCACTCCTCTGAGGGACTGACTGAGTGCACAGCTTGTCTCTAAGAGCCTCCCTCCAGGCAACAGTTTTTTTTTTTCCCAGCAGCTTGTAAGATTCCCACAAGCCATGAGAATGGGCTGTATAAAGAAGAATATCACTGATGGAATTTTGGGTTTCAAAAGAGGGAATGACCCAACTCCTATTTCTTGAAGAATGCCTGCTACGACAAATGGCTGACTGTGAGGTTAGCAATGCAGCCATGACCACAGCTATGTGCCACCCAGACAGTGTCCATGAGGATGACTTACACCCCAGTCACGACTTTGACTTTTGCGGGGTCTCTGGTCTGCATTCTTCTGAGACCAGATGGCATTCCCCATGTTTGAGATATTTATGAACAATGCCCACAAAATGCCACCTCGGGGCATAGAAGCTCTTGATCACAGAGTCAGCTTATCCACACCTGCTCACTTAAGTCTCCTGGTAAGTCCCGGTGCCTTGGTTTCTTTAGAAGCAAAACAGAAACTGTGCTGCCTTGCCTCTGAGGAGAGTGGCCGGGATCAAGAGACAGGATTTGCAAAAGGCTGGGTGGCACAGTGGAGAAACCTCAGCCTACATTCAGATGCCCTTGTGTGAATTACACTCTCCGGGATTTGGGTGAAATTCAAAGTGGGCATGTTATGCCACCTGCTGTGCCTCAGAGGCTGGGTCTTGCCAACACACTCAGGGAAGAGAACTGAAGAGGATCCAGCTGCTGCTTCTCATCCTACACAAGCATTTCCGAACTTGGCCTTGGGCTGTTTGGATCCTTCCATACACTAATTCAAGAGCCCACGTGCCCACCCATCTGGAGCCATCAGCCTAGGATAATGGCTGCTGTCTCCAACAGTGAACAATCCTGGAGGAAGGGCAAGGGTCACTTCAGGGGACAGTACCGGGAGGTGACGGCTTCATAATCACCACTGAGACATTCTGGATTTTCTTCTCTGCTGCTTCTGGGCAGTGCCTCCTTCCTCATTTCTAGACTTCCCTCTTGGGGTGCAGTGTTTATTTCACCCCAGAGGGTGGGGAAGGGGATGGCTTAAAAAGCCAGCAAAGGCAATCGCTTGGGAGAGTGACCTTTGCTCAGAATCCTGCAGAGTCTGAAGTCTTCAAAGAGGTCTCAGAATAATTTGCATTCACCAATGTCTATTTTTAAAAGAACAATCTGAATGTTAAGTAGACTTCTGAGCCACGTGAAAAGACTCCGATATGACTAATTACGGCTGAAAAAGTTATCAGGATAAAATGAGGAGTTGGATTTCAGTTTCTCTGGTCTGCGTTTAAAAGACAAAGGACTGACTCTACAATTCTTTCAAGGACCAATAGAAGGCAAACGAAAACCACGAGAAGATGGAGAGTTCAGTCCACAATTACAGGCAGGGTCATTTTAGTTAGGCCAAGTTGATATTACAGTGGAGAGATTTAGGTCTATTTTCCTGACCCTTTACATAACCAAATCACTGCTACTTGCTGTCCTGGCCTACGGTTAAGTCTTTTTCTTAGGTTGAATATCTCATTTGATTTTGACAGCAACCTCCGTGAGCTCAGCGTTCACATCTCCAGTTTTATGGGAAGGGGGTTACATTCACCTTTTAAGGCTACTGTAGGAAACTGCCACAGATGGGGTGGCTTTACCCCCCAGAAATGAATATTTTTGTCTCATGGTTACAGAGGTGTGCTAGAAGTCAAAAATTAAGCTGGTGGCAGGTCTGGTGTCTTCTGAGGTATCCTTCTCCCTCAGGGTGTCCTCACGTGACCTCTCCAGGCATGTGCGAATGTCCATCTCTGCTGTCCTTTCTTGTGTCCAAATTTAATTTTTTGTAGGGGAAGGCAGTAATTCTGAGGATTGACTTCAGGGCTTTAATCATACCACCCAAGTGCCCTACCCCTCAGCTCTGTGTTCATGTATGAAGAAGAAAAATGTTTATATTGGCTCACAGTGCTAGAGGTGACATTGACTGGTCTCATTACTTGGGAGACCATAGTAAGACAGAACATTGTGGCAAGGATGCTATGGTAGAACAAACTGCTTATCTCATAGATGCCAAAAAGACTGAAGAGCGAGCTGGGGTCTTACCCATAGCTTCTTTCAAGGGCATCCTCCCAATTACCTGGAGAGCTTCCTTAGCAAGACTTTCCTAATGATGTCACCCTGGGAACCAAACTTTCAACATGTAGGACTTTGAAGGAATCTCAAGATCAAAACCCTAGCAAGGCAACATTTGTAAATAGTTACAGTCTTAGGTACTGGGGTGAGAGATTCCTATAAATGTATAGATGGCACAATTCAGTCCATGATAGGGGCACCGAGGCTCACAGACAGACAGAGATAACTCAATTCAGCTCACACAGTACATGACAGAGCTGGGATTCCAGCATAGGCTGATAGCATTCCAATGTATGATTAGAGAACACGGACCCAAGGATGGAAAAGCTAACAGAACTCTGCATAGCTACTACAGTATATCCTAGTACCAGTGGCTGAGTGCCCCTACCCACTCAGGGACTCCTGTTTCTGGTCTTTAGAACACAAGGGCTTTGAGAGTAGGTTTCTAATGCTTCCTCTAAGGCTACTCATCTTTCTGACATGGATTTGCTTAGACACAGCATTTTGGAGACCTTTTTCTGCCTTTGCTGGGTTTCATGAGACATGAAGATCCTAACTATGACTTGCGCAATGCCCAGTCCTTGATTGCCTAAGCTCCCCAGTTATAACATTGTTCTTATAGGTAAATACAACCTGCTTGACAAGTGTCTGTCTGCTTTGCCACAGCACATGTTATGATGCAATGCTCGGGTGCACTGAGGCGAAGATGCCTGCCAAATATCTCAGTGATAAAAGATCATCTGTTGTTTTTGTGTGTGTGTGTGTGTGTGTGTGTGTGTGTGTGTGTGTTCTGCTGT
Source organism: Mus musculus (assembly GCF_000001635.26). Taxonomy (NCBI): domain Eukaryota; kingdom Metazoa; phylum Chordata; class Mammalia; order Rodentia; family Muridae; genus Mus; species Mus musculus. The sequence continues at coordinate 7,865,712 of NC_000081.6, forward strand.
TTTGTTTATACTTCTATAGCACTCTATAAAGGAGAAAATTGAAAGATGACTTCACATAAATTAAAATAATAATGCTTACTGTTGAGTTTAGAATGACCCAAATCTTGGAAGACCCAAATTCCAGTCATAGTAAGGTTAGGATTTCACATCTGGCCTTGAAGTAGATGCTTTAGGCTTCACTGTCAGGCAAAGGAGAGTTAACTCTCTTAGTTGACAGCCAGTCTGAGATCTGAGTAGAGAAAAGAACAGAAGAGAGAAAGGCTCAGGGGATGGCCCAGAGGCTAGCCTCTACTTCCTCAGAGGCTCCTTGGCTCTGAGAAGGCCCTGATCAGGAAGAGGCTAAATTCCAAAAGGACTACACACTTCTGAAGTGAACAGGGAGGTCTATAACATGTCTTTGTTGTGTTTTCTTATTTCAGATCACACACATATTTATATTTAATTAAAAAAATACTGAATTAGAATCTCAGAGGGAAAAAGCCTATGTATTCTTCCTGCTGGGGTCTCTCTTCAGAGAGACATAGAATTAGATCATTTGTCACCGAGGAGCCATAGAGATTATATAACTCACCCAACCTGGGAGTTGAACCTGGGTGCCCTACCTCCAAAGCTTTTCTCTATACTTTGAACCTCAGAATGATAAGGACCTCCCCCCGCGCGCACATATACACACACACTGAAGGAAAGCCAGATTTCCTATTTTCCAAGCAAAATCAGGGGAAGAAACAAGTCTCTGTACTTCAGAGGCAAGATTGCTGCTGGCCATTTGTCATGGTTAACTTGCTGTTTTTCAAAAACAAGAGGCAGTAGAGTCAAAGGGACCAAAGAGCTCCCCATGAGAAGAGCACAATACTTGTTCAAATGGGGAACAAAACAAGGGCAAAAAGAGAGAGGCAATATCAAAATAGCCTATGAGAAATGCAGAAGACAACTTTCCCATTATGCTAAATTTGGAAAGGTTTCAGATGTTGTCACAGCCGGCATCGTGAGGTCCCTGGTGTTGAACATGGCCAACAGTGGGGCTGATAGGCACTGCTAAGTCAAGGTCCCAACTGGCTCCCGGAGAAGCTGGATCAACCAGACCAGAACCTACTCAAGACAATCTTAGCTAAGTCCTGGATAATTTTCACTGAATGATAACCTCTCAAACATACGGAATCCCAAGTTCCCTGGTAACAGAGCATCCTCTTGGCTACCACAACACATTACGACTATGGGGTTGATACAGACTGGAATTGCTGTCCAAAAATAGGACTTTCATGCACATTTACTGAGATATTAACAATATATAAGCCCCAAAGCCAAAACTACTAACATTTCATAATTTGACAACCTCCCTATATCTCCTTCTTCCTTTCTCCTTTTCTTTTAATTAAGCCGTAAAATATTCTTCTGGGTGCTAAAGCGATGGATCAGGGGCTGAGAACATGTATTGCTCTTACAAAGAACCTGAGTTTGGTTTCCAGCACCCATGTCAGGCAGCTCACACATGCCTATAACATCAGCTCCAAGGGATCCAATGACTTTTGACTTTCATGGGCACTTGCAATCATATGCAGATACTCTATCCCACAGGCACAGGTATGCACATTATCAATCAGTTATCATCCTCATCATATAGTACTTTGCCTGAATGCAGATCTGTGTACCACTTTCATATATGGTACCTGGGAAACCAGAAGAGTGCATCAAATCTCTTAGAGCTGGAGATGCAGAATGTTGTGGGCTACTATGTGGGCATTGGGAATCAAATATGGGTCTTATGGGAAAATAGCTAGTGTCTTGACAGCTGAGCCATCTCTCCAATCTCCAAAATTAAACTTAAAAATATATGTAAAACAATCTTCCTGGAAGTTGACTCAGTGGCTAATACTGTGCCCATTGTACAGACAACCTGAAGGATCATAGTTTGTCTTTAATAGCCTCACACAATCATGACACAGCAAATATGCATCAGTCCCAAACTCATGATTTCCGATTTCAAATGAATTCTAAGACACCAACCATGCTACTTCAGACACCTTGATTAATGGAATAAATAGAATTCTTCTTTCACTGTGGCTGATGGACAGCAAAGATCTGAGGAGAGGCACCAGGTATCTGGTGAGGACCTCTCTGTCAGGCAGCCTATGGGAAGAAAGTGTACTTGTTGTCAGGCACCCATACTTCAAAGTAAATTATAAACAGTAATACCATCTGTAGTTACTCAGCAGCGAAGATTTGTTCATAGGTTTTGAATGAATCTTTGTCCCAAGGATACTGGAGATTAGGAAACTCCAGTGTTAGCTGTGTACATCCCAAGGATACAATTAACTGCAGAAGCTACCATGGCTTCTGAACCACGATCCGGTAAACTAGTGGGGTTTGTGCAAGTGAGGAGAGGAAAGGGAAGGAGACAGCAAATTTGCTGCCTTAAAAGAATAGAAAGAAAGAAGAATACAGTTACCTTCTTGAGCTATAATCACCAGGCCAACCCAAGTCATAAGACTGATGAAAGTTGTTCTATCCTGGAGAGCAAACGGTCTAGAGGTGAGCTAAGTAATCAAGTTACATTGCCATAGAAAAATTCGTAGTGCATCACCTCAGAAGACTGAGCAAGAAGTACCAGGCTGGGGCTATGTATTCAAAATGTAAGAACAATCATGCAAACTTGAAAATGTATTGTTTGTTGCTATATAGCAAAATTTCATCAAGATTTAGTGCATTAAGAAAATCATTATCCAAGCCCACACTAAAGGAGATTGGAGAGAAAATTTCTGAATCTTGATGTTGGATGCTAAGTGTCTCTTGTATGTGTTTTTGTTTTTATTTTTTATTCATTCACTCTCTTCTGCGTCTTTCGTAAAGTGGTGAGACACAAACCTTGTGTGGCCTCATCTGGATCCAAGCTTTTCCTCATGGCTCGTTGCTAAGTGTACTTGTTTTCTAGGACTTGCTGAAAATATTACCACAGATGGAACGGCTTAAAACAACAGAAATTCCCTCAAAGTTTATTCTCTCATAGCCCCGGAGGCCAGAAATCAGAAATCTAGGTGTGGGGAGGGGAGTGCTGGTTCTTACAACTCCAGGGAGGAATCCTTCCTTGCTTCTATGCCTCTTCCTAACTAACTTGTGGTTGCCAATCCTTGACTAGTAGCTACATCACTATAATTTCCTTTGTTTTTTCCAGTCTTTTTCTCTGTGTATGTGGCTCTGGCTGTTTTTATATGGACACTAGCCATTGGATTGCAGGCCTTCCTTAATCTAGTATGATCTCATCTTAATTTAATATCCGCAAAGAGTCTTCCAAATAAAGTCATATTCTAAGGTTCTGGGTGGATATGGACTCCAGAAGGATACTATCCAATGCACTATGCTAGCTGACCTGCCCAGAACCATCTTCCTTGATAGTTGGGCATCCATTGGCAAAGCACTAAGATTGCAATGATTGTGTTTCACAAAGATGAGACAATCTTCCTGAGCTTCCATAACTCCATTTTTTTGGTATCAGCTTCTAACAAAACAATTCTAGCATGAATAAAATGCTTAAGACATGGAGCCATTGTAGTCAGCATTATCTTTAATAGCCAGTTTAAAAATAATCTATATTTATAGAACAGGAGAGTAAAGATGATACATATATACATAATGGACAAAAAGCTATATATACTATTTACATACTGTATACATACATATATATATATATATATATATATATATATATATATATATATACACACACACACACACATATATATATAAACTATATAAAGTTTGTAGTACTGCAAATTCTACATGTTTAACAAGTAGAAGATAAGTATTTTATTCCAATAATAAGTACGTTATTGTAATTAAGCTTTAAGAAGCAGAAAACCTTAACTCTCTAAACTCCATTCAAGAAAACCATTCAGTTGCATCATCAGAATATTAGTGCTCCTTGTGGTCTACCGGTTGAGTAAAGCTATTCTAGTTGTGTATTTCTGTATCACAGCTTCACAACTCAGCAGCTCCAAGCAAGGCCAATCAGTTATCTTGCGCATTAATTTACATCTTGGTCAGGAGGAGTCTATATGGGCTGATCCTCTCTGCTCCATGTGATCACAGCTGGTATGACTCAACCGGGACCAAATGATCTGTTTTATAAAATAGAATAGAAGCCCAAATGTGGTAGCTCACATCTATAATCCCAGTGCCAGGGGAGGCCGAGGCACCAGGATCATGAGGGTTTGGCCAGACTTGGATATATAACACGATCCTTCCTAAAGAGAAAAGGCGTTCTGTCAGATGGGGAGCTTGGTTGTCAGCAAGCCTTTACTTCCTGCCCCGTTTAGAGTCCTTACCTTTTCTCACATCATGGCTACCTCATTGTTAGAAAAGAGGTCCCAAGAGAAAGAATGTGCAAACTTCTTAAGGCCAGGGCCTCACCTGGGTCATGTTTAACTGGTCAAATTGGTACAGAGCCAGTACAAATATCAACAAATTGTAGTCATGTATTTGTGAGTAGAAAATGAGTAGTTAAATCTATCAGTATGGCCTATTTTCCTCCATTTTTCCCATTTTATTTGATATGTATGAGAGTTTCGTATGCATGGATGTCTATATGCCATTTGTGTTCCTGGTATTCATGGGGGGCAGAAGGAAGCATTAGATCTCCTGGAGTTATACACACACACACACACACACACACACACACACACACACACACACACAAAACTTCACAAACCCATGCACGTGTGTATAAACGGAGGTGACAGTAGGAAGGTACGTGCGCAATCATGAGAGCAGAGGAAGAGACTGCTCGAGTGAACCATGCTCAGGGAAAATGATATGGACTCCCACCTCTAAAATCAGTAAGAAATTCTCCAAGCAGACAGGGAAGGGAGAGGGTAACAAGGGCAAGGATTCGGGAGTTGGAGGTTAGCATACCTTCTGTACAGAATGAGGCTGGACCTCAGGAATATGTGAGATTGGTAGAAGTCTATACAAGGAAGGCACAAGAATCTCAGTTGTCTATGCCACACAAATGGATGAGAACTGCTGACTCCGAAAGGTTTCTGGCAAAGGAATAAGATGACAGATTTAGGGTTTGAATCGATTTAATTTAGCCAGATTTTTGGTTTAACTCTGAAGTTAATCATGGATAGACTTGAGAAGGGCCAGATTGAAAACAGAAATTAGTTGGGAAGGAGACTCTGGAGCAATGCTGATGGCTGAAAGAGGGTCTAAATTGTAGTTAAGAGAAGGGCAAATGTAAGAGACTTACAGAGCATGTGCAGAAATGGTGCATAGTTAATGAGTTAGGAAATGGGAGTTAGCATAATGACAAGGGCTTCCAAGTTCCTCCTTCGAGCAAACAGTTAATCACAGTAGGGGGCATAAGGTTTTATGGTAGCAGGCAATGAGTTCTGAGGCTTGTATAGTTGGTCAGTGATGTCCTGACAGAACCTCAGGTCAAATGAACACTCTCTCTTTGTTCAGTCCTGGTTCTAAGGTCCTTTCTCAAGAAATTCAAAGCTGAAATCCTTATATGTGTGCCACCCTTCTAATGGAAGAAATAATTCTCTACTCAGCTCCAAAGGGACACAGAATCTCAAACACGGAAAGGCCCACCCACATGTGAATAGTAGTCAGAAATTCCTGCTCACGTTTGTCTTTCTCTGTCCTGCAGTCAGAGTAGATGTTGCCATGACCACTATGATCAAGTGTTTATTCGCACTCAGGACCACCTCAGCAATCTCTGGATGTACATGCTGAATACGGTGTGATGTTTACGTTGGCCATGGGGTGGTGGTGGTGATGACATTATGTGGTAACCTTTGATAAATTTCATCCTTGATGCAGTAAGTTTATAAATTCTAAGCATGTGGAACAAAGTATTGGTCTGATATTGAATTCAGATACAGTGCATCTCAATGGGAACAGGAAATTGGAGGCATTTGTTAATTACTCTAGAGAGAGACCCCAAGTCTTCACAAAGCCCTCCATGGCTATGACCTTGTATAGACTGACTGGAATCCCTTGTAACTCATCAAAGCTGATATAGTAGTTGTACCATCATGAGGTTTTTGTGGGAATCCAGCTGTTTAATGCAGGAAGGCATGGTAGTACTTACCTTGTATCCCATATTTAGCCAACACTAGTTCTTTCTCTTATCACCTTTGTCATGTCGTTATAGGCTTAAGTCCCAAGGAGAAGAAGATGGGTCGTAAGTGAAGGTAAAAGGACAAGAATGAAGTCTCTAAAGTTTTATCTTTTGATAAAACATCTACTCTGGTCTATGGCCACCACCATCCTTGGAAACTTTAGTAATAAAAGAGCCAGGTACAAATTTGCTAAAATAGATTTTTTTTTTTTAAGAGGAGTGGGATGAAGTGCAGAGAAACCAGGATTTTGGGGCATGCTTTTGGCTTATAATGAATTTTATAATTATTTAATTCACTAGAGCAATATAAAAACAGGAAGGTAAAAGACAAGAATTAAAACTCAATTGCCTAGTGGGGCTTACTTAACATGCAAAAATGACCCATGTGTATGGGAAAGTAGCCCACAAAAGTTTATTCTATTGACTCATTATTACTTTGGACAAACTACCAACATTTGTTTTCATTTTTTACTCACAAATACAACTTTTAGAATGATTCTTGATTTTTTTTTAATTTCTACAGCCCTTGTACTTTCAAAGCACTCCCATGCCTTTCTAATTGACTACTGACAAAAATATAAGACAAAGTGATATTGCTAATCATATCTGAAAATAGCAAATATTTAGTATAGATTTACTATACTATAGGTGCTGTGCCAAGCCTCTATACCAGCATTTCCTTTAACCCTCCTGACAAACCCACGGGGTAAGTATTACCATCATGAGGCCAGAAGAGAGACCCCCAAGGCAAAGCTCCCCCCATCCCCCTCCCCCCCTCCCCATCCCCCCGCAGTGGTCTGACTTCAAAGCACACTCTTCTGCTCTAAGCATCGCAGGCTACAGTGAGGCATAATCAGATGCATGCTCTTTCCTAGCACAGCCATGGGCCGGTTTGATCTCATCTAATTATTAACAGTCATGTAAACAGCTCTGTGACACTGGATGGAAATATTAAGCCTTTTGATTCCCTATTTCCATATTATGTTCCTAGATTAGTTCAAGATAGACATACAGCACATTTGTACACGTTCCCATCAATGGGAATCTGTACAAGATCAGTAATTGTTATCAAAGACTCAAAATACCTAAAATACTTAGTAATAGGCCGAGTCTGTTCTTTTTTACATGGAGCACAATCTAATGATCGTAGCTAAGAAATGTAAGAAAAAGCAGCATCAAGACTTATAAATCTTTGAGCAACTCCATAACAGAAAGGACAAAATCTGTTTGTAAAAATGTATTTTTATTTCATAAGCATTGGGGAGGGGGTTGAAAAAAAAAACACTGTATCCTATCCTGTTGCTCCATGCAAATAGCTCTTCAACGAGATTCTTCAAATTTTACGTTTTTTCCATTCTGGTTCATTCTTTGACTCTTCATCATCAGACTCCACTTGGGCAAACATGGTTTTTGGCTGAGTTCTAAAACAAAAGTTAAAAAGAAGAGGAAAACGTGAGTTGGTTCTTGTATTAGATATTGTCTCTTTGATCAAGCAGGAGCAAGTCTGGGGCACTGATTGCATTTCAATTATTAAATATAAATCATTAAACTTCTGGCAAAAGAAAAGCATAGTGAAAATTTAATTATGTTCAGGAAAAGAGCCAAATATTTTTTGAAGGTTTTCCCTCAGTGGCAGACACTTTATGTTTGTCTTTCCCCAGTGGACCCTCGTGCATCTCTGCCACACTGAGCCCAAGTGTGACCATTTGGAAGGATACGCCATATGGTCACCACACAAGACCCTACATGGCACTTACCTGCACCTACCCAGGCTTTTAGACTTCAGTAGTGCACGTGACTGTGGTGCAAATAGGAGAATTTGAAATCACAGTTTTCTTATCTGGCAAGTTTCAAATAATAACAAACATGCAGTGGCTCATACTAGTAAAAAGTGAAACAAATGGGCACCAATTGATTCTTCTGCCCAGATCAATGTATGGAAATGCCAAGCACTTAGGACATATCATGCCATACAGTGTCACTGCTAAACACCACAGCAGCCATCAAGCCAGCCTCTGGCAGGATCTCCAGTGCTCTGCAGGCTCCATGACATTCCCATTTCTCCATTCAAAAAAAAAAAAAAAAACCCAGGAGAATGGCAAACGGTCATAGTGTAGCTCCCCTTAGCTCAAGCTCCCTCCGCCCCTACAACTCTCTGGAGCCAAGGCTTGCCCCTTACCAATCCAATCGGTTCACCTCCTAATTACTTCAAGGCACTACTAATTACTTTATGGCATCTACACACAGGTCTAACATTTCAAAAAACAGCTACGGACTTTCATAGACCCCAGTTACTAGAAAGCAGGGCCATGGGCTTTCAAATGTGCCACAGCCAAGCAAGCAATTTGGTGTTTGCTCTTTTACCTTCCAGCAAAGATGCTGGTCCCTGAACAAATCCACAGAGAAACAAATGTGTAAGCTTAAAAGAGCCTTTGAAATAAATATTTAACTTCTAAGGGTGTGTGTGTGTGTGTGTGTGTGTGTGTGTGTGAGAGAGAGAGAGAGAGAGAGAGAGATCTAAGGCTATCTGGCTATATTTCACAAGTCAACTGTAACGAGACATAAGTACTGAGATGCAGCAGTGAGCCCCTGGAGATATATTATTAAATGAAACTGCTATGGCGGACCCCAGACAGAACACCTAGAGCTGCTTCACTGCAGGGCTTGCTTTGACATAGTCCACCACTCCCAAAAGTACTTGAAGAAGGAAGGCTGGTGGCTAACCTGGCAGGGCACAGAAAAACAGCAGGCAGAGAGTCATGCTGTAAAGAAGCAGGAGTCAATGCTCTTGTGGACAGAGATTGAAGTATGGGTTACACACGTGTGTATTTCTGCCAAAACTTGAGACGGCTGCACTTTACACTTTACTGTATGTAAACTCTGTCTCAATAAAGTTGATGAGTGAACATAATCAAAACAGAGCAAAGCATAAGGCGGCTCAGCACCAAAGGATGATGGGATGTACAACAACATGAAACTTGGCACTGGAAGCTGAGAAGACAGCTCTATGGGTAAAACTGCTTACTGCAAAAACATGAGGTCTAAGTTCAAATCCTCAGCACCATGTACGAGCTGGACACAAGTATGCAGATGCTACAACTCAAGTGCCTGGCAAGTAGAGGGATGGGGTGCAGATACAGGAGGGTGGCTGGGATTGCTGACTGTTAGTCAAGTTCTAGGTTCAGTGCCAGACTCAGTGTCAAGGTAACAAGGCAGAGAATGGTATAACAGGACACCTGACAGTTTCTAGCCTCCAAACATATACCTGCACACCTGCACAAATGAACATGCCTGTGCATGCACATACATACATACATACATACATACACACTCACACACTCACAAAACATAGAAGTAGGAAGGGAATTTGTTGGTAAGAAGGGTTCAGAGAGAACTAGGGGAGAAGAGAGGTGACAGGGATGAAGATAACCAAAATACAGTATATACGCATAAGATGTTATCAAATAATAAACTAAAATATTTTTTAAATATTTTGTTAGATTCATCAAATGTATCAAAATGCTAGAAAATATCCTAAGTGCTTACTCTGAAGCCCTCCAGTTTCCTCACTGGACAGTGGACCCAGTGGTCACATCCAAACCCTCCACCCTGTTCATAGAGTGGGAAGCAGAGAAAACAGCAGGACTCTGCAATGAGGTAGATGCATAAGACCACGGCTCCTTAACTGGAGGCGTGACTAGCTCCAGCTAGGAGGAGGTATTTCTCCTCTGGAGAAGCTGTAGGAAACTACTATGACAAGGCAGCCCGGGCTTTGCTCTCGGGCCATCTTTAAGGAGTGCCCTTTCTTCTGGAGAGTGCACCATAGAGAGTGCTGGGAAGTGGAAGGCCCAGCTCACAGAAACAGCCCATTCTGCCCCAAACCAAAACTCTAAAAGAATAGTTTAGAACCTTTAATAAGAAAGAGCTCTTTGTTTTTTTGCTATATAAAGACGAGGTCCTTTAAAATCTTTTTTCCCCAGGTAGCTCTCGGAATATCTATCTCCTAATGAATGTGCTTTGCAAGGACAAACACAGCAAGACAACCTGGCTTTCAACCTCGCAGCTTTCTTCCAAGCAACTGTTGCCTGAATCCGTTTCCACAGTTATTCTTTTTAAAAACTTTGTAACTCCACACATGAGAATGATCTTAACAATTCAATTCAGGTCTATCTTGGGGCATTTTAAACAGTTTTTTTTTTCCAGTCACCGCTTGACCAAGACAATGAAGAACAGGGGCGATTGTGCAATCACACAGTTAAGAATAGAACGAGCAGAGTTCTTCTCTAGGGAATGGCCTAATTTTCCCTTAGCACACGAAAGCACTATAAAAATAAATCAACAATGACAAAGAAGAGTGATGTGAACATGCAGACAGACAAAGTGTTGATGCATTTGAAAACAACTTAAAGCTGGTCTAGAAACCCCACTTTGGAGCCAGGAGGGGACGAACAGCAACAATACCTCCTTTAGGCCTGTTAAGTGTGGATTCTTTTCTGAGCTGCTTACACAAATGGAATCAGTACACTGCTCTTAGCACAGTCTCCATCCTGTATGTCCACGAGAGACAGTGTGGCGAGCCAAACCACATGGACAATGAAAACCCAGCAGCAATTCTGAGCTACATACGTACATGACACAGAGTGCAAGAGAGACATTCTTCAAGAAAGCATTTACCATCATTCCTTATCTTACACTTGCTTATTTTAAAAAGATGTGTGTGTGTGTTTTCCCTGTATGCGTATCTGTACACTATGTGCATGCGTGGTGGCTGTAGATGCCAGGAGAGGACATTGAATGCTCTGGAACTAGGGTTCTAAGTAGTTGTAAGCTACCATATGACCTGTAGGAATTGATCCTGGGTCCTCTGGAAGAGCAACCAATGCTCTTAACCTCTGAGCCATCTTTGTGGTCCCTTATTCTCTAATTATTAGTAGGCAGTTCCTTGAACTTACAGCCTCAAGACAGCTTCATCTCCCTTGCCCTAACTGAGAACAGATAAAGGCAATGGCTTAAAAGAAAGGGAGATGACTCTGTAATCCAGCAGATTCATAGGGATGCCGCAGTTTCAAAGGAGAACCTGTTTGGTGAGTACTTTACTCAAAGCAACTTCACCCAGTTCTGCCACTGCCTAATAGTGGCCATTTTTATGTGTTAACCATACAGAGGCTGATGTGGAACTTACATCTTCCAGTTTAATGAACTCTTTTGAGTAAGAATTTTTCATCTGATTAAATTTGGTAACAGCTCACTGGATTATTAAGGACAGTTAAGTTTTAGTATAATGACTGTTGTCAACCTCTAAATAGACTATTCAAAGGAATGCTTTTTTGGGCTTTGTCTTGCTCTGTCATGTTTCCAGTATATCCTGCATTTCTTACATGTAAATATGATTTCATGAAGCTAATACAGGAGCTTATGCAAATGTCTACCAAATCTACAAGGTGTAATTTGGTGATGCTTTGTGCTAATTTTTCAAAAAAAATTAGTCTAAAACTTTTCTATCACTTATTTTTGAAATTATAATATAATTACATCATGTACCCTTCCCATTTCCTCCCATAATGCCCTTCAATATACTCTTCCTTGTTCTCTTTTACATTTACGGTCTCCTTTTTCATTAGTTCTTATTATATGCATATATGTACATGTATATGCTTCTATATATCATCTGCTCAGGTTACTCTTCTATGTTTTCAGGGCTGACCACTAGGTATTGGATAGCCATTTCTGGATAGCCAGTGGTGTGCTCTTCTCTGGGGAAGACATTTCTCCTGCTCTCAGCATTCCTGAGTTGGCTGAAGTTCTTTTTGGGAGTTAGTATACAAAGGCTTTCCCCGAAGCATCTACATGGTACGCATCACTACACTCAATTCTTAGTCGTCTCCTGCCCTGTGACCCGGCTCCCTTCTCTCTTTCCCCCAGAGTAGCCTTCCTCCCTGCTTTCGTGGCTCGCTGACTCTATCACTCCCTTTGGTACTTTAAAAGAAATTCTCCAGATTATTTGTACAATGTGAGTCATGGCAAGTGCGCGCTCCAGCACAATGACAGGAATCCAAGGAAAGTGAGTGCCCTTCAGGGTTTCCAGCCAGAGCAGCCAGTGAGAGCAAACCCATCCCCACCCACCGCAGTCTTCTAAAGGGTATTTAGAGTGCACTGTCTGTGTCAGAGACTCAAAGTGTCAAGGGGACTTCTATTTTCTTCTGACTAAGCCCTAATCTATGCCTCTGCAACTCCTTCTAACACTCAAAGCAGAGTGAAGTCATCAGTGTTTTCGGCTGCGATGCAAAGTCCGCGCACGGGTCACAGTCTCTCTAATTACGGGTGTGCTTCTGCTGTGATTCACCTAAGATGCAGAAAGCAAGCTCGTGGGTGATGGGAAGAATATGAGGGGAAATCACTTGCAATATTTAATCATGAGGATGTGAGCACAGACCACGAGGTCTCTTGGCTCGGGGCCCGTTGTTTATTATGAACGAAAACCTCAAAGCCAAAGCCAATAATAGCCATGACTCGACAATCTGACACACTTGTTAACCCCGTTAACATGAATCCAGCCTGGCTGAACTCTGACCCAATCATCACAATTGCAGAATTATTGTGATTAAACAAAAGGATTGACCAAAAAGATTCAGCTTGAAATGGCTGCTTCTATCTGTGAGTACCTAACCAAAAAATAAAATAAAAAATTTAAAACACTGGGCATGTGTAAGAAGCTTCCAGATAAAGCAGTAGATGCCTTAGATAAAGAATCTTCTTCAGAGAGTGCAGACATAGCATTTGAGAAATAAACACTTCTTGAAGTCATAGAGTGCAGCACGCTATGTTTGAGAATTCAGCAACTAGAAAAAAGAACAAGTGTGAGATGTGGGTGAACAAATGTGAAATGTGGTATGGAACACAAGAATGAAGGACCCAGAAGAGTCCTGTAATGTCTCCACTAGCTCTTTTACTATTAAGTGGTACACAGGAAAGAAGACTGAGACTTGAAAACAGTAAGCGGAGGCGGGCCAGGTTCCCCGAGATCTTTCTGATGTCTCAGGTACACATTTCTAAGGACCGGTACTCGGGTGTGGCTGGATCCTACCCTCCTACCGTGTGGATACGGTGAACCGTGAACCGGCTCAGTAAGGCAAGCCCTGCCCTTAGCAGGCTGTAGCAGAACTGGAAGTACACTCAGGACTTCTGACTCTTAGTCTAGGGTTCCCTCTGCTAAGCCATGCTGGCTCACACAGACATCTCAGCATCCCAGTAGCTACTATTAGCTGCCCATGAGGAGAAACAAGCACAGGGCATAGAAGGCAGCCTCTCTGTACACAGTCCTAAGTCGGCCACCTGCTACCTGTGGGGCACTGGTCAAATTACACATTTCCGTTCCGTCATCTACAAGGTGGGGACAGGAATACTGTCTACCTCGTGGGTGATGAGGATTGTTATGCTAACACATACTAAGCTTTCTAGCAAGTCCATCACGGTGTTAGTACAGAAGAAGTGCCACGACTGTTTACATAACACGTTAGATAACAGGGTTCCTCGCCTCAGATGATTGACACCTTTTCTAAAGTCCTAGGTATAACATACTGAGCATAAGAATTCATGTGTTAAGTACAACATTGCAACATGCTATGTTCTCAAATCCTGGGGAGATTCTTTTTCTATGGAAATGATTTGCTATGAGTCTTTTATAAATGAAGCTGTCTGGCCTTTAAGCATGAAGTTTCTTAATGAGAAATAGTTTCTGATTCTGAGTAATTATGTTATTTCCAAGCATTTGTGTGCAAAATCATCACTTTAGGCACTTCTTAGAATGTAGATTCTCAGACGAAATCTCTCAGGGTCTATTAGTCTGGAGTGGACCTAGAAATTCATTCACATTTCAGTCCTCTCCCCAGTACCCACCCCCCAGCTGCCTACACGACAGGCAGTTCACAAAACTAGTCTATGAAACTGTCCTCCACAAAGCAACATGGCAGATAGTGACGATCAGCTAATATTAAATATTAGCTAATATTTGAAGATACTTAGTGCGTGGGGGAGGGGGAAGATATTTTTCTCTCTTTCCTCGTCTACAATGACTGCTTTTAATTTGGCTTATGAACTCAATATGACTTTTAATAGGCTCTTTATAGGTGGGGACGATATACATACACACACAACACATCTTAGACACATCCTCACATCTTGTATTTCAAAAGATATGCACAGTGAAGCTAAAGTGACTGAACCGGCAATAATGGCAGCCATGGTTGACAGAGCTGTCATCCTGGCAGGCTGCTGGCCGGGCTCCGAGCTCACACACACATCTATCCTGTCTGATGTGTAAGCTAATAGCATTCTGGATCTGCATCCTGCCCCCTCCCCAGCCAGCTCTCTCCCTCCCCCCAGCAGCATCTCTGAACAAGAAACTGTAACTGAATCTGCCCGTGTGCGGCTGAACAAGAGTCCTCTGTAATCCTGCTGTGTTTGAACACTTTCATGGCTATTACACTGCCAGTGTCACACTGGGGTTTCGATCCTCAAGTGACTCCTGTAAAGCATCCAGGCATCATCGGCACTCTGGAGAATATAGGTGAGTATATGCTGTGCGTAGCACGAACACTTACGGAATGTCTTTCTGACGACCTGCTTTTCCCTGTTCAAGCGAGACACAGTAAATACACCTTCACTTCATCACTGACAGAAGTCAATTGCAGTGGAGAAAAACAACCAGACACACGTTCTCAGTTACCGTGACCTTTAGGAAAAGATCCTTTTAAATATTAGCTTCCCTTCACATGCTTTGCCACTTGGCAGTAAGCAGTATCCTGCAGCAGGTGAACATAGGATCCCAGCTAACACACTACAGGCCACAGATGGGCAATGCCTTCAACTGAGTTAGCAGGCAACAAATCTAAGGCAACAAGAACGGGTGGGAGGGATGAATGGGAAGAAAACGCAGCAGAAAGGCGGACACCCGAAAGAGCACCGTGCTGGGGCCAAGGCACTGAGCTGAGGGCTAGCCTCAGGCCCTGGGGCTGCAAGCTCCAAGCAGCAGTCTTCTCACGAGATGGGCAGCATGGCAGCAGCTCCTTCACACCCAGCACGTACATAAAATAAAAATAATCCACTTACAGTGAAAAAAAGCAGTCTCTAGGTAGCTGAGCGAACACCGTCAGCTTCAATGACCTCTATTTAAATAAACTTGAAAGCCAGGATGGATGACTGACCAAGACATATATTAATTATGAAGCAGGCTTGTGCTGCAACAGGAGAAAATGGGACAGGCTGGACGGGGATGGTGGATAAAGACATTACTCTCTGCTCTGCCCTCCACCGAACAACCACACTTTGGCAGTTTTATAAGGTTTATTAAACATTTACAAAACAGGTAAGCTGTTTAAAGTTATTTTGTCAGGAAGCCGGGCTAACAAGTAGGCAATGCACTACAGGAAGTCGGTGTCAGAGGTCCTCACGTGTAGGTTTAAGAAGGGAGATCATGTCACCACTTCAATAGAGATAAAGGAATTAAAAAAAAATTTAAGGGGCCAGTGAGATAGGTAGAAGCAGTCACCATTTAAGCATGATGACCTGAGTCCAAATGCCAGACTCCAGGGTGGAAGAGGAAAATCTACTCCCAAAAGCTGTCCTCTGACTTCCACACATGAGCTAAGACATGAGTGCTCACAGTCACACATCATGATGATGATGATGAAGAAATAATTTTTAAAATAATTTAAAAGTGGCTGAAGGAATGAACAGGAGTCAGTACACAGACATGCTTGCCTCTGGCCTCTGCAGGCTGCTTTCTCTCTATGGGATACTCATTCCCAGGGTATCTGCAGGTTCCACCCCTCTACTTCAGTCAGGTCATGACTCTGACAGCCATATTTAAAATAGCACCTGGGGCTTGCAGCGATGGCTCAGCAGTGAGGAGCACTGGCTGCTCTTCCAGAGGACATGGGTTGACTCCTAGCACCCACATGGCAGCTGCCTACCATAGGTAACTATAGTCCCAGAGGGTCTGAAGCCCTCTTCTGGACTCTGTGGGTAGTGCACACACATGGTGCCATAGACAGACAGACAGACAGACAGACACACACACACACACACACACTCACACACACACCTGATCACTCTGGTCCCCTTTACTTCCTGAGTTTCCTTTGTAGCATATCATCTGACATTGACAGAGTCCTGCATTGCCTGCCACTGAGTATCACAGCATGGGTCCGTGAAGACGGCTATGGCCCCACATCCTACAGCACTATCTCACACGGAGGAGGCTCTCATTAACTGTCATTAAGTGAATGAATGAAAGAGAGCGATGGGCTCTTCCTTAAACTCTTACGGGCGTACTCTCAGAAGTCTATTTTATATTTTACGGGAAAGAAGATGAGATTAAACAATAGGAAGCTGCTGGTTGGATTTCCTCAAGTACAAGAAGGAAAACTTCACAGTTTACAGGACTCTTTCCTGCTAAAGTTCAAAGGGAGAAAGGTCTGCTCACTCCCAATGACACAATTTACTACTGCTTGGAAATACCAAGGCAATTCCATGAGAAAAAGAAAGACAGGTATAAACATTAGACAGGAGGAGGCCAACACCACTTACATATAATTTTACACCTAGAGATCCCAGAATTTTGTATACAAATTATTT
Organism: Mus musculus; assembly: GCF_000001635.26. Taxonomy (NCBI): domain Eukaryota; kingdom Metazoa; phylum Chordata; class Mammalia; order Rodentia; family Muridae; genus Mus; species Mus musculus. The sequence continues at coordinate 7,882,468 of NC_000081.6, forward strand.
AAAATAATAAAAATACAATAAGCAGCTGGACACTTTTTTATCTTTTCTTTATCTTTTGACAGAAAATAAAGCAATATGGTTTTTATAAGGGATATCAGAGGTAGAATAAATGGAAATGATACCAAGAGTAATAAAGTCCTAAAGGTTATAAACAAAATTTGTTAACAAAATAGGAGGCACTGTTCATTAACATTTCACCCACCGAATGATTCCTTAACACAGGTAGACAGAACACTGAATGGAGAGGGGGTTCCAGAGGTCAGATGATGCAAACGCAGTTTAGATAAAGCTCACTAACTCCAAGGGGGATATTTGAAAAGAAATCCTACTCATAAAGACATTGTCAGGTTTAACAGTTGGCCAGGGGTGGCTACTACAGAGAATATTAAACTACATTACGGTCATGTAAGGTATTAGAATGTGCCAAAGTCTAAAACTAGTTGTAGTAAAAAATTTCAAAACTCAGTAATTAAAAATTCAATAAGAGTACTTTCCTTGGTGTAAATGTGGGTGGTGTGGTAGCACTGAAAGCTGCTACATACTCACTCAGGTAAGACTGTTTGAGGAACTTTCTAAAAGGCTGGATTCATTGTACATGGATATATGTATGTATGTATGTATGTATGTATGTATGTATGTATACACACATACACACACATATGTATATATATATCCCCTACCTGAGAACTAGCCTAGTCAGGAGCAGGAGGATTGCTGCAAGTTCAAAGCCAGCCTTGTTACACAGTGAGCTCTCAGCCAGCTGGGACTTCATATCGAGACTATGAAAAAGCAAAAAGACACCAACACACAACACCCCGCCCCCAGTTCTTCTTAAGAGACAGGCAGGTCACGCCTCTTTGCTTGCTTTTAACTCCCCTCCACTGAGAAAGACAATCACTTTTAAAGTCTCTGGAAAGAGAAGCACACAAGGCTTACTCTTGGCTTTAACTATGACAACAAACTATTACAGTTTTAAAAATTTCACTGTTTTTAGAGTCTTAACAATATAAGCAAATGAATTCCAGCTGGGTAGTGGTGGTGGAAGCCTTTAATCCCAGCACTTGGGAGGCAGAGGCAGGTGGATTTCTGAGTTCGAGGCCAGCCTGGTCTACAGAGTGAGTTCCAGGACAGTCAGGACTACACAGAGAAACCCTGTCTTGAAAAACCAAAGAACCAAGGGGGGGGGGGAGAGTTTGAATTCCCAATTCCACTGTTGTTTAAACAAGAGCAGGGCCTCTCATAGCTCAGGCTAGCCTTGAACTTATTCCATATCTTCAGCTATAGCTCAGGCTGGCCTCCAATTCACCCATGTGCAATCACCTGTTAGATGCTTGGATTGCAGGCACTGCTAATCATACATAACAATTCTTGGTATCAGACCTACAGATCTTGGCCCATTCTTTGTGCTCAAATAGAAAAGAAGTTAAACCCTCAAAATACTATTGCTATGTTCTTCTCAATTCATTGGGAATAATAATTTCTCTATTTTTTTATTTACCTTTTTTGGCTTAAATTTATAGCTTTGTAGACACTAAGCAATACTCTACCACTGAGCTACACTGCCAGTCCCATTTTTCTATTTATTTTTAATTTATTATTACTATCATGTGGGAGAGGTGTGCATGCGTGCATACACGAATATGCCATGGCCTGTATATAGAGCTCAGAAGAAAACTATAGACTCAGTTCTCATTGCACCTTTTCGTGGGTTCCAGGGATTGAACTAAGGACGCCAGGCCTGTAGACCAGTGCCTTGATGACTAAGCCATCTCACAAGACCCCACTCTTCTGTTTTAAACAGCCTTTTCCTTACTTGGAATATGCTGGCGAAACCCAATATGGGTTATCTTCTGCTGCTTTGGCATGGCGCAAAATGGCTTCCCGGGGATTGCTGTCGTCGGTCTTGTCCAAAGCGATGTTCTTCACAATGTAGGAGGACAGGGTGCCCCCGTGGGTTCCAACTCGGCCACCACGACCTGTTTCAGAGAAAAAGCCCCGATTAGAGAGAACATGAACAAATCTGTGTCTGCTGTGTCCTGAGCTCAGATCTCAACAGTGCTTTATCATCAGCTTGTGTTGTCAAAGCTAAGAGCCATCTGCCTTTAACATCCCTTTAACATTTAATAACAGGAAGAGACATTAAAAAAAAATGCTCTGGCTGCTTAATTTACAAAATGATACTGGTTTTTAAAAGGTGGGGAAAAACCCAAAACATTTTCTTAAGGACTGTACTAAAAACTGCCCTGGCATGGACTTACTGATATTCAATACAAAAGGTAACTTCTAATCATTAGCTGCTATTTTAGCTGTAAACAAATATATTTTAGAGGGTTACTCCTTGTATATTATAGGTACTTTGCTCTCTGTCCTGAGGGAAAACAAGCCATGCGAATGCACGGACTCTCCTTACTTTTTTGCTACGACTGCCTTGGCAGACAACAAGCTTAGGGGCGAAGATCTGTGTCCTGCTGGGTCTCTCATAACAAAAAAAATGGGCTGGCATTTTAGAAAATTCTTTTCAGAAATGATGTTTAGAAAGATAAACACATGACTAAACAAATAACACTAGAAGATAAATTTCCTTAATTAGGAAGAAACCGTTTTTTAAAAGACCAATTGCTACCGGCTTTCTGTGCCAATAACTACCAGGGCTCTCAGAAGGGAGGAGCCGGCCCTGCAACATCTCCTACTTACGGTCTTCCTTCTACCTTCCAGTGACATGGGCAGCTCCTCCATCTTACCACACGGAGCTAAGCCATGGCTACTCTCTGCCTCGGGTGAAACCTAATCCAGCTTAAGCCACTACTGAGAGCAGCAGTTTTAGCCCTGGCTTCCAAGGAGCCCCAGAGTTCAAGTGAGGTCACCGAAGGCTCGAGCTAGGGAGGGTAAAGCCCCACGTATCTCTCTGTTTCAGCACTACATCCCTGGAAGCTCTACACATTGTGACTCCGGTGCTAGCCGAGAAGACATCTGAAAGCCACTAGTGTCCCTGAAGATCAAGAAGATCTCAGGCCCTGAAGCTCTCTCCACCTCCGTATCAATGACACTACCCTGACCCCTCCTTCCCCTGCAGACAAACCGGCTGCTTCAGTCACCTGGGCCTGCTACAGGAGGCTCTGGTTTGTGGGACTTCAGGGGGTCCAGTCTGTCCTTCTCCAGCTGTTTCCTCGTACTTCGCTGGCGGGGCTCACGGAACATGGGCAAGGCATGAGCTGTGAGGAGTCACATTTGAAAATTTTCATTATAATAATAACCCTTCATCCAAAAACATAGCTAATGCATGACTAACTGAAACATGAAATGGAAATCATAATGACAGCCTTCATTTAATAATAAAAGACAGGCTTACTGTAACCAATTAGCCAATTCTGTTTGATACCAGACTCCTTGTTCACCTCGGCTGGCAGCGAATGACACTCAGGAAGCGCCATCAAACACTGTCTTGGAAACACTGGGAAGGCTCATCTCCCTAGCCACGGAGAAACACTTCATAGAATCACTTTCTTATTTTTGCTTAGAGGGCCCAAATATGAGTAACCCCAAGAACGTGCCGGTCAGTCCTTGAGGTTCTTCAGAAACCTAATAAATGCCGGAATCACGTCACATGTGTCTGAGGTGTGGCCCCCTCTCGGCAGAGGCGTGAAAACACAGAGGAGTAACCACAGAGGAGAGCACTTAGCCCTGCTTCCACTCGGCTGGCCCATAGAACAAGGGGGTGACACAGGCACATGTACTCAGCTACTGTCAAGCGTTCAGATAAAAAGAATATGGACTTAAGGGGAAACATTTAACATTTGGGAGGATAGGGTTATTGTAGAGTATTAAATAGCTATCTTCTTCTTGACCTAGAATTTCTTCCAGCCATTAGATATAAATTTAAACATGTTTTAAAAGAGAAAACACTTTCAGAGAACTGGAAAAGACAGGTTATAATCTAAAGGAAACATCTCCAAAACCCTTCCAGTCCCCATCAGATCCTCTGGCCCTACTTCTGATTGCAGCCAGGCAGTACCACTCACCTTAAACCGTGCCTGCCATGATAGGGAAGCTAAGCACATTACTCCCCTTACTCTTGTCAGGCCGTGAGACACGCAGTCCTTTTAGGTGGGAAAATTGCCTTTTACTTCCCATGACTGGGGGCGGTGTGTGTGTGGGGGGTGTGTGTTAAGAAGGCCGCATGTAATCACATGAGCTGGACTGGCTATGACCCCAACTTTAACACTTCTACTCTTGCAAAGAGTGTCTTGGGATCTCTTGACCGACCACAAGCCCCGTGGAACTTGGTCTCACAAGAGACCCATCACCGGGAAGAAGGCCAGCAGCAGAGCACCCTGGGCCACTCTATTACTCATCTCTGTGGCATCCGAGATTTCCTTCCTGGCCTCTTACAGGTCTGAGGCTGTGGTTTTCAGAACATAGACCTGTCGGATGAATAGGGTTGTATGACCCATCTGAGAAAAACCATTCTGCCCCAGACAGTTCGTTTGATACAGAAATTCCTCCAAGTATGTTAGTACATGGTCATAGATTCCTTGTCTAATCTCCCTGATGTTCAGAATCACACTGCAGGCCTCCTGAATCTTGTTGATTCACAGAATAACATGTTAACCTAGAACACTGTAATAGAATAGTGTGTTCAGCTCAGGAAGGCACTTCCCATTTAGGCGAGGAGTTACATGAGGCAAGCCTCATTTTTGTAAACGACCAAGAAGCTAAAGTGATGCTGTCATGTGACTTGTACCTGTGTCCACATGACAGGACATAATGTAATAGATGCCACCCTTTCTGATTTCAAACCAAGTAATGAACAAGACCACAGAGAAGAGCACCGGAAGACAGAGGGATGCTGACAACAACTTACGGGTGATGATGTAGTCCTGGGTTAGTGTCTCAGCTTGTTTTGCCTTCCTCTGGGTTTTAACCACACATAGTTTTGCTCCCCTACGATGAGTTGGAACAAATTATTTTCTTTAGTGCATTTTAGGAATAGGTAGAGGTGAAACACTAAATTTCTGGTCCCATCAGAGAGTCTCAAAGCTCCCTCCTCTCCCCCTCCCCCTCCCCCTCCCTCTCCCTGTATGTAGTAGACCCCAGCAGAAATTACTCTATGATAGATGCAGGAAACACTGGAAGATCTTGGCCAATTCATTTAAAAAAATTTTTTTAACCCATGCAAAACACGGCTGTAGTATTTTCATTAATCGAGAGATTTTTTTAATCTGTGCAAGACCCTGCCTTTCTGAGATGGGGTCTTAGTGACAATGAACTTTCCAGAAATTCACATCTACCAGTGTCACCCACCAAGTGAAAGATTGGGAGAGGTACCAAGGCATTCAGGACACTAAAGAGAAATCCACAAAAGTAATTTAAGAACATAAGGATGTTAAAGAGATTTTGCAAGTTAAGCAAGGTCACAGGATTCCATGTTTAGCCTATGTTCCAGATGAAAGCAACCAAGGTCCTCCACTCAGCGGGACCTAGCATGGTGTATGTCCATATCTCAAATACGCCGTTTTGAGTGTCTAAGCTGGAGTATGCTTTGTGGCATTGCTCAGGAGCTACAACCTGATTAATGGAAGGTCTATTTAAGATCTTACCTCACCTTAGTGGTACAGAGCTCTGAAGAAAATATACATAAGCAAATCTTATAGATCCCAAGTAAAGATAGCACTTTCCAAATGGGTGTCATAATATAAGGCTGGCATTCTTTTTGAGTGGATTCCATTCACACTAACTAGCATTTTTACTTTATTAACAAACAAAATCCTACTTCTTCTTAGATATCATTTTATAATGTTATTTTATAGGACAAAGGTTTCAACACGGGCTCAGGAACCTCTGAAGACAGGATGGTCCACTTCTTACTAGAGCAAAATTATGGTCAATGAAAGTTCATTCATAAAGATTAGCTTTACTGTCCTTAGAAAGCATGTAGGAGCTCAAAAGAGAAGGGCACAGGCTCGGCATGTGACTCTGTATACAAACCAGAACAGGAAGGACCATGCTCCTTGGGGTGGTAGCCCATGTCCATCTCATGGAAAAGAAAGTGTTAATACCTGAGGAGCTAGGTGAGCCTCTCCCAGTTTCCAGACCTTGGGATTAAACTGGTATGCTTATGTCTGACCTGGGGCGAGCTAAGGGCCCGGAAAAGTCCATTCACAGGCTATCCCTTTCAGTCGATACAGCATAGCCTCATCAAATACACAAACTAGTAACTACTAAAAGCTCCCCACAAAAGGTAAAACAGGCAAGCTGCTGCTGTGTCTTGTGAGTGGCCACTCCTGTTTGCTAATACCTCACATGCATCTCTGCTGATGCCACTGTCCGGGGAGTACACGGAGCAAGCAGGACTCCCCCCACCCTGCACTCAACATTTCAGCCAAAGGACTGCAAATCCCTGGGCAACTTTCCCTTTGAATTTGATGCGGATCAAGGGTGAGATCTAAATCCCATTTAAAGCACAATGCTAGGAGTCTAAGGCTTTACTGGGTACCAGCTGCCTTTTCTAAAAGGGCGGATCCCCATCAAAGGGGGATGAATAGAAGCCAGGGTGAACCCAAGCCCTCCCCAGTTGTCATCCATCTCAAACAGGCTTTTCCAAGAAATACCTCTGACTCTTGTTGGGGTCGTAGTACACTTTTGCCAGTCCATTTCCAGTTCCAACCATGATCTGGTTCAGCTTTGGATGCCACAGGCAGCGGACCACACTCTAGAAAGAACAGCCATACAAGTCAAGTCAGGTGACCAAATAAAAAACTGAGGGGGAGGGAAGAGTCCTGCTGGGGCTTTGATGGTCAGTTTACTAGGGAGTCAAGTACTGGTGGGAGAGAAACCCATAACTTTCCAGATCTAAATCATAGCATTGTGTTCTCTGTGAGTGAAATCCATACCGCCTCTTACCACCCACTCAAAGTCCCACAGAAATACAAGATGTTCATTTCTGGACCTGACCCTGTTCCTGAGAGCCTTGGAACCAGGGCTGGGCAGTCCAGTTCCGATGTGAGGCTGGCACTATGGAGCGCTGGCTTCCTGTGACGCTCCCCACCGCGGCAACCTTAGATCTGCTGTTCATGCTTTGACACACACAATATGTTCCACTGGCCTCAGACTGAGGCCAGGTGCTTATTGTTTTTAGTTCACAGAGATCCAAGTCTCATTAAGATCTTTTTTTTTTTTTTTTTTTACAAAGAGCACATATTGGTAGACAATTAATAATCTCTCCCACCTATGAGACAAAACAGCAACGCCATGACAGAAATAAAGCAGATATCAATTGCAGAGCCTTGATATTAACCTGATGGGAAGCTATTTAAAGAGGTGCCTCACTGGAAGCTATGGTCTGAATTCATGTCTGGTGATGAATAACTGGTACTCTGGGGTCCCAAAGAACCTGAGTCCTGAGTTCTCACAAGCTGTTTTCAATTTTCTTGGGGTTAGGAGGAAAGATGGGAGGGACAGCATAAAGCGAATCAAGGGGGGAGGGGACCATGAAGCTGACACTGGGAAGCACAAATGCCACACACTACATTCTACAAACCTCATTTGGAGCAAGAGGAGGGGAAACATGAATTCATCGTTGACTAACAGCCCACTTCCTGCACGCATGCACACGGACTAAAGGGAAAGAGGGACAACTGACATCTGAGGTCCTCGAGAGAAGATCAAAGCACTGCAGCCCTGTCTGCTGCACCGCAGCCCTGTCTCCTGCACTGCAGCCCTGTCTCCGCAGGCTGGCCTTCTTTAGCCCTTGCCTCTAACATCCCGCTCTTCCATTAAGAAGGAAGACCTGCAAACTCTGAAATCCCTTTGGTAGAAACTCTACTCTCACCTGACTGGTGATGCTTAAATGGCTGCAAACCCTTTTCTGATACTCCAGAACTATGGAGAAAGCTACAAAGAGCCTGCAAGTTGCTAATTCACATCCAACAATACTCCAAGGTGGTTTGTAAGCTGTGTGCCACTGAAGTGGGCTGAGTCATTCCAGAGTCAGTGTTGGCATCCTCCTGCCCCGCCCCGTGGAGGTGAAGGTGGGGGTGGGGCGGGCTGAAAGAACAGGTCTCCACATTTCCTTAGCTTTCCTCAAATCTGGGGCGCTGCTCTCCAATGTCGGCTAGCAAGCAAGTGTTAAAAAGCAAATCAAACAACAGTGACAGTAGACACACTTGCCCCATTTGAACCACTGGAGTCCTTTACACTTGATGGCTCAGTTTTCCTTCCTAATGTTCTCTCCTCTACATGCATTTGGTTAGTTATGAGGAGGGAGGATGTGTGCACCACAGTGCATGTGCAGAGGGCAGAGGGCAGAGGGCAGAGGGCAGAGGGCACAGGAGTCCATTCTCCCCTACTCAGGCCCTAATGATGTTACCCTTTAAGCCCACTTTATTTAAAGCCATGGCCCTTTAACTCCATTCACTCTGCTTCCCTTTCGCCATAGCATATATCTTTAATACAGAATTTGATTTTTTAAATTAATTTTGCTATGCCTTTCTCAACTAGAATTCATGTTCCATGGCCAGAGATCTGGATTAGCTTTGTTCAGCAGTATATTCCGGGTCCTTAGATTAATGTCTGGTACTCTTCAAGTAAGTTAAAAGCTATTCCTGAATGGGTTACTTTGTTAAGCAGAGTTGGAGACAATTTTCAATTTAAAAACTATCCTTTTCCATCAGGAAGAATTTGATGTCTGTGTATTATAACCAACCATCATACAAATCCAGCAGGGTTGATTCTTTCTGTAGTCCTGGAGAGAATAGACACCTATGAACCAGAGAGCAAGAAAAGGGGCCAAGGGGCTTTCAAGTGCCTTCAGAAACCCCAGCCACCCACGAATGGTCCCAGGACAATGCTAGCGACATGGCTTTAGAGTTCTTTCTCTTCCTTGGTTCTCTACAGGTCTGGCTAAGCAGTTACTGGTTCTCAAGTGAGCAGGGTGCAGAATTGGAAAAGATCCACAATGTAGGCCTGATAAATTCCAAGACACCCAGCCAAACAGGCAGTTTCCAGGGGCAGCAGGTTACTGTTACTCTCTCCCTTTCCACAGAGGGTGTAAATGTTAGAGAGGCGACTGCTCAGGCCAACAGACCAACGTCTGGTTGCTTTCCAGGGAGTCTGAAGGCATTTCACCTCTATTCCTGCTCCAATTCTTTATCTCCAGAGCTCCAAGACACAGCCCACAGGACTGCCCAGCAGTCGCTGGCAGACAATCACATTTACCCGCTTCTCACGCACAAGCAGGGGATTGCAAGTAAGAGCCCTTGACCTAAACAGTTAGTCCAGAGACCACTCCACTGTGGCAATGAGTCACCCAGGCAGCCAATGGGAGGCCGGCGAGAAGATCAGCTTAGGCACAGGACACTTGAGGCTCAATTACCTTAAGACTGGTTATTAATCAAATCCTACAGGGATTCCAAAACACAGAGTGAAGAAACAAGAGTTCAAAGTCAAAGGTGGGTGGGCCTTTTTTGTTTATTAATATTTATTGTATGTGTTTAGCTGACCTTTGCAAACTTTGCAGCTAATGTGCCTCCATACTTTGTCCTGTCAAGGAAATGCATCTTATAGCAGAGAGCTGGCCATTTGCCAAACCAAACAATCCCTGAGTCCGGCGGCAGCAAGCAGAGTTGCCACACTGCTAATTTGTCAGACATATACACTGGGCTTTGCTCAACAACAATGGACACGTGCCTGCTAGGAGCCCAGAACCATCAGAAGACAGATGAGTTATAAATACAAAGAAAGAGAGTGCAATCACTCATTTAGCCAAACAGCCCAAGCTCCTTCATCCTCTCTTTAAGAGATGCCTCTTTGGTTAACATGCCTGGACCTTTGACATGTTCTGAACAGTGCTGCAAAGCAAGGGAAAGACATTCCCAAATCAAGGGACGAGAGACAGTCCCAGGAACACCAGACCTACAATACCAAAGAGACAGCCTTTACCACAAACTGCACTGGAAGGACTTAGCTCTAGCAGCTGGCACCAAGAGCTAGCAAGTAATGATGGCACTCATAAGCAAGATGGCCATGCTCAGTTACAATACACAGATGTCCTCAACACAGAGATCTTCTATCCCTGCAGATACCAAAAGGAAGAGGGGAGATGAAGAGAGTGGCGTACACTACCAACAGTGTCAGGATTCCAAGGCAGCGATTCTGGAACTACGCCTTAGCAAAAGTGAGATGGCCACAAAAATTCCAAGTAATTATTTCTATGGTTTTCTGGTTTACTTTAACTGAAACCATGGAGACGAGCAGGGGAGGAAAGAAGAGCAGGGAGTGAACGTGAATTTTAGGACATGTGAGAAAGGAACTGTAGGTACCTGGAATTTTATATTATTATTCATTTATTTTTATTACATTTACTTGTTTATGTATGGGGGGCGCATGTGCTATGACAAAAATAAGAAAGTCAGAGGATAAGTTTTGGAAGACAGTCTTCTCTGTCCACCGTGCGCAGCTGGGGTACTGCACTCGGGCCATCAGGTTTGGCGGCAAGTGTCTTCCCACTGAGCCCTGGAGGTCTTTACAAAAGTAGTAACCTCATTCATCTCATAGATAAAAAACACCAAGCAAACAAACAAAGTAAACTGAGACCGGGAGAGGGCAGTGCTTGCGTAACTTACAGAGGGGAGGGAACGGGTACCCCGACTCTCTCGTTTATTTCCTTATGCTATGTACTATGCAGTGGAGCCTTGTATTGAACAGTGAACAAAACTGGGAGGTTTTAAATCGTTCCCAAACCTTTGCAACGTAGAACTAGAATCTTATCAAGTTGATTTTTGAAAGGAAAAAGGAGGCTGAGACCGTGGCTCGGTGGAAGAATGCTGGCCCAGAATTCAAGTGCCTTCCACTGAACCCCAGCAACGCCAGGAGACGGGGAGCAGATGGTACCAGTAAATCAGGGTTCACAAACGTTGCTATAAACGAACTCAATGCCTGAGCAACACCTTACATGTGTGTGATGCATATATCTAAACAGAAGACAAGCCCAGCATCCTTATAATTTTATACCTTAAACGGGATTATGTTCAAACACCACTTCCTGGTCCTTCCTAGCTGCTGACCCTCACTGAACACCACACACCATCTGTGATTTTCACCTTTGGTTTCTGTCTCGTGGAAGAAGGACAAAGAAGCAAACCTGATTCCTTGGAAGAAGCAGCAAGTTCAGTGACTTCCCATAACCCACCTGGTACCTATTTGGAAAATAGATGTGCACAGTTGTGCAGCCCTGTGTATAAGAAGCCCTAGTGAGTCTGCATCCCTGAGTGTGTGCGCCTGAACCTTAGTCCCCCCGAGCAGCCCCATTTCCACTCTGACAAGATGAAAGAAACGATCATGAACCAGGAAAAACCCACCAAGTGTGCATTGGTGGGAAAGGAACCCCTCGGAGAAAGAAGAAAGTGGTTCACACAACAGCCATAGCAGACGATAAAAAAACAACAACAAAAACAAACAAACAACCTGCATTTCTCCTTAAAGAAGTTAGGGGTAAACAGTATCTCTGGTGTTGAAGAGGTGAACATGGTAACAAACCAAGGACCAGGGATCCATTTTGTCAACCCTACAGTTCTGCAAACATCTCCACCATTACAGGCCATGCTGAGACAGAGCACCTCACAGAGCTACCTCCCAGCATCCTAAAGCAGCTTGGTGCAGATGGTCTGACCAGTCTAAGGACAGTGGCTGGTGCTCTACCAAACACTCTGTGGACGGGAAAGCACCACTTGCTCCTTGGAGAGAAGAATGATGGTGAGGTTCCAGATCTGGTGGAGAATTTTGAAGATGCTTCTAAGAACGTGGCAAACTGAATTGAAGCAACTTCTGAAGAAGTTACAGGAGCTCCTGTTTTATAACATGGCTGCTTATTTATTTATTTATTTATTTATTTGCTTATGGATCTGACAAAAATCTAAATCTCTAATATTGTGAAGCCCAAGCCCCCTGGACACTGTACCTCTTTTTGGTTTTTGCTCATACCTGATTCATTCTTAGCGGCAACTTAAGCTGAAGAAGCCTGGGAATAAAGTTTGGAAAAGGTTAATAAAAATCTTTGCCTAGTCTAAAAAAAAAAAAAAAAAAAAGCCTTAGCACTGTGGGTGGCCATCCCCAGGACTAACCACTACACTTAACCATGTGTCCTGATCACGCTGTCAGCCCCAAACAAATGAAAGATGACAGATGCAAACAGGAAGGTACCAGAGGAAAAGCACTTCAGATTCACACACGCCCATGACTCATTTCACAGAGAAAGGAAATGGTCTTCTGTATTAGAATACTGGGCAGGGGAGGCAGAGGAAGAAAGTGGGAACTGCTTCAGCTCTTCCAGGCTATTCATCTCCCACAATGCCAAGGACCAGCCTTGGAGACAGGTTCTGAGAGAAAGAGTGTCTGGGAGCAGCGAAAACAAATGGGCCCAAGCTAGCGGCCTATGTTCTGCTCAAGATGGCTCCTTAGATAACTCTCTGTAGATAGCTCTTGGCTCTGAAGTCTGCTCCAGACAGCCTTTGAGATTGCGCTCTCTCTGTCTCTCTCTGTCTCTCTGTCTCTCTCTCTCTCTCTCTCTCTCTCTCTCTCTCATGTGTGTGTGTGTGTGTGTGTGTGTGTGTGCGCGCGCGCGCGCACGGCACGCGTGTACGTGTGTGTGTGCGCGTGTTCTGCTCTGCTCTGCTCTGGACAACCCTTTCTTGCTATTCTAAAAGACTGATTGAGACAGCTCTCTCTGCTAGTAAAAATTCTAAAGCTCTCTAGATAGTTCATGGGCTTTCCAACCAAAGTCAGAAAAGCTACTATAAAAAAAATTCTTGGATTTTTTTTTTTTTTAGACCAAGTCAGAAAGCCTGTTAGAAAATTTCTAAAAGTAATTCTTAGGTTTTCCTATCAAAATCAGAAGGCCAGAAAAAAAATTCTAAAACTGTTATGTTCGCTCTTCAGAGAAGCTTCTCTGGCTAGCTGCTAGGAAACACTCTAAAACAGCTGTGTCCGCTCTCTAAGTAATTCGGAAACCTGCTGGAAAAAATCTAAAGAGCTATGAAAAATCCTAAACGACCTGAGTTCACTCTCCAGAGATCTCCAGACAACTCAGTTGTTGCTTTTGGTCTTTTGAGACAGGGTCTCGCGGTGCGGCCCTGGCCTGGAATTTGCTGCATATCCCAGGCAGCTCTCACACTTACTGTGATCTTCCTGTTTCCACCTCTCAGGTTCTGCAACCAGAGGTGAGGCCGCCACAACCGGCTTCTATCCTTTTATTAACGTACACCCCGATGTCAAGACAGTCCTACCATAAGCCAGACTTGTCATTTTCCTTGGCAATCTTTTCCTTTCTCTGTTCCAAGTAAGTTTTTTCTTTGATAAACCAGAGAGAAGCCTGATGGTGACAAGAAAAAGGGCTGGAGCAGCTCTCACGTGGCAAGAGAAAGGAGTGGGATGGTGTTGTTCTGCATCTGCTGTAACACCAGATAGTGCAGAGGTTCCCAGCATTCCCAGTGCTGCGACACTTCAATACAGTTCCTCATAGTGTGGTGACCCCCCACCCCCAACCATAAACTTATTTTCATTGTCACTTTATAGTGATAATGTTGCTACTGTTGTGAATCATAATGTAATTATCACACTGTGTTTTCTGATGGCCTTGGGTGACCCCTGAAAAAGGGTTGTTGAAAACCCACCCAGGGGGTCATGACCCATAGGTTGAAACTGCTATAGATACTATACTTTCAATTTTTCAATAATCATACACTAATTTCCATCACACCCATGGAAAACATATCTATTATGATCGACTTACTTTAGATTGTGCTATAAAGTTGAGGTAACCACTAAAGCAGCAAAAATCTGGAACCTGGTAGTTGTCCTTGATACTAAATGAACCACATCTGTATCTGATAATAAGCTTGCTTGAAGAATTTCATCACAAGAAAAAGTTCTCAGAGAAAATAGAATGTCTCTTGGGTAAAACAAATTAAATAAAACTTCCCTCATCTAATTCAAAACAACCAATGCTGGTTTGCTCCAACTGCAGAACTTGAGAAGAAAGTGTGACGACAGAGGAGGAAAAGAATTATTGGAGGAAGTCTGGTAATTGCTTTTATTGATGAGAGCTGGGGAGCAAGAAACAAGAGGACCCTAAAGCTGCAACCCACGGGGGCACAGATGGGTGGTCTGCCTGATCGGTTCGGAGACCAGAGGCCCTGACGGGGGGTTGGGGGGGACCGACCTCACACATCTCCACAGTGGGCATGGCATGGGCTACTGATATTCCAGGATGTGGAGGCCTCTCAGACCTGAATGGCATTTGAGGTACTGGAACCTCAGGGTACTCACCTCTAGCAAGGAATGGTCACATCTCTGGGTAGTACATGTCACCATTCATGAGGACCAGGTTGCAAAGGGGACAGTCGATACCCTCTGTTTCCCTGAAGGCTACAAAGCTGATGTTCATACTCTTCTAGTTGAAGTGAACCAAATCTAATCTTTCACTATTTTTTTTAAATCTTTCTTTGTGAATTATGTTTTTAAAATGTGTTTTCACTTTATTATGAAAATTTGGAAGTAAACAAAAACATCACACACCCAAATTAGCCAGCTCCAAAACCGACGATACGACATAAAGAGCTATGTGCAGTAAGAACTGGTCCTGTGGCTGGTTTTGCAGCACTTCCTTATCCTGGAGTATGGTTCTTCTTGTAATCAAAACTTTCCAAGTGTTTACAACCTGATCAAAATTGTTCCAACCCAATCTTCACAGACCCAAGCCCTTTATCTCTCATTTGCCACTATTTAGAGATAAACACAACAACAACAACAACAACCCTCAGGCCTTTGTTTATCTGAATAAAACACAAATGTATAAAGCATACTAAATCTCTAGCCACTAAATAAAAATATATGTGTGATCAAAGCCTGGAAATAATTGAGCAAGAAAAACTTTCAAGAAATGAAAAGAGAGCAGACTTTTGCTGAATAGGTGAGTTAGACAAGGTATTAAAAGAACAGCACTTATCCAGTAGTACAAGTAAAGGTGTTCTAGATATCAGATTGTTTTATTTAGCCTTCGGGATCTTGGAAACCCTTTCAATGAGACTATTATCTATGATTGCAGAAAAGGAAAACATGCATGAGATATGTGCTAACTATAGACATCTTCTATATTAAGTGAACGTTTGGCCAGAGGTCTGATAGAACAGCTAGAAAATGGGTTAGCACATTAGACAGACCCTTCATCGGGGTGGAGAAGAAAACCTCAAGAATCCCTACAGGACAGCGAGCCCCTCGCTGGCCCACAGTGAACATACAGTATGGCGGCAGCTGACTGAACAGGCTATCATATACACCTGTGCATTATTTACAGGCCAGCACCTTGCTCACCCCTGAGCATCTGTGAACGGAGATGCACTGATGCATGCTACCTGCACACACGTGCTCACAGCCACACAGTGGCTACCTGCACACACGTGCTCACAGCTCACAGTGGCTACCTGCACACACGTGCTCACAGTGGCTACCTGCACACATGTGCTCACAGCTCACAGTGGCTACCTGCACACACGTGCTCACAGCCACACAGTGGCTACCTGCACACACGTGCTCACAGCTCACAGTGGCTACCTGCACACACGTGCTCACAGTGGCTACCTGCACACATGTGCTCACAGCTCACAGTGGCTACCTGCACACACGTGCTCACAGCCACACAGTGGCTACCTGCACACACGTGCTCACAGCTCACAGTGGCTACCTGCACACACGTGCTCACAGTGGCTACCTGCACACATGTGCTCACAGCTCACAGTGGCTACCTGCACACACGTGCTCACAGCCACACAGTGGCTACCTGCACACACGTGCTCACAGCTCACAGTGGCTACCTGCACACACGTGCTCACAGTGGCTACCTGCACACATGTGCTCACAGCTCACAGTGGCTACCTGCACACACGTGCTCACAGCCACACAGTGGCTACCTGCACACACGTGCTCACAGCTCACAGTGGCTACCTGCACACACGTGCTCACAGCTCACAGTGGCTACCTGCACACATGTGCTCACAGCTCACAGTGGCTACCTGCACACACGTGCTCACAGCCACACAGTGGCTACCTGCACACACGTGCTCACAGCTCACAGTGGCTACCTGCACACACGTGCTCACAGCTCACAGTGGCTCACAGCAGCTACTGTGTGGGTGCTGGGAATCAAACCCAGGGCCTTTATAAGAAAAGCCAGGGCTCTTAACTGCTTAGCCACTTCTCCAGGACCTCTTTGTCTGGTTTTACAGAGTAATTAAGGACGTTTGTCCCTATGGTGTCTGGTTCTTTATCTGGCTTTGCCATTCATGGTCAGCATGTCTACACAATGAAATGTCGCCAGTTTAAATACATAGCTGCTAAGTAAAACAGAAGCTTTTGTGGAAAGGACAAAATAAAAGTTTCTACTTAATGAAAAAGAAATAATGCTTGCAGGTTTTGGAGGCCTAGAAACAGAAGCAGAAAGCATTTCCTTGTGAGTACTGGACGGGAACTCTGGCGAGCAGCTCTACCATCCATCCAGTCAGCGGTCAAAGGCCCCAGAAGACTGACAATAGGGGCGGGGCCTCTTTCTCCTCTCATTCCTTGCAGGCTGCCATCGGCTCATCTCACCGGGGCCTTCTACAAGGACGTTACTGTCAATCCGAGGACCCTGAAGTCACTCAGCTACAGGATTAAATCTGGATTCTACAGGAAACACTATTGCAAAGGAAAATGTTGAGGTTCTAATAAGTGCACGTGAATTAAGAATTCACTTGTTAAAAGACACTAAACATTGTCCTTTTAAAGGAGACTGAGGAAATGGTGAGGGGACAATCAGGGATTTGTCTCCTAGTCTAAGAAATAAATTGATTAGATATTTTAATTTAAAAAATCTAATTTAATGGGTCTTTTTAAAAGTATGTCTGTGCACCATGCATATGCAGTTCCTACAGAGGCCAGAAGAGGGCAGTAGATCCCCGGGGACTACAATTGTGCATTGTTGTGAGCAGCAGTGGAGGCTGGGAATCAGGCCTGGTCCTTCAGACCTGCAGCTAGTGGTTTCAACCAACGAGCCACCTTCCCAGCTCCTTGACTAGACACTGTAAGATGTCAAATGCTAACAATATTTACTTCAAGCTCAGCATGGCGGTGCGTGCATACAGTCCCGACACTCAGAAGAATCATGAATGTGAACGCAGCAAGAGCTATATATGATTTCCCCCCTTTTCAAACCACAGCGGATTGTACAATAGCTCACACTCATTAATAGTTTAACAACCAGAGCAAATTATGTTAAACAGAGTTTAGATTACCAAGATTTTTAGCATCTGGAGAAAATTTAAGTTTCTTCCACTGAACTCAAACACAGCTATTTTAGCTACGTGTAAAAACCGATAATCACTGTCAAATTTTAAATAAGCAGACAAAACCAAATGTGCACTTCTTTAATCAAATCTATAAGTAAATATACTTATGTTGTGACATTCCAAAGTATTTTTGAAACTATTAAAAAATAAAAGCAAAAGAAAGTGAGAGGGATTAGAACATTTAATGCAAAACTTGGTAAGAACATTCTAGAATCAAGTAGGATAAAAAGTAAAGCAAGTTATTTAGCAAACACCTACCATATGCCATGTGCTGTGCTAAGCAATAAATGGTGTGCACTTCCCACACTCATAGCACCTGCAGCCCCAGGGGCCTTCCCAGCCCAATGTGGTCACTGAAAACTTAGAATGTCTGAGAAAAAAATATCAAAGATAATGGAAGCACCGAGAAAAACTGATCCACAAGGAAAAGGTTTCTTTTCTTCTTCTTCTTCTTTTTTTTTAATGTTTGGTTCACTTACACAAGAAAAGACAGAGCATCGACCTTATAATCATCAAGAAAGCAGAGGATACTGACCAGCTGTTCTCCAGGTCCACGAGGACTACAGTAAAGGATGGAGGCTCGGAACATGAGAACGAGAGGCTAACGAGAGGGGAAAGGAACTCTGCGGGGAGGCTGTAGCAGGGAGGCTGCAAACATATTCTGGAAGTGCAGCTCTAACTTTTACACAGGGCAGCTAGATCATAGTCCTCAGGCAGAGACATGGGGTACTATGGAAAATCTGCAGGAACATGCTTGATTCCAGACAGCTCTGGGGTGGTACTGCTGCGTCAAGAGAGATCCCGCCAGCGTCAGAGAGTAAGTCGCAGTGAGATCAGTGACATCGTCTCCTACCAAGGCACATCATCTCCTAGCCTGCCCTGGGCACATCTGCGAGGTCTGTACTGTGTCACACTGTGCTTTCTTTCCATCACCAGTGAACTGACTGTGAATTTAAAGAGCTCCTGTTTGGTTTTGGATAGGACAGAGGAAACACACGCATACTGCTCAGCCTCTCCCTCTGAGTGTGGTCACAGACAGACAGATAGACAGCAGGACTCAGGGAAGTAAGATCAGTAGGTAGACCTGGGATAAAATTCAGAGTTCAAAATAATTACTAAGGCAAAAGTGGCCCTCCACCAAAAAGTTAGTAAATAACTAATAAATAACTAATGCCTGTGATCAGCTAGTATCAATTTTTTCGATGAGGTGAGAAGCAGTCCAGCTGAGCTCTTCTTCACCTCAGGTTCTAACTCTAGCAGCATGTTTTGTTTTGTTTTGTTTTCTTGTGTTTCACTTTGATAGGAACCACACCCACAGCCTCCTATGTGCTAAGTTCAGCCCTGAAATATACATAATCAAGATAAGTACCTCCATGCAACCTTTTTTTTAATTCACAGCTTGGCTCAGTTGGTAATACGCTTGCATACAGCCTGGGTCTCAGTTGCCAGCACAGCACCATGCCTGTGGGTGTTCATTAGTAATCCTAGCACTTAGGAAAGGAAAGCAGGAGGGTCAGGGGTTCAAGGCCTTTCTTAGCTGCATAGAAATTTTGGGGTCAGCCCAGGCCACATGAAAATTCCATCTCAAAGTAAAAAGAAAACAAAAGCCCAACTGAATATAAGAAATACACAATGTATAAAATACTGAAAAATTTAAAACTATTCTATTTTAAAACTATTCTATTTTTAAAAATAGAACCAATCATGCTATGGGATGTAAACCTAAATGTAAAACAGAAAACTATACACCTTGTAAGAGAACATCTGGGAGATCTAGAGTTAGACAAGAAGTCCTTGGAAGTGTCACCAAAAGTAGAATCTATTTCTAAAAATTAATACATTGACTTGGTTTCAACAAAATTTTAGACTTCTGCTTTCTTAGAGACAGTTAAGACCTGGCAGTTGAAAGTCCTTGACTTCCAACGATGCGACTCTGAAGACCTGAGCTTGATGCCTGAGACCTAGGAGGAGGTGGAGCAGAGAACTGGCTCTACAAAGTTGTCTACGCACGCGCACACACACACACACACACACACACACACACACAGACCGGGGTGGGGGGGGCGCACTAGGGGGGTTGACAGAGGGAGATGTTGAAGGAGAGAGAGACTAGGAGAAAATGTCTTTAAATCACATATCCCACAAAAAGTCTGGTATCTACAATATAAAAAGACAATCCTAATCTCAAAGAAATGAATCTTTACATTAATTCAAAAACCTGCATTACAAATGCTTATATAAGCCGGGCATGGTGGTGCACGCCTTTAATCCCAGCACTCGGGAGACAGAGGCAGGCGGATTTCTGAGTTCAAGGCCAGCCTGGTCTACAGAGTGAGTACAGCCAGGGCTATACAGAGAAACACTGTCTCGAAAAACAAAAACAAAAACCAAAACCAAAACAAAAACCAAAAAAAAGAAATGCTTATAGAAATTTTATCTACAATTTCTAAAACACTGAAATGATAAAGATCAGTTAATTATGCTGAATATGGAACACACTATTGATACTCATAACCATCTGGACTAATTGTAAAGACATTCTGTTGAAGAAAAGCCAGCTTCAAAAGGTCACACCCTTTATGAAATTAAGAAGACAACACAATACTAAGATAGAAAAAATAGTGAATGTCAACCGTTAGGATGGGGACGGGAGAGGGACACAGACGGGGATGGAGCATAAGGAACCGGGTTCTGGGGAGCTGATGGAACTGTCCCGTGTGCTGATTGTGTCCTGCTGAGCACATAAACCCACACGTGTTGCAGGGATTCCCTCCCTGGGGAGATAGAAACCTCTTCCCCTCCTTACACAGCACCAAATGACAATCCTAAGTATGACTCCATCAATGTCCAACTTCGCAAATAGAACTACTTAACAAGCATCATAAGGGGGGTTATTTAAAGAAATGTGAGTGAGTCTGGAACAGCCATACCACTGAAGTCTCACCCCCGACGGGTGATGACTTCTCCATAGACACATAAATGGGAGCGCCACCCCAGTTAATGCTTCACAGCTTATAAAGGAACTACAACAAGCAATGCGTCCATTCTCAGGGGTGTCTTGCAAGTGGCCATAGATGTATGATGAAGACGTTGGCTCTTAGGCTCGTATACAGTATGTCTTACAATCACTCAACTATCTGTCCTCCTTAGAAAAACAAGGTGCATTCATTGTACAGTAATTTTTAAATCAGTATAACAGAATCAGCCCTGGTTCCTATCATCTTCCTTTTGTAAAACACTTCAAGACTTGCTAAGGCAGACAGCAACAGACCAGAACTTTACACCCTGTGTACTGCCGCTGCAGAACACCCGCAGAATGATACCCTCAGATCTTTACACCCTGTGTACTGCCGCTCCAGAACACCCGCAGAATGATACCCTCAGATCTTTACACCCTGTGTACTGCCGCTGCAGAACACTAGCAGAATGATACCCTCAGATCTTTACACCCTGTGTACTGCCGCTGCAGAACACTCGCAGAATGATACCCTCAGATCTTTACACCCTGTGTACTGCCACTGCAGAACACTCGCAGAATGATACCCTCAGATCTTTACACCCTGTGTACTGCCGCTGCAGAACACCCGCAGAGTGATACCCTCAGATCTTTACACCCTGTGTACTGCCGCTGCAGAACACTCGCAGAATGATACCCTCAGATCTTTACACCCTATGTACTGCCGCTGCAGAACACTCGCAGAATGATACCCTCAGATTCTGTGAGAGCAGAGAGGTCATTTTATCAAGTCTTAGTGATGCTTGTCCTTTTTGGATATTAGGAAGTGTCTTAGTCAGGGTTTCTATTCCTGCACAAACATCATGACCAAGAAGCAGGTTGAGGAGGAAAGGGTTTATTCAGCTTACACTTCCATACTGCTGTTCATCACCAAAGGAAGTCAGGACTGGAACTCAAGCAGGTCAGGAAGCAGGAGCTGATGCAGAGGCCATGGAGGGATGTTCCTTACTGGCTTGCTTCCCTTGGCTTGCTCAGCCTGCTCTCTTATAGAACCTAAGCCCAGAGATGGTCCCACCCACAAGGGGCCTTTCCCCCTTGATCACTAATTGAGAAAATGCCTTACAGCTGGATCTCATGGAGGCATTTCCTCAACTGAAGCTCCTGTCTCTGTGATAACTCCAGCTTGTGTCAAGTTGACACAAAACTAGCTAGTACAATTGACCCCTTGTCAACTTCATACACAAACACATCAGTAGTAATCCTCAACCCTTAGTTTCTTATTCATCCACAAGACCTAAACAACTTTAAAAGTCCCACAGTCTTTACATACTAAAAGTTCAATACTTTAAAAATATCCAGTATTTTTTAAAATTCAAAGTACTTTAAAATTCAAAGTCTCTTAACTGTGGGCTTCACTAAAAAACTTCCTTCAAGAGGGAAAAATATCACGGCACAGTCACAATCAAAAGCAAAAATCAATCTCCAACTGTCCAATGTCTGGGATCCAACTCACAATCTTCTGGATTCCTCCAAGGGCTTGGGTCACTCCTCAAGCCATGCCCTCTGTAGCACACACGTTCTCTTCTAGGATCCAACCACCTGTACTCTACTGCTGCTGCTGTTCTTGGTGGTCATCTCATGGTACTGGTATCTCCAAAATGCTGCTGTCTTCCACTGTAACTTGGTTTCAACAATAGCCTCTCATAGGCTCTCTCCATGGTGTCAAGCCTCAACTCCTTTGCATGACCCCTTCAGACCTGGGCCATCAATTGCAACTGAGGCTGCACCTTCACCAATAGCCTTCCATGGCCTCTCACAGTGCCGAGCCTCAGCTGCTTTGTGTGACCCCTTCATGCCTTCAAAACCAGTACCTCCTTGGTGACTCTTACACATTACCAAATCCCACTGCAGCACGAGGTACAACCTTGGCTATCTTTAAAATACAGCCTCTTGTGCTCTCAGGAAACACTTCCCAGAAGATGTCACCTCAACGATGCTGGTCTCTTCTTAATCACTGCTAATTTCTTAGCTCCAGCTAACCAGCATCAATAGTCCCAGTAATGCAAACGTTTCACTTTAGTAGTTCTGGTATCTTGTTAATCCCAGCTGATTCTTCAGCCCCAGCTAACCAGAACCACAGAATCTTAACAATCAAAATAGCAATGGCCCTGATAAGAGTTTTTAATCTTCCCTCTGGAAATTTTACAAGCCAGGCCTCCATCTTCTACACTGTTCTCAACATTATCTTCCAAGCTCCTACACAACATCCGACAGAGCTCTTAACAACAAATGGATCTTCTAGCCCAAAGTTCCAAAGTCCTTCCACAGTCCTCCCCAAAACATGGTCAGGTTGTCACAGGAATACCTCACTATGCTGGTACCAATTTGTCTTAGTCAGGGTTTCTATTCCTGCACAAACATCATGACCAAGAAGCAAGTTGGGGAGGAAAGTGTTTATTCAGCTTACATTTCCACATTGCTGTTCATCACCAAAGGAAGTCAGGACTGGAACTCAAGCAGGTCAGAAAGCAGGAGCTGATGCAGAAGCCATGGAGGGATGTTCTTTACTGGCTTGCTTCCCCTGGCTTGCTCAGCCTGCTCTCTTATAGAACCAAGACTACCAGCCCAGGGAAGGCACCACCCACAAGGGGACCTCCCCACTTGATCACTAATTGAGAAAATGTCTTACAGCTGGATCTCGTGGAAGCATTTCCCCAACTGAAGCTCCTTTCTCTGTGATAACTCCAGCCTGCGTCAAGTTGACACAAAACTAGCCAGTACAAGAAGCTACCTAAGCAGGCAATTCAAGCTAAGTTCTAGCTCCATACAAATATGTGTAAGCATGTTCCTCCAGGAAACCCCAAGAAGGCATTTGGTGCCTGTCTCATGGCCACATCGTTCATATTCTGAAGGCAGATAAAAACCAGAACACTGTCTTTCACTATAGATCTGATAGTATCTTTCTGCTTTGGCGATTAACACCTACTCCTAGATAAAATTGTACTGACTGATCACTGTGGCCATAGACAGTGAAACACTGTCCTAAGAGACATGCTAGATGTTATTGGTTTCTTGCGCGCGCTCGACTGGCCAGGAAGAACGACGCTGCAACAGGATCCTTCTGCACACGTTTATTGGGAGAGCTTGATTGTAGAGGCGAAAAGACCCTGAGCCCAGAACTGGCGCTGCTTACATAGGCCTAGGAGAGGCGTGTCTCACATCTGATTGGTTAACTTGTCTTGGCAAAAGAACCTTCACTGCCTATGTAAGTGTAGTGGCCAGCAGTAGCCAACTGCCACTCTGCAACTGCCACTCTGCAACGGCTTCCCACATTGGTTGACCAAGAAAAAATAACGCTAAAGAAAGCATGCCAGTACTACATCAACAGATTTATGCTAAATATCAGCATCTTCTATCCACTCCCAGGTTCTTTATCACACATCCTGAAAGATCAGAAAACAACCTTGTAAAACCTGGCTTTCTGCAGGGTAAACTGCCCCATCCCTAGGCTGTGGGCAAATATTACAGACTCTATTATATACAAACATGTTGGTCAGGTTCCTTCAAGGGTTTGTATTCTTTAATTCTTCAAAAAATGAATCAAAGTGAAATGCCATTAAGCTGATATCATTTTATTCAAAAATAATACATAATTCAAAGCAACTGCTATTCTCTAGGCAACCAGCAGCCTGATTGCTCTATAATAGAAATCAGATAATGGAAAGCTAGTTAATTCAAAGCCCACGTTTCCCCATGTCTTTGTGTTTCACACTAAGAAGGTTTCACTATATTCGAGAAGGCAGATAAATGCCAAATGCAGTCATTAGGGTTTCACTTCTGGTGGCATCTGCACTGCAGGAAGCTCTGTGTATTACTCCTCACATGATCCTGACCTGGCAAAAAACGCTTCTCCAATCCTGAGCTCGTAGAAGCTTTCAGGGTGGAGCAATTCTGCCTGAACTGGGAGTCTGTGTCTGTAAGACAGGATTAGTTTATTCCCAGTAGCAAAGGAAGAACAGATGGAGCCCCTTGCTCCTCCTGAGACTAGCTCTCACATGTATGGGCTTCAATAATTTGTTTGAAGTGAACTCCCAGATCACATATATCTATATTCAAATGTAAGAACAAAGACACATTCCGAAGCCAACTCTGTGCACTTCTGGAATATCCATTGAGTTGAATCACCTTCCTGCTCTCCTCCACAGGCATAAATAACAGAAGCTGACTACAGTCTGAGTGGTCATCACTTATAAATTAAGGCAAATAACTAGCTTCAGGAAGGGTCTTTTATTTTATGGCCCTTTCATATTTATCTTTTCTTCCTCTTCAACCTCTTCAAACTTGACATATAAGTGTTCTCCCCTAACAAGAACACACATGAAACAAAACTGTTACATACATGTTATATATAATATGATATTAAATATATTGTATGTAATACTTTTACAGGATATTGGCATTTTATATGCTTAGGTAATACATACAGCAATTTTCTTAAACATCAATGTTATTAATTTTAATTTCACATCTGGAATAACCTATGGTAGTGGGAGTACTTTCTTCATAATCTTCTGTCTTTTCTAAGATTTTGTATATACTACTTTCAATAAGAAAGGGGAATTAATATATAAAAAGTGATCTTATTCCAGTTGGGATGTGTCTGAAGGATTAGATCTTGTAGGGTAAGGGAAGATGCAAGCCCAAGTTCCCTTCAGGAATTCACACAATTAAGAAAGAGTCAGCCAGTATTCTTGTTGAAAACATTAGTTTTTAAGACAGGGCTAACTCTGCAGCCAGGCTTTCCTGGATCCATACAGCCCAGGCTGGCCTCAACTCACTGTGATCCTCCTGCCTTAGCCGCCCCAGAGCTATGAGCCACTATGCCCGTCTCTCTTTTTGTTTTATTAAAGAGAATTCTGTAACTTTCTTCTCAGTAGATGTAGAGGACAATTTCCAATATCAGATTAATGGACCCTAAGGAAGAACTCTGTCTTTTTCCTTTGGTTAATCAGATGAACTCTGACACAACAATGATAGTGAAAGTTATAAATAATCCAGCCAATATTCGTGAAAGTGAGACAGTGAGGCGAGTCGATAAATAAAACCCTTCTTGTGGAAAAGCCTCCCGGTCCCCCTTACTGCACCTGCCCCCAGTAGCTGAGGTGAAATGATAAGCTGCAGGAAGGCAGGTTCAGGGCATCTCCTTCCTCAGACCCCAGATGTCGCTCATTCCAGGTAAAAACCACCCTGGAGCTTCAGATCCATCCCAAGTACTCCATACTCACGTACCCTGGGCATATGGAACTGCACATAGAGGGTCTACACTTCAGTTCATTCGGGACGTTGTGGAGAATGGCAGACGAGAAGGAAATGGACACCTAGGGTAAGCCTTGGCCTTTGTTAGCCATTCTCTCTAGTGGCCAGAAAACATCCCTTCAAATATTTTACAAACCTGTACTCCATTGAAAAATATAAAAGAAATGGACACATCTCTAGATTCTTTCAAACCAAGAAATTAAACCAAGAAAAGATTAATGACTTAAACAGATTGGTAACAAACAAGGAGTCTGAAATAGTAGGGGTTTTTTGTTTTGTTTTTTGGGTTTTTTTTTTTTTTGTTTTTTGTTTTTTAAAAAAAGAGCCTTCTAAGTTAAAAAAAAAAAAAGGTCTAGGCCCAGACGGATTGATAAGAGAATTAGACTAGACTTTCAATGAAGCCAATCCTTCTTAAACTATTCAGAAAGAAAGAAAAGGAAGGGAAGGAGCCAAGGAGAGACAGGGTGGGGGTGGGGGCGGTAAGTGGAGGAAGGGAAAAAGCAAGGGGAGAGGGGGAGAAAACTTTCTGAATAATTTAGAAAAGAATGCAAACACTACTCTGCTATACGGCAGGTAAGGATGCAGCTTCTAGCACTCCAGACCAATATCCCTAATGAACACAGATTCAAACACCGTCAATAAAATATTTGCAAACTGAATATAGACATGCATCAAAAAGATTATATACATCACGACCAAGAAGACGCTATTTCAGAGGTGCAGTGACAGTTCAGCATACATAAGTCAGAAAATGAAACAAATGATATAAACGGAATTAAAGACAAAAACCATATGATCATCTCAAAGGCTTTCGCAAAATCCAATATTCCTTCATGATACAAGTTCTAGAGAAAGTAGAACTAGAGGGAACAGACTTCAACGCGATAAAGGTTATATATGGGAATCTGACGGCCAACCTCATCTGAAACAAGGGCAGACTTGAAGTAAGCCACTGAAATCAGGAATGTCCACTGGCCCCACTACTCCTTTTCAGTACAGAGCTTGAAGCTCTGGCTGGAGCCACAAAGCAAGAGAAGGGAAGTAGAGGAATGCAAGCATGAAAGGAAGTCAGAGTACATTTATTTGAAGATGACATATTATACATCATAGATACCAAAAATTCTACCAGAAAACTTCTAGAAACTATCAGTAATCTCAGGCGGGTGGGAGATACAGAGCATCAGATGCTGCCTTTTATGAAAAGCAAAACTCAACAAGAAGCTCCTCACTATACTGAACGAGGAATTAGGAAACGAATAGTGAGTGCTGGGTGTTTTTAATGCCTTACAAGATTTATTCATATTAGTAATTGGAGACTTTGTCAACTTAATTTTTCATTCATTCATTCACTCACTCATTTATTACACTCCAGATTTTATTCCCCTCCCTGTCCACACTCTGACTGTTCTACATCCCATACTTCCTCCCCTGCTGGGGGTTTTAATGACAAAACAATCATGCAATAAAAGAAGTGGTCCCCAAGGGACTGGCGAGATGGCTCAGCAGTTAAGAGCACTGACTGCTCTTCCGAAGGTCCTGAGTTCAAATCCCAGTAACCACATGATGGCTCACAACCATCTGTATAGCTACAGTGTACTCATATACATAAAATAAATAAATAAAACTTGGGTCTTTAGCCCAGTGCCCACTCTAGTCTCTATTCCAAGGATGTGTTTATTTTCTTACATTCCAAGGAGACAAAACTTGAAGCAACAGGTCACAGGGCAGTTTAGAGCCCCTTTAGCCTAATATTCTACTATATAAACAGACAACTAAGCTGTTTGGTGTTAACGATACCGCCCACAACCACTACCACTCAATCAATGATTTTAACAGACCTTTCTTTCCAAGCTGTGTGGATTTGTCCAGGCAGGTCTCTATGTCTCTCTCCATCTGTCTATTCAAACAGTTCTGAAAACCTGTTTCTTAGCTCGTCCAACATCATCATGTATACTTCACTTAGGGAACCTTTTCCTTGTTAATGTCTCTTGGTTTGCTCATTCCTCTTGTATGCTATTATTTAAGGGTAATCATTTCAATCCTCTATCAAATCAATCAGCCTTTCCCATTAAATCCATCAGGAACCAGCATTTCCGTATGAGTTATAAATGATTCTCCCAAAACTGTATGTACATTTTCTTATGCCCTAATCTGTTTATCTGTAGTAAGAACCTATACACAAAATATGATAAAAAAAACTTAAATATTTTTGAATCAACAATTAGTACTCAGTGTCTTTCCTAGAAATACAGATATAGGTAATACATAAATTTGTTTTGGCAGTAGGGTTTCATGTAGTCCAGATTAGCCTCAAAGTCTATGTACAGCTGAGAATATCCTTGAACTCCTGGCCTTCCTACCTTCACCTCAAAATTAACTGCTGGAATCCCAGGCATTCACTAGCATATCCAGTTTATACCATTCAGTTCTGGGTACTGAACCTAAGGATTCATACATCTATACAGGCATACCACTAACTGTGCCATATCCCTAGCTTCAAGATAAGTTATTATCTCAAAGAACATTCACTAAGGTTCCAAGTAAGAAACCTCATTTCAGGGGTTGGGGAGATGGCTTGGTGGTTAACAGCACCGGCTACTCTTCCAGAGGACCCCGTTTCAATTCCCAGCACCAATACAGCAGCTCACAATTGTCTAATTCCAGTTCCAGGGAATCTGATACCCTCACACCAATGCACTAAAAGAAAAATTAAATTATGAAGAAAACCATTTCATATACTAATGTTCACCAACCATTATAAATCTATGTTGGGAGCCGCGCCCACATTCGCCGTTACAAGATGGCGCTGACAGCTGTGTTCTAAGTGGTAAACAAATAATCTGCGCATATGCCGAGGGTGGTTCTCCACTCCATGTGCTCTGCCTTCCCCGTGACGTCAACTCGGCCGATGGGCTGCAGCCAATCAGGGAGTGACACGTCCTAGGCGAAATATAACTCTCCTAAAAAAGGGACGGGGTTTCGTTTTCTCTCTCTCTTGCTTCTTTGCACTCTGGCTCCTGAAGATGTAAGCAATAAAGCTTTGCCGCAGAAGATTCTGGTTTGTTGCGTCTTTCCTGGCCGGTCGTGAGAACGCGTCTAATAACAATTGGTGCCGAATTCCGGGACGAGAAAAAACTCGGGACTGGCGCAAGGAAGATCCCTCATTCCAGAACCAGAACTGTGGGTCGCGGTAATAAAGGTTCCCGTAAAGCAGACTGTTAAGAAGGATTCAACTGTATGAATTCAGAACTTTTCAGCTGGGGAACGAGAGTACCAGTGAGTATAGCTTTACGAGGTAAGCCTGGCCTTGAACTTTCTAAGGAAATTCAAGACAGTCTATCAGAAGTAAAGTGGAAAATGTTTGGCCTTGAATTTTTTCTAGTGTTAGAAGCCCTTTTGTTCCTTTTCACATGTTATCAAGTGGTTAAGGCAGGGAGGATTCTAGAGGAAATTCAGGACAAGCTATCAGAAGTAAAGCGGGGAGAGAGAGTAGGAGCAAAGAGGAAATATGGTACACAAAATAAGTATACAGGCCTTTCCAAGGGTCTTGAACCCGAGGAAAAGTTAAGGTTAGGTAGGAATACCTGGAGAGAGATTAGAAGAAAAAGAGGAAAAAGGGAAAAGAAGAAAGATCAATTAGCGGAGGTCTCTAGGAAAAGGAGCCTGTGCTCATCGCTGGATGGGCTCGGGGAGCCAGCTCTTAGTAGCTCTGAAGCAGATGAAGAATTCTCCTCTGAAGAAACAGACTGGGAGGAAGAAGCAGCTCATTATGAGAAAAAAGGGTACCAGCCAGGTAAAGTGCTAGCTAATCAGTTAAGGAAGCCAAAAGCGGCTGGCGAAGGCCAGTTTGCTGATTGGCCTCAGGGCAGTCGGCTTCAAGGTCCGCCCTATGCGGAGTCCCCGCCCTGCGTAGTGCGTCAGCAATGCGCAGAGAGGCAATGCGCAGAGAGGCAATGCGCAGAGAGGCAATGCGCAGAGAGGCAATGCGCAGAGAGGCAGTGCGCAGACTCATTCATTCCCAGAGAGGAACAAAGGAAAATACAACAGGCATTTCCGGTCTTTGAAGGAGCCGAGGGTGGGCGTGTCCACGCTCCGGTAGAATACTTACAAATTAAAGAAATTGCCGAGTCGGTCCGTAAATACGGAACCAATGCTAATTTTACCTTGGTGCAGTTAGACAGGCTTGCCGGCATGGCACTAACTCCTGCCGACTGGCAAACGGTTGTAAAAGCCGCTCTCCCTAGTATGGGCAAATATATGGAATGGAGAGCGCTTTGGCATGAAACTGCACAAGCGCAGGCCCGAGCAAACGCAGCTGCTTTGACTCCAGAGCAGAGAGATTGGACTTTTGACTTGTTAACGGGTCAGGGAGCTTATTCTGCTGATCAAACAAACTACCATTGGGGAGCTTATGCCCAGATCTCTTCCACGGCTATTAGGGCCTGGAAGGCGCTCTCCCGAGCAGGTGAAACCACTGGTCAATTAACAAAAGTTGTCCAGGGACCTCAGGAATCCTTCTCAGATTTTGTGGCCAGAATGACAGAGGCAGCAGAGCGTATTTTTGGAGAGTCAGAGCAAGCTGCGCCTCTGATAGAACAGCTAATCTATGAGCAAGCCACAAAGGAGTGCCGAGCGGCCATAGCCCCAAGAAAGAACAAAGGCTTACAAGACTGGCTCAGGGTCTGTCGAGAGCTTGGGGGACCTCTCACCAATGCAGGCTTAGCGGCCGCCATCCTCCAATCTCAGAACCGCTCCATGAGCAGAAATGATCAGAGGACATGTTTTAATTGCGGAAAGCCTGGGCATTTTAAGAAAGATTGCAGAGCTCCAGATAAACAGGGAGGGACTCTCACTCTTTGCTCTAAGTGTGGCAAGGGTTATCATAGAGCTGACCAGTGTCGCTCTGTGAGGGATATAAAGGGCAGAGTCCTTCCCCCACCTGATAGTCAATCAACTGATGTGCCAAAAAACGGGTCATCGGGCCCTCGGTCCCAGGGCCCTCAAAGATATGGGAACCGGTTTGTCAGGACCCAGGAAGCAGTCAGAGAGGCGACCCAGGAAGACCCACAAGGGTGGACCTGCGTGCCGCCTCCGACTTCCTATTAATGCCTCAAATGAGTATTCAGCCGGTGCCAGTGGAGCCTATACCATCCTTGCCCCTGGGAACCATGGGCCTTATTCTCGGCCGGGGTTCACTCACCTTGCAGGGCTTAGTAGTCCACCCTGGAGTTATGGATTGTCAACATTCCCCTGAAATACAGGTCCTGTGCTCAAGCCCTAAAGGCGTTTTTTCTATTAGTAAAGGAGATAGGATAGCTCAGCTGCTGCTCCTCCCTGATAATACCAGGGAGAAATCTGCAGGACCTGAGATAAAGAAAATGGGCTCCTCAGGAAATGATTCTGCCTATTTGGTTGTATCTTTGAATAATAGACCTAAGCTCTGCCTTAAGATCAACGGAAAAGAGTTTGAAGGCATCCTTGATACCGGAGCAGATAAAAGTATAATTTCTACACATTGGTGGCCCAAAGCATGGCCCACCACAGAGTCATCTCATTCATTACAGGGCCTAGGATATCAATCATGTCCCACTATAAGCTCCGTTGCCTTGACGTGGGAATCCTCTGAAGGACAGCAAGGGAAATTCATACCTTATGTGCTCCCACTCCCGGTTAACCTCTGGGGAAGGGATATTATGCAGCATTTGGGCCTTATTTTGTCCAATGAAAACGCCCCATCGGGAGGGTATTCAACTAAAGCAAAAAATATCATGGCAAAGATGGGTTATAAAGAAGGAAAAGGGTTAGGACATCAAGAACAGGGAAGGATAGAGCCTATCTTACCTAATGGAAACCAAGACAGACAGGGTCTGGGTTTTCCATAGCGGCCATTGGGGCAGCACGGCCCATACCATGGAAAACGGGGAATCCAGTGTGGGTTCCTCAATGGCCCCTATCCTCTGAAAAACTGGAAGCTGTGATTCAACTGGTAGAGGAACAATTAAAACTAGGCCATATTGAGCCATCTACCTCACCTTGGAATACTCCAATTTTTGTAATTAAGAAAAAGTCAGGAAAGTGGAGACTGCTCCATGACCTCAGAGCCATTAATGAGCAAATGAACTTATTTGGCCCAGTACAGAGGGGTCTCCCTGTACTTTCCGCCTTACCACGTGGCTGGAATTTAATTATTATAGATATTAAAGATTGTTTCTTTTCTATACCTTTGTGTCCAAGGGATAGGCCCAGATTTGCCTTTACCATCCCCTCTATTAATCACATGGAACCTGATAAGAGGTATCAATGGAAGGTCTTACCACAGGGAATGTCCAATAGTCCTACTATGTGTCAACTTTATGTGCAAGAAGCTCTTTTGCCAGTGAGGGAACAATTCCCCTCTTTAATTTTGCTCCTTTACATGGATGACATCCTCCTGTGCCATAAAGACCTTACCATGCTACAAAAGGCATATCCTTTTCTACTTAAAACTTTAAGTCAGTGGGGTTTACAGATAGCCACAGAAAAGGTCCAAATTTCTGATACAGGACAATTCTTGGGCTCTGTGGTGTCCCCAGATAAGATTGTGCCCCAAAAGGTAGAGATAAGAAGAGATCACCTCCATACCTTAAATGATTTTCAAAAGCTGTTGGGAGATATTAATTGGCTCAGACCTTTTTTAAAGATTCCTTCTGCTGAGTTAAGGCCTTTGTTTAGTATTTTAGAAGGAGATCCTCATATCTCCTCCCCTAGGGCTCTTACTCTAGCTGCTAACCAGGCCTTACAAAAGGTGGAAAAAGCCTTACAGAATGCACAATTACAACGTATTGAGGATTCGCAGCCTTTCAGTTTGTGTGTCTTTAAGACAGCACAATTGCCAACTGCAGTTTTGTGGCAGAATGGGCCATTGTTGTGGATCCATCCAAACGTATCCCCAGCTAAAATAATAGATTGGTATCCTGATGCAATTGCACAGCTTGCCCTTAAAGGCCTAAAAGCAGCAATCACCCACTTTGGGCAAAGTCCATATCTTTTAATTGTACCTTATACCGCTGCACAGGTTCAAACCTTGGCAGCCGCATCTAATGATTGGGCAGTTTTAGTTACCTCCTTTTCAGGAAAAATAGATAACCATTATCCAAAGCATCCAATCTTACAGTTTGCCCAAAATCAATCTGTTGTGTTTCCACAAATAACAGTAAGAAACCCACTTAAAAAGGGGATTGTGGTATATACTGATGGATCAAAAACTGGCATAGGTGCCTATGTGGCTAATGGTAAAGTGGTATCCAAACAGTATAATGAAATTTCACCTCAAGTGGTAGAATGTTTAGTGGTTTTAGAAGTTTTAAAAACCTTTTTAGAACCCCTTAATATTGTGTCAGATTCCTGTTATGTGGTTAATGCAGTAAATCTTTTAGAAGTGGCTGGAGTGATTAAGCCTTCCAGTAGAGTTGCCAATATTTTTCAGCAGATACAATTAGTTTTGTTATCTAGAAGATTTCCTGTTTATATTACTCATGTTAGAGCCCATTCAGGCCTACCTGGCCCCATGGCTCTGGGAAATGATTTGGCAGATAAGGCCACTAAAGTGGTGGCTGCTGCCCTATCATCCCCGGTAGAGGCTGCAAGAAATTTTCATAACAATTTTCATGTGACGGCTGAAACATTACGCAGTCGTTTCTCCCTGACAAGAAAAGAAGCCCGTGACATTGTTACTCAATGTCAAAGCTGCTGTGAGTTCTTGCCAGTTCCTCATGTGGGAATTAACCCACGCGGTATTCGACCTCTACAGGTCTGGCAAATGGATGTTACACATGTTTCTTCCTTTGGAAAACTTCAATATCTCCATGTGTCCATTGACACATGTTCTGGCATCATGTTTGCTTCTCCGTTAACCGGAGAAAAAGCCTCACATGTGATTCAACATTGTCTTGAGGCATGGAGTGCTTGGGGGAAACCCAGACTCCTTAAGACTGATAATGGACCAGCTTATACGTCTCAAAAATTCCAGCAGTTCTGCCGTCAGATGGACGTAACCCACCTGACTGGACTTCCATACAACCCTCAAGGACAGGGTATTGTTGAGCGTGCGCATCGCACCCTCAAAACCTATCTTATAAAACAGAAGAGGGGAATTGAAGAGATTTTACCCCAAGCACCAAGAGTGTCTGTGTCTTTGGCACTCTTTACACTCAATTTTTTAAATATTGATGCTCATGGCCATACTGCGGCTGAACGTCATTGTTCAGAGCCAGATAGGCCCAATGAGATGGTTAAATGGAAAAATGTCCTTGATAATAAATGGTATGGCCCGGATCCTATTTTGATAAGATCCAGGGGAGCTATCTGTGTTTTCCCACAGAATGAAGACAACCCATTTTGGATACCAGAAAGACTCACCCGAAAAATCCAGACTGACCAAGGGAATACTGATGTCCCTCGTCTTGGTGATGTCCAGGGCGTCAATAATAAAAAGAGAGCAGCGTTGGGGGATAATGTCGACATTTCCACTCCCAATGACGGTGATGTATAATGCTCAAGTATTCTCCTGCTTTTTTAC
The DNA here is from genome assembly GCF_000001635.26 of Mus musculus. Classification (NCBI taxonomy): domain Eukaryota; kingdom Metazoa; phylum Chordata; class Mammalia; order Rodentia; family Muridae; genus Mus; species Mus musculus. Next base: position 7,916,669 of record NC_000081.6, read on the forward strand.
CACTAACTAGGAACTGGGTTTAGCCTTAATTCAGACAGCCTTGGCTCTGTCTGGACAGGTCCAGACGACTGACACCATTAACACTTTGTCAGCCTCAGTGACTACAGTCATAGATAAACAGGCCTCAGCTAATGTCAAGATACAGAGAGGTCTCATGCTGGTTAATCAACTCATAGATCTTGTCCAGATACAACTAGATGTATTATGACATATAACTCAGCTGGGATGTGAACAAAAGTTTCCGGGATTGTGTGTTATTTCCATTCAGTATGTTAAATTTACTAGGGCAGCTAAATTGTCAAAAAGTCTTTTTCAGTATATGTTACAGAATTGGATGGCTGAATTTGAACAGATCCTTCGGGAATTGAGACTTCAGGTCAACTCCACGCGCTTGGACCTGTCGCTGACCAAAGGATTACCCAATTGGATCTCCTCAGCATTTTCCTTCTTTAAAAAATGGGTGGGATTAATATTATTTGGAGATACACTTTGCTGTGGATTAGTGTTGCTTCTTTGATTGGTCTGTAAGCTTAAGGCCTAAACTAGGAGAGACAAGGTGGTTATTGCCCAGGCGCTTGCAGGACTAGAACATGGAGCTCCCCCTGATATATGGTTATCTATGCTTAGGCAATAGGTCGCTGGCCACTCAGCTCTTACATCTCACGAGGCTAGACTCATTGCACGGGATAGAGTGAGTGTGCTTCAGCAGCCCGAGAGAGTTGCACGGCTAAGCACTGCAATGGAAAGGCTCTGCGGCATATATGAGCCTATTCTAGGGAGACATGTCATCTTTCATGAAGGTTCAGTGTCCTAGTTCCCTTCCCCCAGGCAAAACGACACGGGAGCAGGTCAGGGTTGCTCTGGGTAAAAGCCTGTGAGCCTAAGAGCTAATCCTGTACATGGCTCCTTTACCTACACACTGGGGATTTGACCTCTATCTCCACTCTCATTAATATGGGTGGCCTATTTGCTCTTATTAAAAGGAAAGGGGGAGATGTTGGGAGCCGCGCCCACATTCGCCGTTACAAGATGGCGCTGACAGCTGTGTTCTAAGTGGTAAACAAATAATCTGCGCATATGCCGAGGGTGGTTCTCCACTCCATGTGCTCTGCCTTCCCCGTGACGTCAACTCGGCCGATGGGCTGCAGCCAATCAGGGAGTGACACGTCCTAGGCGAAATATAACTCTCCTAAAAAAGGGACGGGGTTTCGTTTTCTCTCTCTCTTGCTTCTTTGCACTCTGGCTCCTGAAGATGTAAGCAATAAAGCTTTGCCGCAGAAGATTCTGGTTTGTTGCGTCTTTCCTGGCCGGTCGTGAGAACGCGTCTAATAACAAATCTAACCCTTCCATTTCAACAAGAGTAAACAAGTCTAAAACTCAGATCCAAATGTGTCATTCCTTGTTTTTCTTTAAAAAGGGGGGGCCCACAAAATAAAATCATTTTTATATTTGAGTTCAATTCAATATTCCTGATTGTAAATGCCTCTGTCCTGTTTTTACTCCTCAAAGATACAACTTTGTTTTACATTATGCATTATTGTGCTTTTTAAAAGTTATCTATGCAGCAGACCCCAAGGATTCTGCAGGGAGGAAAACAATGTTTCTACATGCATGTGATTCATAACCTGGTCGAAGACATGAAACACAAGTAAGTATATAACACGAGGTGATGAAAGTCCCACGGAGAGAACACTGTAGGATGGTGTGTTCTTCCAACAAGCAAGTGAAGCCCAACCCGGCCACTGTGCAGCCTGCAGTTACTCGCATTCCAACCCTACCTGCACTTCCTGCAGTTACTCATATTCCAACCCTACCTGCACTTCCTGCAGTTACTCTATTCCAGCCCTACCTGCAGTTACTCGTATTCCAACCCTACCTGCACTTCCTGCAGTTACTCGTATTCCAACCCTACCTGCACTTCCTGCAGTTACTCTATTCCAGCCCTACCTGCAGTTACTCGTATTCCAACCCTACCTGCACTTCCTGCAGTTACTCGTATTCCAACCCTACCTGCACTGCCTGCAGTTACTCGTATTCCAACCCTACCTGCACTTCCTGCAGTTACTCGTATTCCAACCCTACCTGCACTTCCTGCAGTTACTCGTATTCCAACCCTACCTGCACTTCCTGCAGTTACTCGTATTCCAACCCTACCTGCACTTCCTGCAGTTATTCATATTCCAACGTCCTTAGAGTTGAAAAACGCCACACCAAGAATGATATTGAAAATGTACAGTCAGCCGGGCGTGGTGGCGCACACCTTTAATCCCAGCACTAGGGAGGCAGAGGCAGGTGGATTTCTGAGTTCGAGGCCAGCCTCGTCTACAAAGTGAGTTCCAGGACAGCCAGGGCTACACAGAGAAACCCTGTCTGGAAAAACCAAAAAAAAAGAAAGAAAGAAAGAAAGAAAGAAAGAAAGAAAGAAAGAAAGAAAGAAAGAAAGAAAGATTGAGAGAGAGAAGAAAGAAAGAAAGAAAGAAAGAAAGAAAGAAGGAAGGAAGGAAGGAAGGAAGGAAGGAAGGAAAGAAAGAAAGAAAGAAAGAAAGAAAGAAAGAAAGAAAGAAAGAAAGAAAGAAAGAAAGAAAAGTTGTACAGTCATTTAAGTTGGGTACATCAGAAATACTCAACTATAATAATTTTACATGTTTAAGGTTTTTTTGAGAATTTCATACATGAGTACTGAAGTTTCACTTTTTGAGATTAAAGTTGATGCAGTCAATTATTTCTCTTAGACTCTAGTGGTTTTGGTTGGCTCTCAGATGTACCCCTACAACTGTATCGTGAGCTCCAGGCAGCTTCTGTAGCGCCGTGGCACTGGACTCCATGAGAGCTGAGTGCACAGCTAGAATCTGCTTCTCTGCTGCTAACACTCTGTCACCTTGCTTGTGACTCACAGTCCAGCATGGCTGCAGACTGGGCCGACACACTACTGTGGTGCTGTAGTTATAGCAGACATTAGAGACAGGAGCTCTGGGATTCAGAGCAGTTGTTCGACTGTCTGAGACACTCAAGTGTGTGTCTCAACTGACTAAAAAGAGCTGAAACAACTGGAGAAGGTGACAGAAGAACCCCGTGGGAGCCGAGTGTTACTAAGGCTGGAGCCAAAGGAAAGTGACACAGACATTAAGTGCCCTCTTTCACACTCAGAAAATTACAATGGTTTGCTTTACCATCTAAATAATAAGATACACCTTCAAAGGATGCAAGGTTCTTCTTGGAACCATCATCACTACTCCAGTCCACAGTGGCTCCAGTCTCAGGATGCACGTGTGTGAATGAATGAATAAATGAATGAATGCTAATATTTTAATGTTCCTATAAGTATGCCCAGAAAACCAGAGGTTCTGGGTCTTTTTTCAAAAATGTGTCAGAGTTAAACATAAATGTTTTAATCATCCAAATACATAAAGCTATGAAGTCCACTGGATGGTGGCCTTCTCTTATTGCCATGGTCTTCACACACAGGATCCTTTCAAAGTTTTAAAGGTGAACTTCCTTCTGTCGCAGGGGATAAGCTTTCACAATTGCTCAGAAATACACAGGATATGAGCAGCTCCTCCTATGGACTGCATGGCCACCAGGCTCGTCCTTTCTTAACTAAAGGCTGGGCCCCTGGGAAGCACTGGGTTGGGGGAAGGGATGGTGTAGATCAGCCAGTCTACAAGGCCCTAACAAGTCTTATGGAGAGAAAACAAACAGAAACTACCACTAGACTGTAAAGGCCAGAGCTTATGTTCTATTGGAAACAAAACATTACAAACATCAGATGCAAACTTCATTTCATTGTCAAGACTAGGGAAGAAAAAGAAGCTACATACCGCATCTGTGATGTGGATTTCATAGACCCTTTGGAAAGTCCTGCGCTCCAAGAAGACAAGTTTGCCACTGCCACACCCCCTTTGGACAGAGGTACCGGTAACTATGAGTTTGTCGTCAGGGCTGAAGCAGCAGTCGGTCCTATACACAGAAGAGTGATGAGTACAAACTCGTGGCTCTAAGACAGCAGGCAGCATTAATGAGTGAATTTAAAACATACAAACATCCCCTCCAAAGAGCTAATGCCCAAAACAATGTAGACATCAGCGTTTTAAGTAACTGGATGGGTCTTCACAATAATGTTATGAGGTTGGTGTTCTCCTCACATACTAATGAGGAAGCGGAGACAGAGAAGTTAAATACGCCTTGCACAGTGGCATCCAGGATGATACTTCTGGGGCTCAAATGTAGGCAGGTGAATGGAATCTTTGCTCTTAACTTCCACATTAGGACATGTTTTAATGTAAAACGAGTATGAGAAATGTTCATTCCAGGGTACCCACAGACAGACAGACAGACAGACAGACAGATCTGATAAAGCCCTGGCCACTCTTAAGAACTATCTGCACTTGCTCCATCACCACGATCACCTTCCAGAAGTCAGTGATATCAAGTCAAGCCTTGTGACAGAAGAAAACTGCACTGTGGGGAACAAGCTGGTGTCTTTGATGACACGGCTTCATTTTAGGAGCCTTGGCCACTTAATTGTGAATAATTGACATTTTACTCAAAGAAGTTATGTAGTAGGCACTGTTGTAGCAGGTGTGATGGCTCAAAGGCTCTTGTGTCTATTCTAAGCTGAGGTTCCTCGGTGAGGTTTGTTATCAGGCGACAATGCCACAGGCGGTGGCTCTGCTGGAGTGGGCAGGCTGCTACCACACAGTGTCTCATATTTGATGTGTCTATTACCTTCATACCCTCCCTGTTGGTCATTATTTAACACAGATGTAAAGTTTTACTTCTTCCAAAATAGAAACCGTTTCCTAGACACCGATTCCAGGACTTAGCAGTTAAACCCTACCTCAGCTGCCCCAGAATAATCTCCAAAAGCTTCAGTTGCCAAACTTAGTGGCCTGGACATAATGTGTTTGGCCATTCCAGACAAGACAGTGTGAATGACAAAAGGACCTCGTGTTTACATAACAAATATACACACAACATCATGGACAAATCAACATCATTTGCCCCCAAAACAAATACACAAAATTTAAAAAAAAACCAATAAACAAACAAACAAAAAAACCAAACACTTCTCAAGTCCCTTCCCTAGAAAACTTAAAATGCTCGATGCAAGGTAACACTAAAGCAACTGCTTTTCCATTCTCTTATGTTAACTAAATAACAAATATGCTACTTGAGGGGCTGGAGAGATGATTCAATGTTTAAAAGCACTGGCTGCTCTTGCAGAGGACCCAAGTTCAATTCTTAGTACCCATAGGACAGCTCACAACCATCTGTAACTCGAGTCCCAGGGGATCTAATGCCCTCCTCTGGCCTCCTCAGGTCTCAGGCACACATGTGGTGAACAGACAAAACATTTACACACAGACACATTAACAACTTAGAAAAGATAATATAACTTACATTGGGAACAAGGTAGGAAGGTCTGAGGCTGAAAATAATGGCTTATTAAATTGCCGGACATCCCATAATTTTAATGTATCATCGCCTAATTGAGAATAAAAGAGAAAAAAGGACAAGTGAATTTTGTACAAAAGATCTCGGGCCAGCTTAAAGTTTGCCCAATAGTATATAACTATACAGAAGGGAATATGGAAAAAAGTAAAGAAAAATGGAGAGGGGGAAGGAGGGAAAACCCCATGCACCTAAGTATATTTCCCCTTTTAATTGTTTAGGGAGTTGCAAAAAATAGTATAAAATTATATGACGGTGAGTTATCCTCCCAGCAATTACTTTCCGGATTGATTAGCATCTGCCGGCAAGTCTGGAGAATGCACACCAATGCACTGCATTGGAGCAGATGGCGGCTCCCGGTGCTATGCGTGTATAACCTGCTTCCTGCGGAGGCCTTAATTTCAGAGCCAGCAGGACTGAGAATAGTTCAGCTCAGCACAGATTATTTTCCATTAGCACGCGGGTGGAATGCTCCATCGACACTACTGATCTAGGCCATGGTGGTCCTTGCCCCTCAGAGTAATCCCGCCCTGGCTATTACTCTTCATTTTGCTGGGAAAGTACAACTTCCCATGCTACTTAAAGAGTAATGAATATTCTTCTAAGAATACTGTTTTTATATTTCTATAGAGCTACTCACAAACCCCTGACTAGAACAAGAGCCAAGCTCAATGTCTTTGCTGTCCTTTGTCCCAATGCCCATAGCCTACGACTGGCCTCAGCCCTTTGGGTCCAATAAGGAATAGGATCAGCTGTAGTTGAGAGTGGAGAGTTAATAAACGCCTCTGTCCCCAGGGACTCTTCCTCTGAAACCTGGCTTTGGGCAGGGACTAATCTGTAACTTGTTGAATTCACAACTTTGTACTCTAAGAACTTCCTAAAATTCACCTTTGGAATGTCACCGTATTGTCACAAGTGAGTTCTTGGGCTGCCCCCATTGTTCTTCATCCCCTCTGCTAACACACTGTCTTACCCATGTGAACTGGATATGGCAAATACCAGGAACAACCAACATGCAACCAGATGAGTAGATATAAGCTGATAATCCAATAATATAGAACAAAGCATAGCAGTTAGATACTAGAAAGTCTGCCTACAATACTAAACTGTACTAGTGTTTAAACTCAGAAGTGGGGCGCATACCAATGGCCAACGAACAGAGGATTTGAAATACCAGGCATGGAATGATAGAGTAGGAGAGAACAAATAAAAGCACATAGCTGGGCAGGTGGATATACATTTGTGTAGCAACCAGCATCCGAAGGAAACAGGGGAATTGAGAGTTTGAGGCTAGTCAATTGAGTTCCCACCTGAGCTAACTGACACCATGGTTTACAGACGTGACTCAGTGGTAGAGTGCTTGCCAAGAATGCATACCCAGAGAGTAAAACAAATGTGGATGATCATTTACAAAAGACGACCAAAGACCAAAGCAAAAGCCAGACACAAAGACCAAAGTCCTATTAAATTTGATGCAAAAAAAAAAAAAAAAAAAAAAAAAAGAGCTGGGCATGGTGGCACACTTAATCCCAGCACTCAGGAGGCAGAGGCAGGCGGATTTCTGAGTTCAAGGCCAGCCTGATCTACAGAGTGAGTTCCAGGACAGCTAGGGCTACACAGAGAAACCCTGTCTCGAAAAACAAAACAAAACAAAACCCTAAATGAAAAAACATAATTTATAAATTTTGACTGGTAATTTTTTATATTGTTTCTTTATATATGCACTTCTTTATTTATTGCATGTATGTACAAGAACAAGCATAAGCTTGCATGTGAAAGTCAAAGAACAACAATGTGGAGTTGTATTCACCTTCCATCACACAAGCTCTAAGAACAGAATGACCTTGGTTAACAAGCTTGACAGCAAGCACTTTAATTGCTGAGCCATCTTGCAAGTCCAATTAGCAACTATGGATGCAGACAATGCTGCCAAGTTGAAAACACGTTTTCATCATCATCATCAGACTGACAAAGGTACATTAACAAAAACACAGTCCCACTAAGCCTTGGGACATTAGTGTGACATTTGTTAAGAGTTAAAATTATCTTCTTATATACAGGAACACATAGCAAGAGCTGGTTACCTACCTCCACGAGAGGCAAGGACATTACCATCATAGGAAAAAGCCACACAAGACGTGTCTGTGCCAGGGTCGTGAGCCTGCTTGTAGTGGAATTTAGGGTGAACCTGTGAGGAAACACAAGCAAAGTGTTATCTTTTTTATATTCAGGCAAGACTAATTTTGTGCAAAGAACATTTTATTTTATCATTCAGGAAATTTTATACATATTAGATAAAACACTAATTTCATCTGATTATAGTTTTGCTCCTTTAAAAAAACTGAAAGGCTCTAACAAATTTTACTTGCTTTAACAGAGATAAGTCTTAGCAGGAAGCATTTTTTTTAAAGCAACAGGAAATAACAATTTTTTTGTATTATGCTTTTGAAGGTATTGAGATCATTCCCCACCTTACCTGAGAGATATTTAAATAAAATATCAAACAACCATATTACTTATTTAATACAAAATGCCCATTTTATTCTTAGTATATTCCAGACACAGTGCACACAGCTGTGGCCCTTGGACTAGCTAATGTGCCCATTTGGTGGATGGTGGATGGTGGATGGTGGGTGGTGGGTGGTGGTGGTGGTAGCAATGGTGAGGATAGTAAGTCTCACACGATGCTTAGCATATCCTAGGCATTGTGTCTACAGTGTCACTGACAGAGTCTTAAACACATCAGCGTCTGAACGTCTCAATCATGGTGGCATCAAGAATGAGAGAGTTTCCATCCAGTAGCTTCTAGGGTTCTCCCCCCACTATTTGGGAGGCTGAGGCCTCATTAGTGGAGTGAGACCCTGTTTGAAAAACAAAACAGAATAAACAAAACCAAAAATTCAAAGGACAAAAAGCTCTCGAAATGCTGAAAATAAATAGGAGGATGGAATCAAATGCTTTAAGTAGAGAAATCTAAATAAATTAGATAAATGAAAATGGGGAAAATTATTAGCAAATACTGGTTCTAGAGCAGGGTTTCTAGCCTCAAGTGTGAACCTTACCAGTTTACTGACCTTTCAGATACACACCTATGCCTTTCCACCATTCACCCCAACTCATTAAGAGATCAAGTCACTCTGAATCTACTAGCTAGCTCCCTTCCTGGTGTCAGAGCCACAAGCTTAAGAAAACTAAAGCAGATACTACTTCCTAAAAAGATGGTGAAGCTCAATTATGCTGCCTAGATGTAGATTCTGAGAGTAAGAGGAAGCAAGCGCTAGGTTAGCTCACGAAGCGAGCTTACTGACATGTCCCTCTTTCTAAGACCCTTAGTAAGTAGCAAATCTCTTCTCACTGGAATCTATTTTCAAGTGTAATTGTGAGCAAACAATTACTTCCATTCTCCTAGGGTGCTCAGTAGTGCCCCAACTGGTAGAAATGTCACCAGAAGTGAATTGCATGAAATGACTGTCCTCATACATGCAAAGCAACAGGAAGAAACCCTGTCTACAAGACAACAGTATTGGTTGGTTAGTGCTCAGTTTCACTGACACTCTGAAAAGACAAAGTGAGAGAGGAAACCACAGGACTGCTTCAGCAACTTTCAAAGAGGGCTCCTCTTTCAGCAGCAGAGCGAGCTGAGCAGTATACACATTTAGCTCTCCAGATAATCTGCTGTTCTCTGGTCAGGGCTCTAGCTGGGAAAGTCTGGGACCCTGACACATAACTGGATATTTGGCTTGCTATCTCATAGAAAGCTATAGATACCCTGCCCCCAAACTCCGGGAGCTCTCTGCTTAAAGACTCATGTCTAGGAAGATCAAGAATGTTTTGTGTCCTAGAAGACGCTGCAAATGTCATCCCCCAATAAGACAGCAAATATTTCTGATTAGGATCTGCCCCTGCCTCCTATCTTGGCTGCTAAATCAATAGGTAGGATTAAATCTCAGTATTTGTCAGCTGGTGAAGTGTTGGGTCTAATAAGGGAGAAACTAAAAGAGCTGTTGGCTAGCAGCTACTGGCAGGGGTCATGGCATATCTTGACTCTGGATTTGGGAGATGCTTAGTCAAGGGAGCTGGGATGCAGGACTAGATAAACAGCTCTTTGTTTTATTTTTTTTTTTTTTTTTTTTTTTTAGAAATAAGATCTTTTTTTTTTTTTTTTTTAATTAGGTATTTAGCTCATTTACATTTCCAATGCTATACCAAAAGTCCCCCTTACCCACCCACCCCCACTCCCCTACCCACCCACTCCCCCCCTTTGGCCCTGGCGTTCCCCTGTACCGGGGCACACAAAGTCTGCGTGTCCAATGGGCCTCTCTTTCCAGTGATGGCCGACTAGGCCATCTTTTGATACATATGCAGCTAGAGTCAAGAGCTCAGGGGTACTGGTTAGTTCATAATGTTGTTCCACCTATAGGGTTGAAGATCCCTTTAGCTCCTTGGGTACTTTCTCTAGCTCCTCCATTGGGAGCCCTGTGATCCATCCATTAGCTGACTGTGAGCATCCACTTCTGTGTTTGCTAGGCCCCGGCATAGTCTCACAAGAGACAGCTACATCTGGGTCCTTTCGATAAAATCTTGCTAGTATATGCAATGGTGTCAGCGTTTGGATGCTGATTATGGGGTGGATCCCTGGATATGGCAGTCTCTACATGGTCCATCCTTTCATCTCAGCTCCAAACTTTGTTTCTGTAACTCCTTCCATGGGTGTTTTGTTCCCACTTCTAAGGAGGGGCATAGTGTCCACACTTCAGTCTTCATTTTTCTTGAGTTTCATGTGTTTAGGAAATTGTATCTTATATCGTGGGTATCCTAGGTTTTGGGCTAGTATCCACTTATCAGTGAGTACATATTGTGTGAGTTCCTTTGTGATTGTGTTACCTCACTCAGGATGATGCTCTCCAGGTCCATCCATTTGGCTAGGAATTTCATAAATTCATTCTTTTTAATAGCTGAGTAGTACTCCATTGTGTAGATGTACCACATTTTCTGTATCCATTCCTCTGTTGAGGGGCATCTGGGTTCTTTCCAGTTTCTGGCTATTATAAATAAGGCTGCTATGAACATAGTGGAGCATGTGTCCTTCTTACCAGTTGGGGCTTCTTCTGGATATATGCCCAGGAGAGGTATTGCTGGATCCTCCGGTAGTACTATGTCCAATTTTCTGAGGAACCGCCAGACTGATTTCCAGAGTGGTTGTACAAGCCTGCAATCCCACCAACAATGGAGGAGTGTTCCTCTTTCTCCACATCCTCGCCAGCATCTGCTGTCACCTGAATTTTTGATCTTAGCCATTCTCACTGGTGTGAGGTGGAATCTCAGGGTTGTTTTGATTTGCATTTCCCTGATGATTAAGGATGTTGAACATTTTTTCAGGTGCTTCTCTGCCATTCGGTATTCCTCAGGTGAGAATTCTTTGTTCAGTTCTGAGCCCCATTTTTTAAGGGGGTTATTTGATTTTCTGAGGTCCACCTTCTTGAGTTCTTTATATATGTTGGATATTAGTCCCCTATCTGATTTAGGATAGGTAAAGATCCTTTCCCAGTCTGTTGGTGGTCTTTTTGTCTTATAGACAGTGTCTTTTGCCTTGCAGAAACTTTGGAGTTTCATTAGGTCCCATTTGTCAATTCTCGATCTTACAGCACAAGCCATTGCTGTTCTGTTCAGGAATTTTTCCCCTGTGCCCATATCTTCAAGGCTTTTCCCCACTTTCTCCTCTATAAGTTTCAGTGTCTCTGGTTTTATGTGAAGTTCCTTGATCCACTTAGATTTGACCTTAGTACAAGGAGATAAGTATGGATCGATTCGCATTCTTCTACATGATAACAACCAGTTGTGCCAGCACCAATTGTTGAAAATGCTGTCTTTCTTCCACTGGATGGTTTTGGCTCCCTTGTCGAAGATCAAGTGACCATAGGTGTGTGGGTTCATTTCTGGGTCTTCAATTCTATTCCATTGGTCCACTTGTCTGTCTCTATACCAGTACCATGCAGTTTTTATCACAATTGCTCTGTAGTAAAGCTTTAGGTCAGGCATGGTGATTCCACCAGAGGTTCTTTTATCCTTGAGAAGAGTTTTTGCTATCCTCGGTTTTTTGTTATTCCAGATGAATTTGCAAATTGCTCCTTCTAATTCCTTGAAGAATTGAGTTGGAATTTTAATGGGGATTGCATTGAATCTGTAGACTGCTTTTGGCAAGATAGCCATTTTTACAATGTTGGTCCTGCCAATCCATGAGCATGGGAGATCTACTCAACAAAACTGGAAAACCTGGACGAAATGGACAAATTTCTGGACAGATACCAGGTACCAAAGTTGAATCAGGATCAAGTTGACCTTCTAAACAGTCCCATATCCCCTAAAGAAATAGAAGCAGTTATTAATAGTCTCCCAGCCAAAAAAAGCCCAGGACCAGACGGGTTTAGTGCAGAGTTCTATCAGACCTTCAAAGAAGATCTAACTCCAGTTCTGCACAAACTTTTTCACAAGATAGAAGTAGAAGGTATTCTACCCAACTCATTTTATGAAGCCACTATTACTCTGATACCTAAACCACAGAAAGATCCAACAAAGATAGAGAACTTCAGACCAATTTCTCTTATGAACATCGATGCAAAAATCCTTAATAAAATTCTCGCTAACCGAATCCAAGAACACATTAAAGCAATCATCCATCCTGACCAAGTAGGTTTTATTCCAGGGATGCAGGGATGGTTTAATATACGAAAATCCATCAATGTAATCCATTATATAAACAAACTCAAAGACAAAAACCACATGATCATCTCGTTAGATGCAGAAAAAGCATTTGACAAGATCCAACACCCATTCATGATAAAAGTTCTGGAAAGATCAGGAATTCAAGGCCAATACCTAAACATGATAAAAGCAATCTACAGCAAACCAGTAGCCAACATCAAAGTAAATGGAGAGAAGCTGGAAGCAATCCCACTAAAATCAGGGACTAGACAAGGCTGCCCACTTTCTCCCTACCTTTTCAACATAGTACTTGAAGTATTAGCCAGAGCAATTCGACAACAAAAGGAGATCAAGGGGATACAAATTGGAAAAGAGGAAGTCAAAATATCACTTTTTGCAGATGATATGATAGTATATATAAGTGACCCTAAAAATTCCAACAGAGAACTCCTAAACCTGATAAACAGCTTCGGTGAAGTAGCTGGATATAAAATTAACTCAAACAAGTCAATGGCCTTTCTCTACACAAAGAATAAACAGGCTGAGAAAGAAATTAGGGAAACAACACCCTTCTCAATAGCCACAAATAATATAAAATATCTCGGCGTGACTCTAACGAAGGAAGTGAAAGATCTGTATGATAAAAACTTCAAGTCCCTGAAGAAAGAAATTAAAGAAGATCTCAGAAGATGGAAAGCTCTTTGTTTTAGGTTTGGGTTGGGACCTCTATATTGAGCCCAGAGACGCTTTCGCTCCTTCCTTCTTTCCTAAGGGCCTGGGTCACCATCTGTACTTGAAGACTATCAGCCTCGTCTGGCTCCTTTCCCATTTTCCTTCATTGGCATTTTGGAAATAGATTTCTTAACTGTCTAACCCTGCACTGGCATCTGCTTCCCAAAGAATCATAATACATACAGACATTAGGGAGCAAGCCAAGCAGAGGTTAGTGAAAGCATGCACGGCCTTACTGCTTTTGAAACTCAGTCAGTGGGTGAGAAAACATCCGCTACCTTCCTAGCTGATCAGAGACATGCTCCCAGCTAGCTTCTTAAAGCAATGGTTCTCAACCTGTGTGTTTTGACCCCTTTGGGGTTGAAGGATCCTTTCACAGGGGCCACATATCAGATATCCCACATATCAAATATTTACATCATGATTCATAACAGTAGCAAAATTAAAGTTATGAAGTAGCAATGAAATAGTTTCATGATTGGGGAATCACAACAACATGAAGAACTGTATTAAAGAGGCGCAGCATTAGGAAGGTTGAGAACAACTGCCTTACTATCAAGAGGCATGTGGGTCAGGGGTCAAGATGAGTGAGCCATCCTAAACTCCGTAGCTCTGATTTAACATCTAGCTAACCACAGAGCCAAAACCCAGCCTGGAAGAAATCAGCTGTGCTGGCCCAGACAAGTATTGTCTGGTGCCATACAATTTTCTCAGAATTCAACATTCTGCCAAACCATATTCATCATAAACTGGTCCTGTTTCCCTTCGGTTCAACGTAACTGTACTTCAGTGTGCCTCGTACTTAAAATGGTCATGGCACCTGTCTTTTGCCCATTTTGTGCCTACCTATGGGAGTAAGAATTCACTCTAGCAATGTTTGTTAACTCTGGCTATTGTTAGCTTCAGATAACCATTATCTCTAGATGTTGTAGTTTATTTCCAGTGATTATAGTCATTTCTTTTATACATTTCCTAATATCAGGTTAACATAATGTAATATGGATGATTAAACAGTGAGAGAAGAGATTGCCTGGAGACACCTCATCTGAAGACATAGAAGGATTCACCATACAGTGCTTTTCTTTATGGTGCTAGGTAGACTTTGCCTCATATTTCTGACGTTTCCTTTTTGATGTTTTTCCTGTCTATTTTCCTTTCTCTTTTAGTTACCTATTGCTGTGACAAAATGTCTTAACAAGAAGCCACTTAGGCAAGGGAGGATTTGCCTTGGCTCATAACTTGAGGTTACAGCCCATCATGGCAAGGAAGCTCACGGCAGCAGGAACAGCTCGCAGATGTGGCACGCCACACGGGTGGCACTAGGAGCTTCCTCACATTTGGGATGACCATAAAAGGCAGGCCAACTGGTTTTATCCTTTTTAGCCCTTTCATTCAGTCTGATGCTCATATTCTGTCTCTGTCACTCAATTCATCCTATCTGGAAAGGCCTGCCCTCTGAGACACCCCAAAATGTGCCTCACTAATTAATTTCTTAATCCAATCAAATTGAGAATGAACATTAGAGATCAAACATTTCCTCCTACCATTCATGACTCCCTTTTTCTTTCCTTTCTTTTAAAGAAATGATTTAGAGATAAAAGACAGTCATGGTGATGCAGAGATGACACGGGGGTTAAGTGATTGCGGTTGAAGCATGAGGACAGAACTTTGGATTCCAGCACACATGGATAAGTGCTACATGCTGTCCATCAAATGACAGTAGCCAACAATGGAGGACACCGAACAGTCCACTTATCATTCCTTAAACCGTGAAATGAATCAATGAAAAATTCAGGACCTACATTTACAATGCAATAACATTTACAGAGATTCCTTCATACATATAGCAAAGAACTAAAGGTAAGACATGAGATCTTCTTGACCTGATGAACCATTGGGAAGGCGAACACATGTTTGGCCACCATTCTACGAAGCATTTCCTAGTTTTAAGTCCATCAGGTCTGGAGTGTGACAGAATGCTTAAGTACTGATCTTGAGCTACTGGTGAGGAACTCACCCAGAGAGAAGGAGGACATACTTACGAGCAGGACTGCACCTCCCAGCAGAGCTCTAACTTAGTGCAGGGTCACTGCTGCAACCACCACAGCCCCACAGCAACCAGTGCGATCGAGCATTTGTTTTCTATCTGGGTTTGGCAAAAGGACAGTCCAGCTTTCATTCACAAACAGGCTATGTCGCAATGATATGCCTGTTTGGTCATCTCAGACCACGTGACTGCAGTGTATGACTACCTAGGGTTCTATCTGGTGGCCAGCTGGAAACTGCAGCTGCGGAGAACGCTCAGCCACTGAGCTATGTGAGTCACAGGCAGAATATGACGCCAGTGCTCTGGAATCTTCTGGCTCCCTGCGTGCTTGCAAATTGAAATTCAAGGTGTTTACTTTAGTCTATAAAACAAGCCCCTTAAGGCTAGGGCAAAAGCTACCTTCACATTAATCTCCTCTCTTATAAACCCTAGCTGAGATCAGTTGTTATACCAGTTAGGTGCTCTAGATTTATGCTTTAGAAGTGTGGGTGGGTAAAAAAAACTCACAAAGGGTTTGTACTTTTACATTTTCAAGAAGGCATGAAGTGAAGAAACAGCTTGTCTTGGACTTTGAGATTCTGGCTCATAATCATGAGATATCATAAGAATCATTTGAGTTGGGGATAATGTCTGATTAGATTGAATATGTGACATGTATGTTTAACTGTTCTGATTTTAAGCAAATACAATTTTGATTAGAAAAATGGGGTAACCAATACAGAATTCCAGAATCTTGTACAGGTCTCCAAATGAGGCTATCACTTAAATCACTAAGAGGAATGATTTAATCCTCCCAGAGACAGTCCAAGAACAGGGTTTCCCAGAGAATGAATGCTGTGTGTAACATCATCGTATTGGAGGGCCATGGCCAAGCAAGCCTGGGAAACTAGAGTTTATTTGCATACCATGGCCTCATCTTGAAGATTCACAATGCACATCAGTATATTAAAAGCCAGAGTCTTTTAAGTAACCGTCCTGGAATAAATCAACCTCTCTAACATTCCCCTAAGTTTGACTACGGAACTATTTTTTCAGATAACATACACCAGCATGGACTGAACTAGTACTCTCTGGTCCTTAAGTGGGAAACATGCGTCTTGAGCAAGGCTTGGTGGACTTGCCTGGAAAGGATAGATCAAACAGTAACTATTTTAGACTTTGAGAACTTTACAGATCCTGTTACAAGGACTTACTTCTGCTGAGTACCACAGACAGACACAGTACGTGGACAAATGGATACAAATGTGTGTCAATAAACAAAAGCCCACAAAACAGCATCCACACAAGGAGATGGCAAACTAGATTCGGCCCCAAACTAGCTGATTTGTGGATTAGAAAACATATATAATGTTTAAGGAAAGTCCTATGCTTACGAGATCACTGTTAGCCCAAAGGAAGGTATCCCTTGTAATTTAGAAATACTCTTAACTTGTTATACTGGTGGTGACAATAATAACACAAAGGATGATGATAATAACAGTAGCTACATTTATCTAATATGTTGCTACTTGGGACAGCTACACTATATTCGCTAATTTCCTCCTCTCTGAACTACACATAATTATCTCATTTGGCCAACAAGAAAACTTACCCATATATACATGACAAGAAACTGTCAGAGCAAAAAGTCAAATACTTGCCTCTGGCTCCAGGAGAAAGGCTACTCACTCAAATATCTACTTTTTGAAAAACTGTCATGTTCCTTCTTTGAGTATGCATGGGACAGCACAATAATAATAGCGCTCAGTGAATCCAGTCACCTTACAGCCCCAGGACCAGCAGTGTAGCTTGAGACTGGTAACACGGAGTAACTGTTCCTCCAACTATGTAATACATCACTTTACACTATTACACACTCATTGGTCTAAGGCAGATACTACCCGTCTCTTGTCTAAACAGGGGCAATAAAACAAACAAGAACAACACACACAGACATAGCTATAGAAGCTATCAGCAGCTAGCATTACTGTGAGCTACACGCTGTGTCTATTAAGCCTGTTCACCCATTGCATTTCCTCATCAGTGCTGCAGGTGCTCTCATTGCCAGCTGCCAAGGAGAGAATGGGATGCATAATAAGGTAGGACTAGCTGTCCTGGGTCGGCTCCTCCTGACACTAATGTGGATCTGGACTGTTCTCAGCAGCATCCTACTGGTCTCTTCCTAGGCTCTTTCTCTCTCAGAACACCCAGGAGAATTGGTAGGTGAGAGGTAGAGAGATGCAATAAGAACAAAGTGTGGCCCAGTGAGCACTGCACCCCTTTCTAGAAACCAATTAAAGTACCCCTCACAGGTCTATGTAAATTTGGTACATAAGCAAGCAGTGACCAGAATTTATTCAAGATCATATGGAAAGTCTCTAAAGTAACTTAAAATTTGGCAAAGAACAGAAAACAGGGGCTGACAATAAGAAAATCCCACTGTGTGGAATATTATTGTTTCTCCTGTAGCTCTTCAGTTTGGGGTGGGAACTTAGAGTGTCACAGATACAAATGTGAACACAAGGGTGACTCCCGATTCAGCTCTTTAATTGAAGGGGAACTTGGAAACCGCCATGCCAACGCCGGAAGCACAGTGCCATGGAATGACCTGCCTAGACAGGAGGGAAAGCCCGTCGGTGCCCCCTTTGAAGTCCAGCTGCCTGAGATTCACTGGCAGCCGACCTTCAAAGAGAGCCGACGCTTCCTTCCCTCAGCCTGGCCGCCAAGCTTCCCGGGCAGCTGGGCGACTTAGCCACTCTCTGCCCAGCTGTCTGTGAACTCTGGCAGTCAGTTCAAGTGAGGGATAGTGAGGTGGTGGAGAAGTGGGGGCGGGAGAAGGAAGAGAGAAGGCGGGTGGCCGGCCCAGTGGCGCCAGGGAAAGGAGGATGCTGGGGTTTCCTGGGAGTCAACCTTATCAAAGTCAGTCAAAAGACCACGCTTCCAAAGAGAACGCAATCCAACTACGCTACCAAACAACCTGCCAGGGACCAGAGAAATTTCAAATCTGCATGCTTACCATCACTAAGTAAAGCTTAAGTGTGCCCTTCTAAACTCTGGTCTGGTTCCTACAGAAAAAAAAAAAAAAGTCTACTCCCGAAATGGGGAGACAGGGAATCAAGCCAGCAGCCAATCAGCACTGTACAGCCCTTCCCTGATTCTGACTTTCCAGCGGTATGAAGTCAATGCCTCTTGAGGATGTTGGGGGCTGTTTGTTTTGTGACAACCCTCTGTTCCCCCGGCAGCCAATAGCTGGAACAACTTTTTTTGAGCCTGTGCAGCAGATGCCTGGGGAAGATTGGCTCCTTTAACATAAACAACACCAGTGTCCAATGATGTTTATCCTCAGGGACTGTGTTCTAGACACGGAGAAGAGTGTTATCAGTTACAGGTGCAAAATGGATGCTAGCTGAAAATAAGCTCTAAAGAAGTCTAACCAAGAACAAAAAATAAATCTGAACTCAGTAAAGACAGGAGACCATCAAGATGGCTGAAACCATAGATGAATGGGAAGGAAAACGTACAGGCTATGAGCACAGAAATAAAGAGAGGGATCTGCAGTTTAGAGGTCTCTGCAAACTAGAGATTAAAGGGAGAGCAGTGGTTAAAAGCTGGTGGGAAAGTTTGTAAATTCACAGAAGACTTTCTCTAATTTATTACAACTTGAACAGAAAAGAAATGCATGGATGGGCTGATCCTGGACACTACCACAAAATGAAGGAAAGACCTAAATATTCAGAGGGACTAGCTCACTAAGTTACTAGCTACAACATCTTCCCTGCTGAAAACCAGAACCAAGCAACCAGCTTTCAGGTTGTCACTGTTAGAGACATATAATCCAAAACGTATTATTTGGATTTTAAGCTATAATACTAAGGCCACTAAGTGGAGTACCAAACAACATTTGGTGGAAGTCGCCCATTGCACAAACACTTGTGTAGTCCTTAGATTCGTAAGGCATGCCAGGTATGACAGGTAGCAAGATGGGCAAGATGGCTCCTTACTAACAAGGAGCTTTAAAAAATACTGACAATAAACTGCATATCAAATAATAAGTTTAGAATAAACTGTACATTAAATAACAGCAGTCTGCACAAGCTATAGTAAGATCAACATTTGACGGACACTTCACCACTGCAGTATAACGGAGCTGACTTGTGAAGGCAGGAAAGAAAAGCCAGGCTAAGCCTGATAAGGATGCTTAGTCATGGTCTTTGAAACATTAAACTATACGAGTACAGAAAATACTGCTACACT
Organism: Mus musculus; assembly: GCF_000001635.26. NCBI lineage: Eukaryota > Metazoa > Chordata > Mammalia > Rodentia > Muridae > Mus > Mus musculus. The sequence goes on from NC_000081.6 coordinate 7,935,834, forward strand.
TGAAGATCAAAAATATCAAAGATTCTGATGTGTGACACAGCCCAGTTCTTTGGGCATGTGGGTGGGACTCCACAGTGCTGTGGAAACAGACAAAGCTGTAGGGCTCTCATCATCCAGGACCTCATTTGTCTTTGCACAGAGCTTGGATTTTCACTGTGGGTGATGCTGACAGACCATGTGATCATATCAGTATCGTAAAAGATCACATTGTTGTCGTTAAGAAAAGCAAGCGGAGTGAAGGGAGACTGATTGCAAGGAAATAAGTCAGAGATGCCCACTGTGGGCCAGGGGAGGGCGTGAGTCTGAGCCCTGGAGAAGTAAGGATAGAGCACTATTGATTTCATCAAATTAAAAAGAAAAAAAATCCAGTCAGAGGCTTGGGTACAGTCAACTCTGGTTAACTTGTAAAGGGGATCCAACAAATACAGCCTGCCACAGACAATGGAAGGCCAGCGGCAATGAGGTGCACAGGAGAGTCCAGCAAAGCTTGGGGAAATGGACATTCATCATGACAGAGTGTGCTGAATAAGAAAAAAAAGAGAGGCTGCCAAGATGAGGAGGATGAAAAGAAACATGTATTTAGAAGTCTGGAATAGGATTAACCTGAAAACCAAGGGTTTCTCAAGTTTGGCTTACAGTCAGAGCACAGGAGAAACACACACACACACACACACACACACACACACACACACAAAATAGAGTTTCAGAATAAAACAGAAAAATAAGTACTGCTTTAAAAGTATAATGTAGAAGTCAAATCATAAAAAATAAAAAGAAAAAAAAGAAAAAAAAAAAGAAGTCAAATCATCTTTTTCTTGTCTCTAGAAATTGTTCCAGAGTTAAAAGTATTAAAAGAGCAATTTTGCCCCAAAAGTCAAAGATGTGATCAGTGTAATACAATTTCAATCTAGTACTTCTATTAAAACGTTATACCCCCCGTTTTTTAAATGTACAGCTTGCTATAGAAAATGTCCCTATTGCAAATGCATCTGGAAAAATGAAAAACCTAGGATAGCAAAAACTCTTCTCAACGATAAAAGAACCTCTGGTGGAATCACCATGCCTGACCTAAAGCTGTACTACAGAGCAATTGTGATAAAAACTGCATGGTACTGGTATAGCGACAGACAGGTAGATCAATGGAATAGAATTGAAGACCCAGAAATGAATCCACACACCTATGGTCACTTGACCTTTGACAAGGGAGCTAAAACCATCCAGTGGAAAAAAGACAGCATTTTCAACAAATGATGCTGGCACAACTGGCGGTTATCATGTAGAAGAATGCGAATAGATCCATTCTTATCTCCTTGTTCAAAGCTCAAGTCTAAGTGGATCAAAGACCTACACATAAGACCAGAGACACTGAAATTAATAGAGGAGAGAGTAGGGAAAAGCCTCGAAGATATGGGCACAGGGGAAAAAATTCCTAAACAGAACAGCAATGGCTTGTGCTATAAGATCAAAAATTGACAAATGGGACCTCATAAAACTGCAAAGCTTCTGTAAGGCAAAAGACACCATCAATAAGACAAAAAGGCCACCAACAGATCGGGAAAGGATTTTTACCAATCCTAAATCTGATAGGGGGCGAATATCTAATATATACAAAGAGCTCAAGAAGCTGAACTCCAGAAATTCAAATAACCCCATTAAAAAATGGGGTTCAGAGCTAAACAAAGAATTCTCAACTGAGGAATACCAAATGGCTGAGAAGCACCTGAAAAAAATGTTCAGCATCCTTAATCATCAGGGAAATGCAAATCAAAACAACCCTGAGATTCCACCTCACACCAGTCAGAATGGCTAAGATAAAAAATTCAGGTGACAGCACATGCTGGAGAGGATGTGGAGAAAGAACACTCCTCCATTGCTGGTGGGATTGCAAGCCTGTACAACCACTCTGGAAGTCAGTCTGGAGGTTCCTCATAAAATTGGACATAGTACTACCAGAAGATCTAGCAATACCTCTCCTGGGCATATATACCCAGAAGATGTTCCAACTGGTAATAAGGACACATGCTCCACTATGTTCATAGCAGCCTTATTTATAATAGCCAGAAGCTGGAAAGAACCCAGATGTCCCTCAACAGAAGAATGGATACAGAAAATATGGTACATTTACACAATGGAGTACTACTCAGCTATTAAAAACAATGAATTTATGAAATTCTTGGACAAATGGATGTATCTGGAGGCTATCATCCTTAGTGAGGTAACCCAATCACAAAAGAACTCAAATGATATGTTCTCACTGGTAAGTGGATATTAGCCCAGAAACAGAACACCCAAGATACAATTTGCAAAACACAAGAAAATCAAGAAGAGGGAAGACCAATGGGTGGATACTTCATTTCTCCTTAGAATAGGGAACAAAATACCCATGAAAGGAGTTACATAGACAAAGTTTGGAGCTAAGACGAAAGGATGGACTATCCAGAGAATACCCCACCTGGGGATCCATCCTATAATCAGCTACCAAACCCAGACACTATTGCATATGCCAGAAAGATTTTGCTGAAGGGACCCTGTTATAGCTGTCTCATGGGGCTATGCCAGTGCCTGGCAAATACAGAAGTGGATGCTCACAGCCATCTATAAGATGGAACACAGGGCCCCCAATGGAGAAGCTAGAGAAAGCACCCAAAGAGCTGAAGAGGTCTGCAACCCTATAGGTGGAACAACAATATGAACTAACCAGTACCCCCAGAGCTCATATCTCTAGCTGCATATGTAGCAGAAGATGGCCTAGTTGGCCATCACTGGGAAGAGGTGGTCTTGCAAACTTTATATGCCCCAGTACAGGGGAACGCCAGGGCCAAGAAGCGGGAGTGGGTGGGTAGGGGAGCAGGGCGGAGAGGGGAGTATAGGGAACTTTCGGGATAGCATTTGAAATGTATATAAAGAAAATATCTAATAAAAAATAAATAAATAGAATAAAAAAAGAAAATGTCCCTATAAGAACTAAAAATTAGAATAGCAATATGTTGTTTATTCTAAGCATTGTGTTAATTTACTTGCTGAAAAGCAGTTCTAACTTCACTGGTTTTTTTTTTTTTTTTTTTTTTAATGATTTGCGAATCTGGAGAGATGGCTCAGCAGTTCCAAGCACTGGGCATTCTTGCAGAGAACCCAGGTTCACTTCCTAGCACCCACATGGTGGCTAACTCCCGTTCCAGGAGGCCTGACTCCCTTTTCTGGCTTCTGTGGCATCAGGCAAACATGTAGCATATACATAATATGTAAGCAAAATACCCATACTCATACAGTAAAATACAAAAAAAAATTCGGAAAAGAAATTGATTTGAAATGAACTTATTTGGTTTCATAAGAAGGAGACAAAATCCTAATGTCTGCTTTTAAAGAAAAAATAAACTTTATATTATTTTTCTAAGTCTTTTAATAATATTTTTCAACTGTTTTAAAAACTTCTTACAGAAAACCACAGCCAATGAGAATGCCTAGTTGTGCCGGCTAGCTCAATTGGACACATCTACAAAACACTTCACCCTTACAAAGAACTATAGGCAACTGTGGCAATCTGGGAGCAGTGGAGGTGGTCTTCCCCTGGGAAGAGCGCAGTGCCTGTTGCTCAGCACCAAATGGTCCTGGAAACATACATACAGGTAACATATGGGCGGAGCAGGGAATATTCAGGAATACATACCAACATAAATATTCATATATGCATGCAGCGACAATCAAAGAAGAGGCCACAAATTTGAAGTAAACTTGGGAAGGGTATATGGAAGACTGTTGAAGGGAGTAAAGGCAAGGGAAAAATGTTACAATTATATAATGATCTCAAAAATAAAAAGGAGAGAGAGGAGAGAAACTTCTTAAATATGATTATCCTGTGTTCAACCCAAATAAACACACATGTGGAGTACCTAAGCACTTCCGAAGTCAGGGCTAAAGAGGGCACCTATTTTACAGAATCCACAAGGGAGTTGCATGACAACCAGGGGTTCACACCACTGCCTAGTAAGCAAAGGAAGAAGGGGCCTAATTCTGCTCAAGGGGCGAGTGTTTGCTTGTTTGTTTTACAAAGGTGGCAGCCTGTAAGCAGTGTCTGATGAATACTTAGTGTCTTAGTCACTGTTCTACGGCTGAGAAGAGATACTATGACCAAGTCAGCTCTTACAAATCATTTGACTGGAGGCTTGCTTACAGTTTCAGAGGTTTAGTCCATAAGCAGCAGGCAGGCAGGCACTGGAGCTGGAACTCAGAGCTACTTCATGATCCATAGGCAAAGAGCGGTAAGGCACTGGCTTCTGAATCTTCCAAGCCCATTCCCCAATGACACACTTCTTCCAACAAGGCTCCATCTTTTAATCCTTTCAAATCATTCTACTCCCTGCTGAGCAAGCACTGGAGTATATGAGCCTGTAGGGGCCATTCTTAGTCAAATAACCACAATGACTGCACACAAGTGATTATGTACAGAAAAGGGGGAAATGCACTGTAGGCAAAGGTAATAGTAGATCTCTTTCTTTTTTCTTTAATTTTTGAGATTATAGCATAACCACAACATTTCTCCCTCTCCTTTCCTCCCTTCAAGCCCTCCCATGTACCCCTTCCCACTATTGTTCAAATTCATGGCCTCCTTTTTCATTAATTGTACTTATGTACATATATATGTATGTGTGTATGTGTGTGTGTATGTGTGTGTGCATGCATATTGGATATATATATATATCCAATATGCTTTTTTCTTTGACAAGGAATAGAAAGAACAGAGGATTTAGACACAATAAGTAATTGTTTAGAAGCCTGCTATTAGAGCTCTTTTCACAATTATCTGGGCCTAGAAAATTAGGACTAAATACTTGAGCTTCAACTTAAAAGGTACCTACTATGAATATGAGCCTTTTAAAAACAGTGGTTATAATGCTTTGTGCAGTAATGAAGACACATGAACCTAAACATAAATCTTCAACATAAATACCAATCTATAGCCACATTAACCTATTTGGATGATTTGAAACTTATCCATATTAACTTTTTAAACAAAGTGACTCACCGAAACAGAAACACATTAACTAGAGTAGGCTTCCTGTCTATGGTCTACCTGGCTTCTAGACTGACTCCGGGTTGAAACTCATCTCTTGAATAAACACATTATACAAGTGCATTGAGAACTCTATATAACACAATTAAATTGTGCTAAGCCATGGCAACTGTCATGAAAGGGTGTCCTGGGAAATCAGGCAGTCATCTTAAAGGAGATACAATTAAAAGGTATCCCTTTAAACTTGGGATAAGACAGTGGCTGTTGCTCCTCTATAACACCTAAGTGCCTACTCAGCTACACTACCATACAAGCAGTGAATCCGCCTATGAGTGAGGCACTATGCCAGATGAATAGAAACCCAAGGGACTATGAAAGCATTCTTGATCACTCTACCTTACAAAGATGACCAACTGCACACAAATGTGGAGAATCAAATCACAATATACAATAGTAACCATAAGACAATATTTATTCTTACAAGTACATTTCCAGCTTGAACCCTTACAATATTTTATTTTAAATTCATATACCCCCATTTCACAAGTGAAAAAAAATAGGTTGTATAGTTAATTAGATGCAATTAATTAAAAACTTAAATCTATCCAGTTTAATTCTGATGTGTAATCTGTTACCTAACACTGATGGAAAATGTTTAGGGAAATTAAAGAAAGAACCATCACTTCTTCCCAAGACACAGACACCACTCTCATTAGGCCTTGAAGGAAAGTAGCTGCTCATAAATGTGGGAGGAGCTGCTGAAATTGAGGGAAGTACCAAGTCAGAGGTCTATGGTGGGAATCACACTGCATGATTAGAAACAGTCCTTGGGTAGGACACAGAGCATAGAATGTAAAGCAGGAAGATTAAGCAGTCAGATTACAAGGGCTTTGACATGGCAGTTGGGACGACTGCATTGACTGCTAGGGGACTTGGATTCTGATAACTCTCTTGTCCTGGGTCTACTCGGGTAGGCTATTCTTAGCTTCTAACTCTCAAGCAATGTTTAGCAGCAGGCTTTCTGAATCTGCAGAAGAGGAAGCTATCCAGAGATAAAGGGCCCCTCCTCCCACTTCCAAATCTATTGGCAAACAGCTGGTTAACTCCTTTAGCACTTTGACCCTATAAAATAAAAGAACATCTGTTCAAAAAGTGTTGCTGTTTCAAGGAAGGGTTTAAGGGATGAAGAAAGGATGGGTGGATGACGTACAGGGAGTTAGGAAGACCAGTTTCCTTTCTTCCTTAGGTAGGAAGCTGGGTACAGTGCAATCTCACAGCTCGGGAGCAGAAGCAGGATGACTGTACCAAGTTCAAGGGCAGCCAGAGCTATACAATGAGGCACATGCACACACAAACAAACACAGCTATACAAGGAGGCACATATGTGCACATAAACACAGAAAGACAGAGGGGCGATTTCAATTATTCATGATGTACATAATTCTCAAATTTCAATCTCACTCCAGTCCATGCCAAAAGAAGACAGCCACACAAACATCATTCCACCTCTAACAACAAAAATAGCAGGAAGCTACAATCACTTTTCTTTAATATCTCTTAGCATCAATGGACTCAATTTCCCCAATAAAAAGACATAGACTAACAGACTGGATACATAAAGAGAACTCAACATTTTGCTGCATACAAGAAACGTACCTCAGTGTCAAAGACAGATACTACTTCAGAGTAAAAGGCTGGAAAACAATTTTCCAAGCAAATGGTCCCAAGAAACAAGCTGGAGTAACCATTCTAATATCGAAAAAAATCAACTTTCAACCAAAGGGTATCAAAAAAGATAAGGAAGGACACTTCATACTGGTCAAAGGAAAAATCTATCAAGATGAACTCTCAATTCTGAACATCTATGCTCCAAATGCAAGGGCACCCACATTCATAAAAGAAACTTTACTAAAGCTCAAAGCACACATCACAACTTACACAATAATAGTGGGAGATTTCAACACCCCACTGACCAATAGAAACAGAAACTAAACAGAGACACATTGAAACTAAGAGAAGTTATGGACCAAATGTATTTAACAAATATCTATAGAACATTTCATCCTAAAACAAAAGAATATACCTTCTTCTCAGCACCTCATGGTACCTTCTCCAAGCCTGACCATATAATCGGTCACAAAACAAGCCTCAACAGATACAAGAAGATTGATATAATCTCATGCATCCTATCAGATCACCATGACTGAGGTTGGTCTTCAATAACAACAAAAACAACAGAAAGCCCACATACACATGGAAGCTGAACAATGCTCTAGTCGATGATAACTTGGTCAAGGACAAAATAAAAAAAAGAAATTAAAGACTTTTTAGAATTTAACGAAAATGAAGGCACAACATACCCAAACTTATGGGACACAAGGAAAGCAGTCCTAAGAGGAAAACTCATAGCTGAGTGCCTCCAAAGAGAAACCGGAGAGAGCACACACTAGCAGCTTGACAGCACACCTGAGAGCTCTAGAACAGAAAGAAGCAAATACACCCAAGAGGAGTAGACGGCAGGAAATAGTCACACTCGGGGCTGAAGTCAACCAAACAGAAACAAAAAGAACTACACAAAGAATCAACAAGACCAGGAGCTGGTTCTTTGAGAAAATCAACAAGATAGATAAACCCTTTGCTAGTCTGGCAACCTGAATGCATTTTCTGTTAGAACAGCCACCCCTCCACTTTGTACCTTTGCCTAAGCCATTGGTTGAGATCTTGACTCTTTCTTCTCTCTTGTACATTGTAGTCCAGACATCTTTTCCTACATGGCTGTCTTCTAATGTAAATGCACAGTACATCTTAAAGTGTTTTCCCTTCTAATTTGACGTTTATAAAGTTAGACAAGAAACTATACTTTTTGAAAAGACCTTACCAATGAAAACTCAGTGTTAAGTCTCAGATGCTTTCTAGGGTCATTTCAAACACCATGCAGAGTCAACGCAATGCTCCTACTAAAAATGTACATTAATGTCTTTTTAAAGTTAAAAGAAAAATCTACTCATTTGGGAAAGTACAGGATACAGGCAAGGGCACACTTTTGAGATCAGGGGACACCCTGCAGAAGTTGGCTCTTTCCCTCCACCATGTGGATTCCAAGGACACAGCACAGGTTGTCAGGCTCCACAGCAAGTGTCCTTACCCGATGAGACAGCTTGCTGGCCCTAATGTCCCATAGCAAAAGTTTAATGGAACCAATTGAATTTAAAAGCAATAAATGTTTAAAACTTGAGCTTGCCTAGTATAGAGGAACTCCTGAGTTTGATTCCCAAGCACCATTTTATTAAAAAACAGGTATGATGATGATGATAATAATACTAATAATAGCAAATTATTGCTTCACATGATTGTTTTTATAAATGAAACAAGATTGCATTACTTTTTCCTTTAATAAAAAAAGGCATATTTATTCTAGGCATGACTCAAAAAAATCCCATGACTAACAAACTGCAGAAAATAGGAGGTATTCCACTGTCTTACGTTTATGGATTGGTTATTCTGGTGCACAGGAGTGGAGCTGGTACACAGCACTGAACCTAGGACTGTGAACATGCTAGAGAGTGTGCTAGCCCCAAGCCGCACTCCAGCCCACAGTGGTGTGTTATACAAAGCCAAAGAAAATTTCCAAATTTCCAGTTTTGTCCAGTAATTCCAGATTACCAAAATGGTTAATCTGATGTTTTATTTTATAGACACTTCTCACAGTTGAGCTGCCAAGAGACTGACATCACAGAAGTTCTCTTGTGTGCTCTCTCTCTCTCTCTCCTCTCTCTCTCTCTCTCTCTCTCTCTGTGAGTGTGTGTGTGGGGGGGGTGCATAAATTTTTATTTTAAAATGCAAAATTTTCATTATGTAGTTTAAGTCAATACAGGAATAAATCCTACTGGGTTTTTAAGTGATGGCATCACTCTTTATGGTGGAGTGACTTCCTAAAGGTAGAGGGATAGGTAAGGAACTTAGGCATAGAGTGGGAGGAAACTGGCCAAGCTGAAAGTGATGGAATGAAGATTTTTCAGGAAGGGCTTGGGGCTGGAGCTACAGAGCTGACAAGACACGCACATTCTCCATTTTTATGGTACTCATTGCACATCCTGAAGTAATCTGCCCTTTAATTTGGAAGTAAAATGCTTTGCATGCCTATTTAAATTATTTTAACATTAGACTTAACATATTCAAGACAGCAGAGCCCCGTCCCTCAGCCTTTGACCATAGATAAAGAATACAATGGATTCCTCCCATCACACATCCATCTCCCATATGATGGTTTAGAATGTGAACACGAGCTATCCTTTTGAAATATTCAGAGTTAGTTCACATCCCAACACTACATAAGATGATAACAAATTATAGAATATTTTAAAACATGTTCCACATAAATGGACAAAGTAAGAATTAAAAGAAATATGGCAGGTGACTAAGTAGCAAAAAAAAAAAAAAAGAAAAAAGAAAAAGAAAAAGAAAAAAAAAAGCACATTACACAAAAACTGATGACCTAAGTTCAAAATACACACGCACCAACTCCCACAAGCTGTCCTCTGAGCTCCTCATGCGTGATGCACACCCACACTTGCACATGCACACAGATAACAACAGCAACAACTTGTTTTTGTTTTTGTTTTTCAAGACAGGGTTTCTCTGTGCAGTCCTGGCTGTCCTGGAACTCACTCTGTAGACCAGGCTGGCCTTGAACTCAGAAATCCGCCTGCCTCTGCCTCCCAAGTGCTGAGATTACAGGAAGAAAATTAGAGTGGGATGCTTTCCTTAGTGACAACTGTATCTTCCTCTCATGTGTGAAGCCCTGAGTTCAACTCCCCAAAACTATGACATGAATGAATGAATGAATGAATAAATAAATAAATTAATAAATAAATAAATAAATAAATATCACTAAGCTAAATTGTGATTTCTAAAATAGAAGTTACTAAGAGCTACTAGGAACTGTTGGGGTTTGCTCTGTTGCTGTGTGCTGTAATGTTAAATACTGTCACTGGTTTCCTCAGGGATGAGAGAATCTGCACTTACACCAAGTAATGCTATGTGAACTTGCTCCTTAATTTAAAATGCTGGGATGAATAAAGGTGCCAGCAGCTTAGAGCTTGACAGAAAAGAGGTAGGTACATTTACACAATGGAATACTACTCAGGCATTAAAAATAATGACTTCATGAAATTCACAGGCATGGAACTAGAAAATATCAACCTGAGTGAGGTAATAGAATCACAAAAGAACACACATCATATATATCCACTGATAAATGGATATTTGAAAAAAAAAAAACTTGGATACCCAATGATACAACTTACAGACTATATGAAACACAAGAAGAAAGAAGACCAAAGTATAGAGGTTTCAGTCCTACTTAGAAGGCAGAACAAAATACTTATGGGAGGTAGAGGGTGGAAGGAACTTGGGAGGAAGAGAGGATGGGGAGAGGAAAAAGGGGGCAGGGGCAGGTTTGTGAGGAGACAGAGGAGATGGAAAGAGGGTCAAGAAACTGAACAGAGGTATGTAGCAATGGGGAGGGGGAACAGGGATAGCCAACAGAAAGTTCCAGACTCCAGGAAAGCAAGAGGCTCCCAGGACCCAAAGGGGATGACATTATCTGAAATACCCAACAAAGGTGAGAGAGAACCTGTAGAGAAATATCCACAGGTTAAACATGACCCCAGGTTGAGAAATGGGGTCACCCACGCTTCTCAAAATTTAGATGTAAATTCTTCTAATGATTTCTATTATTTATTAACTTCATCCTCAAATTGAGATAAGATTCATTGTCCAAATTCATAAATATTATGTATATATATATGTATATGTATACATATATAGCATTTACTAAAGACAATCTCAGAGAGAATGGGACGTTTTCTCACACTTTCTCCTGCTTCTTATTCATTATGCTAGGCTGACCCATGGCCTTCTTCCAGTTACTGTCTTTAACTATAGTACCATACTTTGGCTTTGTGAAATGTATGGGTACACTATAAAAGTGCTGTATCGTTTTGATTCTGGATACTGCTGTCTCAAAGTTTTGCATAACTATTTAGTGTTCATTGAACCCTAAGAATATTATTTATTTTTATTTATTTATTTATTACGTATTTTCCTCCATTATATTTCCAATGCTATCCCAAAAGTCCCCCATACCCTCCCGCCCACTTTCCTACCCACCCATTCCCATTTTTTTGGCCCTGGCATTCCCCTGTACTGGGGCATATAAAGTTTGCAAGTCCAATGGGCCTCTCTTTCCAGTGATGGCCGACTAGGCCATCTTTTGATACATATGCAGCTAGAGTCAAGAGCTCCGGGGTACTGGTTAGTTCATACTGTTGCTCCACCTATAGGGTTGCAGATCCCTTTAGCTCCTTGGGTACTTTCTCTAGCTCCTCCATTGGGAGCCCTGTGATCCATCCAATAGCTGACTGTGAGCATCCACTTCTGTGTTTGCTAGGCCCCGGCATAGTCTCACAAGAGACAGCTCTATCTGGGTCCTTTCAGCAAAATCTTGCTAGTGTATGCAATGGTGTCAGCGTTTGGAGGCTGATTATGTGATGGATCCCTGGATATCGCAGTCTCTAGATGGTCCATCCTTTTGTCACAGCTCCAAACTTTGTCTCTGTAACTCCTTCCATGGGTGTTTTGTTCCCAATTCTAAGAAGGGCACAGTGTCCACACTTTGGTCTTTATTCTTCTAGAGTTTCACGCGTTTAGCAAATTGTATCTTATATCTTGGGTATCCTAAGTTTCTGGGCTAATATCCACTTATCAGTGAGTACATATTGTGTGAGTTCCTTTGTGATTGGGTTACCTCACTCAGGATGATGCCCTCCAGGTCCATCCATTTGCCAAGGAATTTCATAAATTCAGTCTTTTCAATAGCTGAGTAGTACTCCATTGTGTAAATGCACCACATTTTCTGTATCCATTCCTCTGTTGAGGGGCATCTTGGTTCTTTCCAGCTTCTGACTATTATAAATAGGGCTGTTATGAACATAGTAGAGCATGTGTCTCAAAATTTTAACCCAGAATTGCTCATGTCTAAAGGAAATACAGGGACAAAGAGTGGAGCCAAGATTGAAAGAAAGGCCATCCAGAGATTGCCTCACCTGGGGATTCATCCCATATGCAGCCACCAAACCCAGTCACTATTTGTGATGCCAAGAAGTGCTTGCTGACAGGAGCCTGATATGGATGTCTCCTGAGCGGCTCTGCTAGAGCCTTACCAATACAGATGCTTATAGCCAACCATCACAAGCACAGGAACCCCAATGGAGGACTTAGAAGGACTGAAGGAGCTGAAAGGGTTTGCAACTCCATAGGAAGAATAACAATACCAACCAACTAGATACCTCCACACACAGCTCCCAGGGACTAAAACACCAACCAAAGAATACACATGGAGGGACCCATGACTTTAGCTGCATATGTAGCAGAGGATGGCTTTATCAATGGCATCAGTGGGAGGAGAGGTCCTTGGTCCTATGAAGGCTTGATAGATGCCCCAGGGTAGGGGAATGAGAGGGTAGGGAGGTGGAAGTGGGTGGGTGGGTGGGGCAACCCCTTAAAGAAGCAGGGGTGGGAGGATGGGATGGGGTTTCCTGGAGGGGGAAAGAGTGAAAGGTGATACCATTTGAAATGTAAATAAAGAAAATATCCAATAGAAAGAAAGAAAGAAAGAAAGAGAGAGAGAGAGAGAGAGAGAGAGAGAGAGAGAGAGAGAAAGAAAGAAAGAAAGAAAGAAAGAAAGAAAGAAAGAAAGAAAGAAAGAAAGAAAGAGATAAAGAAAGAGATAAAGAAAGAGGTAGGTGAGTTTTCCAGTCCTGGGCTTTGGGTCTGAGGAGGGGAAGGAGAAGAAGGTAGAAAACAGAGAAGATGCCATGCGCTTTATAGCTTATTATTAATATAAAGGTTTTGTGTCTTTTATCTGGGAACTAGATGATCTATGAAACCCCGGATTGAGAATAAATATTTACTACCCCCCCCAAAAAAAAGAGCTAATGGAAGGTGGCAGTATTAATGTAGCTATCTTTTAAATTTTTTACTCTTTCCCTTAAATTTTCATACATGTATACAATGTATCTTGACCATATCCAAGGGAACTCCTCCTGGCTCCCTTTAATCCCCCCAACATCCACCATCGCATGTCTTTCTCAAGTTCCTGTCTTCATTTAACACACTGAACACAAACGGGGCTGCCCATATGCACATGGATGTGAAGTCATCCCTGAGGCCTGGGGAAACTCCAATGGCCACAGGTCTAAGAAAAACAGACTCCATCTCCTTGCAGCCCTCAACTGCCAATCGCTCTTCAGAGAGTGTGTCAGCCCTCGGGAGCCCCTCCAATGAACACACAGAAGCTGTGGTTCTCTTACGAGACTGTACAAGAGCAAGCCAGTTAATGCGGTTATTTTAAAGACAAACGAACAAACCAGAAACATAAGATTTTGGCTTCTGAACTGACTAGGAATCCAAGTCTAGATGTGTTGACATTTAAAATTAGTGTGCTTTTAAAATTCTTGGACATAAACATACAAGTGACATATGAACTGAGCAGGCTGCATATGTATATTGATAAATACAAAATGACTATTTCAAGTAAAGATGTTTTAAGATTTCCATATATAAATTACCCACACCAGAATCTTCAGAAAGGCATTATCAGCATTATTACCAAAAATCAAATTCTATTAACTCAACTCTTGTAACGGTAACAATCAAGTCTAGACTAAAGCTTAGAGGGTACCTCCTGAAAATCTGGTGGGCAACTGAGAAAACTGAAGTTGCAGAACTCCACTGAGAAATAAACACCAAGTAGAGCCACATTTGGCCAGGATCCTGACTGGTGCTGCCCAAACTGTAGTTCTCAGGCACAATGCCAGCATTAAACTTATTCTCTAATTGGCAGTACTTTTTATAAATAAATGCTAGTAGTGACTAAATTTCTTTTACTAGGAGGCATAGCTCAGTGAAGTTGCAAATACCAGCAGCTTATCTGAAGTAGAGCTACGCTCTTCTTTTATGATATTTTAAGCTACCTAAAAAAGCAAGCATCAACTCTGACTTCAGGCCTCCTGAGAACTATAGTTTGGGCAGCACCCTTTCAGGGGGTGGGTGTGGTTACAGTCTACAATGTCAGGATGGCCACACACTATAGAAAACAGACTTGCCTATCTCACTACTTTCTCTGAAATCACTTACAGGCAACAACCACTGAAAGAAAGCTTCACCTTTCCACTGAAAATGCTGGGAAGGGGTTTCTTGAAACCCTGTGTAGCCCTGGCTGTCCTGGAACTCACTCTGTAGACCAAGCTGTCCTTGAACTTAGAAATCCACCTGCCTCTGACTCCCAAGTGCTGGGATTAAAGGCGTGCGCCACCACGCCCAGTGGGAACTGGTTCTTACTCCTTCTCTTCACTTTAGGAAGAATGAAACCAAACTATTATTTCCCATAATGCCAAAAGAAGCTATAAAAGTTGAAACATGACAATTAGGAAAGTGTTAGGTTAGCATACAGTAGTAGGTTTCGTCATGACATTTTCACATATACATGTGCCACTTTACCTTGTTCTCACTTGCTCCCTCCCTCACTGTCTATCCCATGCCCCTCCCATGCCCCTCCAGCTGGTTCCCCCTCTTCTCCTAGTTAGTCTTTACATTTTCTGGTTATGTATACTCCATTACTCTATTTACCACATCCCTTGACATGCATTCCTCTCCTCTCAAGACCCCTTTTACGGTTTTATGACCCACAAACATATACATGAACACACACATGCACACGCACGCACGCACGCACCACCACAGACAGAAAACACCCAGCATCTGTCTTTCTGAGTCTGGCTTATTTTACTTAACAGAATGAGCTCACATCCAGTCATTACCTCATCCTTCTCACTGCTAAACAAAGTCCACTGCGCATGTGCACACAGTTTATCTGCTCATCTGCTGATGCACACAAGGTTGGCTCTACTCTCTGTATGTAAGTATCTGTAAGCTGTACTCCCAGGTAGTTAGTGCTCACCACAACCAACCATTTCCAATGAAAATAATAAAGTCGGTTTTGAAGTACTTTCAGTTTTACCTGGATCAAAATCTTAAGAAGTCAATGGGTCTAGTAAATATTAGTTTAATTAAGGATGTTGAATCATTTTATCTATTAATAAATATTTGATGAAACTAATCTAGTAATAAGGAAAAGATCAGTTTAATAAACAAATAGAAATATTTCCAGAATGATTCTTTTCTACTCTCTTTTCACTGAAGCTCTTCTTCCAATGTCCTACCTCCTACTCCTGCCTGTCTATTTCTTATAAGCAGGACAAAGGCAACTTTCTCACTTTTTCTACTTTGTCAATCAGTATGAAATGTGTGCTCACTGTGTACTGCTAGCTTTTGTGATTCCAACAGGGTTCTTATTCTGATTCTAATTATACTTCCCAATCTCCGGGTTGTCCTGTGTACCTGGTACTTCATCTATATAATAACATACTGGAGACATTCTTTTTTAGTCTATTTAAAGTAGAAATCCTTAAATATATGGGCATAGAAATGCCTATGTGTTTCTGTGCTTTCAATTTTCATAGTCGAGATTGCAGTTCTATACACAGACACAAAACTTGGTGAATTTATCAAAAATAAGGTGCCTGTAGGTGTGTAGACTCATTTCTGGGTCTTCAATTGAATCCCATTGAGCAATATGCCTGCTTTTGTGCCAAAACCATGCTGTTTTTAATCACCACAGAACTGTAGTGCAGTTGGAGATCAGGTATGGTGATTCCTCCAGCAATTCTTTTACTATTCAGGGTCTTTCTGGATATCCTGGGTTTTTTGTGTTTCCCTCTGAAGCTCAAATTTTTCCTTTCAAGATCTGTGAAGAATTGTGTTGGGATTTTGATGAGAACGGCACTGAATCTATAGATTGCTTTTGGCAGGATAGCTTTTTATTATATTAATCCTTCTGATTTGTAAGCATTTTCTGATATCTTCTTCAATTCCTTTCTTAAATGTCTTAAAAGTTTTTATCACACAAGTCTTTCACTTGGTTGGTTAGAATTAACCCTAGTATATATGTGCTACTATAAAAGGTATTGTTCTTATTTTCTGTAATAATTATTTTCTCAGTCTGTGTCATTTGTATGTAGGAAAGTTACTGATTTTTGTATCCTGCTACTTTGGTGGTAGTGTTTATCAGCTGTGGGAGTTTCCTAGTGGAAATTTTAGGGTTACTTATTCATACAATCATGCGTCTTCAAATAAAGATACGTTACCTTTTTCCCTTCCTATTTCTATGACCTTAATCTCTTTGGTTGTCTTACTGCTCTAGCTAAGACTTTAAGTGCTACGTAGAGTACGTAGGCAGAGAGTGGACAACTTTGTCTTATTCCTGATTTTAGTAGAAATACTTTGATTTCTCTCTCCAGTTAGGTTGGCCTTAGCTGTGGACTTGCTGTAAATCACTTAAGATATGATACTTGTATCCCTAGTTCCTTCAATACCTTTATCCTGAAGGGGTGTTGGATGTTGTCAAGGCTTTTCTGCATCTAATGAGAGCATCGTGAGGTTCTGCAATTGAATTTAAGGCCCACTCCATGAGAGGGAACCCATCCTTGACACTGCTCGGAGAGCCAACAACCTGAGCCTAGATATGCCAGGGACCTAAGGGAAACCAAATACTATTGTTCTGTAAAAGAAACATAACAAGAAAAGTGCTCCTCACAACACTCTGCTCTACTCACAGACCTTGCTCAGCCATCATCAGAGAAGCTTCCTTCTGAAGTGGATGAAACACAGAGACCCACAGCCAGGCAATGTGCAGAGAGTGAGAGACCTTAGAGCACTCAGCCCTAAATGAGATGCCTGCATCAAATCCCGACCCTCAGGGCTCAGGAAACTGCAGAAGAGAGGGTGGGAAAACTGTAAGGGCTGTGAGGGTGGAGGACACTGAAGAAACAAACAGGTCTTCTACACACATCGGGGCTGAGGCAGGTAAGAACTCAGAGAGACTGTGCTCCACGCAGAGGTCCAGAGCAGGTCTGCACCAGAAGGACCCAGAGTAGAAAGGAGAACACAGAAGCTATCTACAATTATTAACCACGTGCACATGACGCCAACAGAGTCTCATTGGGGACTTAAACTACTCTTAAGAAAAGGTCTCATGCCCAGCAGAAAACAAAGGCCACAGCATCCTTGCAGGTATGTCTCATAATGGTTAGTCAGGCTTCTCTACCGGACCCACATCTGTGTCTCTGCCTGCCTGACTACCTATAAGTTTTTTTACATATATTTTATGGCTTCTGGTTTTATGTTGTTACGGGATTTCTGTATCTGTGAATATGTATGTCTCTGTATCTCTATTGTGTTTCTTGTGCCTTTTTATTTGGCTTTTTTCCTTCTGCTTGTTTTGTTCTATTCTATTTTTTTTGTTTTATCTCATTTTATTTTTATTATTATTATTTAGATGCCTATTTGTTTTCTAACTAGAGGATGAGGCTGTGGGTTCAGATGGGAGGGGAGGTGGGGAAGATCTTGGAGAAGCTGGTATTTTATGAACTACACTGTATTAAATATATTGTATGAAAAATATATTTTCAATAAAAAAAGAAACTTGAGTTAATATTTTCAGTAAATAAAGACATGAAAGATAGAGGAAGAAAGGAAATAATAAACTCTGCTAACCATTGGAAGGAAACTATTGTGCTAGAAAGACCAAGGACATACAGGGTGCCTGGGGCTGTCCAGCGCTAAACGGTGGCTGAGACGCAAACTGAAATGAGCCAGCCACTTACTTAATTGCTCTTGAAATAAATACTTGCTATAAGGTACCCATTATCAATCTGCTAAAAAGTGCTTAGTTATCAGAAGTACTAGCAGAGAATGCTTATTCATACTTGCTAGACCTAGACTGAATGGGCTAGAATGGTATGAGAGAGAAATCCTACATATAAGAAAGTACACAGTGAACGAAAGAGCTGACGTCACGTTTCTCAAAGGTCAGCGGTAGTGATCACAGTAGAAGTACTGAGAGCACAACTCAGTCCAGAGATGAACAGCAGTGTGCTTGTCATGACTACAATCCCAGGAAGCAGATGGACGAACAGTTATGCTGGCTCAGTAGGGTAGCCCATGTTAAGTAGGTAGCACACATCTTCAGACTCCACTGTCCTCTGGTCCAGGAAAAGTAATCCGAAAGAGACTCTTAAGGATATTACGTATAAGTCAATCTTCTTCCAGTCAGTGTCAACCTCTGTGCTTTGTAAGTATCGGATAGTTCTAGCTGGGATTCCCTGAAGGAAAGCTCCAGTTGCTTTTAAGGCAATGGAAGTGCCTCATTTGCTTGTTTAACTTTCTCATCCCCTACACTTTTTTTTTTTTTAATTTGAAAGGACAATTTACAGCTTACTGAAGTCAAGAATGAGCACTGCTTTAAGATCAAGAGGTAAGCCGACACAGAGGGCAAGAATCTGGTCAGAGTTGAAACCAAAGTGTGAGCTACTCTCAAGACATTTTAGCCTAGAGGGACAGTCCTCAGATCTAAATGTCAGCATGGCCTTTTAAAATTATTTCTGTGATTATTTTTAACTCCATCATTCTCTCAAAGGAAAAAAAAAATACAATATGGTCTATGTGCCAGGACTAGTGGACACATCAGAAAAAGTAAGACATCTACAGAATTATCTAGGAAGATAAAAAGACTAAGAATCTACAGAATTATCAAGAAAGTAGAGTGACAATACAGGAATATTCACGGTATGTTCCAAATGGCACTGGCAATAAAAACAAGTTTTCATTGTAGAGTCTTTCATTTCCTTGATTGCATTCATTCTTGAGGGAGGAGGGGGAGGGGAAGAGAGTGTTTCACTGGTATATGGACTTGTACATGCCTTGGATAGTTAATCCTTATAGCCACAGAGAAGTGTAGCTCTCATCCCCATCAAGAGACTTCTTTTTGCAACAAATACAAAACATCACAAACCCACAAAACCCCTCAAAATTGTGGCACCAGTCCCAGTGAACACATATCTAACCCACATGCAAGGTTCAGGGATAAGACAGTGAAAGTCAGAAGATCTGGGACTTTGCTGTGAGACTGTAGCTCCTAGGAATGTCAAAGGCTACACACTGAAAGTTTTACTAACATGGCTGTCTACACATGACATGAGTGAGGATGAAGGTCGATGGGGGAAAACCATGAGGCCTCAGCCCCACACAAAGAACTCCAAGCAACTAAAGAGCACTGAGAGTGGGAGAAACGTCTTCCCAGGGAGATGACACTAACTGGTTATCCTATTACCAAAAGGTCATCCCTGAAAACAAACACACAAGAAATATTATACAGGCTGAGCAGGTTATATACAGGAATACATAAGCATAGGCATGTAACACAATTAGCAAAAAAAAAAAAAGCCATTCATTTCAAAGAGAGCAAGGAAAGGGATATGGGAGACCTTAGAGGGAGGGAGCTGTACGTGTGCCACAATCTCTCTGAGTTCTTCCGTGCCTCAGCCCTGCTGTGTGTTCATGGGTCTTGTGCTCACTCTGGAGCCATTGGAAGACTCTGTTCTACGACTCTTCCAATGGCTCCACCCTCTACTTGACTACGATGCCGGCATCTCCTGTTGTAGAACATAAACTCCAAAGGGGTCGGTTCAACAGTCCTCCGGTGGTGAGCATGGGGAAGAAATTGTTGCATTTCAGGGACAAAGGAAACCCTGACTCCTGACTAGCATGTTATGGGGATAATAAGGCTACTGTTTCTCAAACTCACCTACTTCAAATTCCCCGTGTCAATATACATTGAAGGATGTGGTATGGTTCGGGGTAGAGCATTTCACTGCAAATGTAAGGGAATATCCTTGGCATACAGAAGTGCTCACGAGCATTCTACATTATCATGTTGTCTAGTCCAACAACTACTGTTATTAGTCTCAGTTTACAAGTGTGAAAAACTAAGTATTCCAAAGGAGTCAAGCCTTGGTGTGGCGGCAAACACCTCAATCCCATCAGACATGGTAGGGAACCATCAGCTACACAGTGAGTCTGTATAGCCAGGGCTACACAAGACCCTGGATCAGTAAAACAATAACAAAGCTCTTAAATACTTGTTTACTGCCATACAACCAGCAAAATCTTTATACATGAGAACCCTAGATCTAGTTCACTTAAAGGCATTGGCTTCAACTAATCTATCATAATTTTCTTTGAGTCCTTGAGGACACTTGCTAATGACTCCTTTATGTTTCTGAAGTCTGTACTTAAAGAGGGACACATGCACACCACACACACACACACACACACACACACACACACACACTCTTAAGCCAAAAGTGCAGTTTGCATAACTAGCCTGCTCCGAATCACACCTTAACAGTATGCTGCAAAACTTTATATGCCCCAGTACAGGGGAACGCCAGGGCCAAAAAGTGGGAGTGGGTGGGTAGGGGAGTGGTGGGGAGGGTATGGGGGACTTTTGGGATAGCATTGGAAATGTAATTGAGGAAAATACATAATAAAAAATATTTAAAAAAAAAAAAAACAGTACGCTGCAATACACAGCACAGGGTGCTTCCTGGTGATCAATTGCTGATGGAGGACTGAGCGCTCTAATGCCCATACCAAGGGAGAGGGTCATGCTGCCAGCTCATGCAGACATCTCTCCTCTGTCCCCACACTTGTTAGCACAGCTTCTATTGAATGCTGATTGGACTCAGGTGGTGGGAGAGTCGGAAGCATTCCATGTTAAACATCTAAGGCAGGGGCTGTCTGCCTTGGGTAAGAAGTCCACTTTCTAAGAAGGTAGCTTCAAGAATACAATGGCTCACTTTTGGCTTATAATTTGTGAAATAAAATTATTCATAACTCATCAATGTACACAAAAAAATGACTATGGTAACTGAAGAAATGGCTCAGTGGTACTAAGAGTTCCGGCTGTTTTTACAGAGAAGTGGAGTTTGATTCTCAGTACCCACATGTCTGCTCACAGCCAATGGACCTGACACTCTCTTCTAGCCTCTGTAGGCATTGCAATGCATAGAATGCACAGACATACACGCAAATAAAAAGCCAAAATATATATAAGAATTTTTTAAATTTTTAACAAAGTAATCATCACGAATTTTGCTGTGGCCCCTTTTTTGCTATAGTCAGTGAGCTGTCTAAGATAGCCTTCCCTTGCTGAACACAATTTATGTGTGAGAAAACATTTATGCCCCATCCAAGTATATTTAGTATCTCCATATGTTTTAACTCACAATTTGGAAGGCTTTGTTCTGCTACTAAATGCTTTATAGGCAACTCTTCCTAGGTTTAAAAATAAAAATACCAAAATGTCATCTGGCTACTAGATCTAGTCAGTGATAACTCAATTTAAGTTATGGCCACTTAAACTTAGGAAAATATTTTAATTTTATGCCATTTTTATAATCATGATTCACTATCTCAGTGATAAAATATAATACATAAATATAGTACAGGATGAATTAGTGCCTTTAATGTATATGGATGTGTCACTATATATTTCTGAAGGGAAATATATATGAAATTTAGAAGTACTTTTAGTTTAAGTGTTATCACTTAAAAACACAGCTAAGGAGGGAAGGCTTCTGAGTGGCTCCTTGCCTGAGTGCTTGAGACCAGGTGAACTGATCTCTTCTCTCCTTCAGCCTCTCCTCCATTTCACACGATCCCACCCTGCCTACACTCCTTCCTGCTGTCTCTCCTGGTTCTCTTTCCTCTCACTCAGGTTTGCTCATTCTCTGTGGGCCAAGAGATAAGAAAGAGGATTTTCCTATGTAACCCAGAGCTTCTGTCACGAAAGTCAGCCCCCCAGTGGTATGTTTTACCTTTAACAACCTCTCATAAGGAACCCTCAAGTCTTTCCCGATGCCAACCCTTACAGTTGCTCAGAAGGCTGGCATCCACTCCCGAGAGACCCTAGAGACCACATCTGAACATACAGGATCAGACTTCTGGGAGGAATCCGAGGCCTACTCAAGTTCCGTTAGACATAAGAACACTAAGCTCATGGCGCTGTAATAACCACGGACACTGAAAGCTTTGGAGCACTTCCTGAGGCAGAGGGGATGACGGTGTTCACTGCTATGTGGTCATCACTCCTCTTTCTAGCAAGGCTAGTGCTGGTTCTGTTATTATTATGGATGCTGAAGTGGGCAGTGCTGGCAAGGAGAAGAGTTCTCCAGTCACACTCGGTATGTCACATTCAAACAACGCTAACTCCTTTAAAATTTATTTATTTTTACTTTTTATGTGTATGAGTGTTTTGCCTGCATGTATCTATGTGCACTGTTAGAAGAGGGTGCTGGATCCTCTAGATCTAGGATTGTCAACAGTTAAGTCACCTTGTGGGTGCTGGGAACCAACCAAGCTCAGCAAGTGCTCTTAACTACGGAGACATCTCTACAGCCCACCCCCAATTATTTTTGGAGGGGAAACAACACATCTTGCTGAACTTCTATAACATACAAATGCAATTATGAATGTGTACTGAATAAGTGAATGGATGCTTATTGACCTTCAACTTAGTACCAGGCATTGGCCTATGCTCTTTCACAAAGGTGAACTTATCTGATCCTTATTACTAGGGACACGTGAAGGACAATGACTTTACATGATAAACTGAGGGTTTTTAAAATCAAGTTGAAGCTACTTTTGGAAGATATAACAACACAAAGATGAGCTATGTTGGGTTAGTCCTGAGTGTTCATAATAATAGTTACATATCAATTTTTTTCTACAAAAACCTATAGGTTCCAGACAATGTAACCCAGAAAACTTTATCAATACAATCCACTTGTCAGTAAATTATAATTAGTTTGATGTTAAGTCTTAAATCGTGAAAATTTGATCTTGACCACAAAGCTTCATATTATTTGAGAGTAGTACCTCTAGTCGACTGTTACCATGTTCAACGACAACAAGGAAAACGGCATTGACGGTGCTAAGTAAAAGATGTCAGGCTTCAAAGGTCAGTTATACAGAACTCATAGGACAGTTGGCAATCTCTTTAATAATCATGAAAAAATGGTGAGTCGAGCTACAATATATTTAGATGGAAAAGCATAAATACAAATGAATTTCATGATGAGAAACTTGTTTGTAAAATTCCCCATAACTAATTTAAATAACCCAGCCGGAAAGTCCTCATTTAGTCCTAATTGCTCTTTTTATTTGGGTGAAGGGATATTAAGACTGAGTCTCATGTAACCCAGGCTGGCTCTGAACTGCCTATGTAGCTGAGGTTAGCCTTGAACTCCTGATCCTCCTGTTTCCATCTCTGGAGTGCTATAAGTACAGGTGTACACCAACGTGTTTCACTGCCATCCTCTTTTATACTTCATGATATTTGCTAACATCCCCCCTCTTATAAGCATCTATTAACTGTAAATCTAAGGGAATTACTGATACTTTCATATGCGTATTAATATGCTAATTATCCCTTAGTAGAAAACTCTTGATTTGGGACTTGACTGCCAACTGTATTCAGTTGGTACTTGTATTGCTTTATTTTTAGTGCACTTTAAGAACAGTTATGTTCTATTTTCTATTTGTGATTGTGTTACTATGTTTTCTTTAGGAATAAGGGGTAGAGAACAATTACTTGATAGTGCCTGGATGCTTTATGGCTTGAGAAAACAATTTTTAACCTAGACAGAGCCAATGGCTGCACAATGCTGTTAGTGCACTAAACCCAGAGGTGTGCACTGTAAATAGTTAATTTTATGGTAAGTAATTGCCACCTTGATTTTGAAGTACTTAGAATTTTTAAATAAATTCGTTTTAAGAGTAAAGTAAACAAAAGGTGGTATATAAATAATCCAGGAGGAATGGTAGCTGCAGCACACCGACAAGTGACCTTTGGGACATGGATTCCTTAGAGAAACCAAGGTGCAATGGTTCAGGTGAGATTTCTAAGACGAACTGTGTGAAACTGAGGGGAAGAGTTCTCGAGCTACAAGCTAAAGGAGTAGCTTTTCAGGACACCATACCTAGCACATCCCATAATGTGGGTGACTCCTGCTGTTACAGCACAACTCTTCCTAGGCTTAGGCAAAAAGTCCAAGGTAGACAGCGTATCTTTTGCCTTCACCTACCTCACAGTCTAAGTCCCCGCACTCCCCTTTCTCTCCAATGCTCAAATGTCTTTCTATTCGTGATGATCTATTCCCCTCCAAGCATATGTCCAGTTATTCTGTATAACATCCTCTTTTCCAGGTGTATTCAGCTGTATTTTGAAAACATTAATATAAGCCTCTCCTATTTAATAAGGCTGCTAGAAAATTATATACTTGGGGTATGCTACAGATGTGTTTCTCAAACTCTGGTTCTAAGTCTATGGGTCATTTAAAAAAAAATCAATGGAATAGGTTATAATCTAGCCCTTTAAGAAACAGAAGAGTGTGGAATATAAATACTGTAATATGCTATCTATTGCAGAATTTTTAAAGGTTATGGTAATTTTTTTGTTGTTTTTGTGTATTTGTATAAGTATTCACACACACATGTTCATACCACACAATGTACTTTTGGAGGTCAGAGGACAACAGTGGGTTTTGGGAATCGAACATGTCATCAGACTTGGTGGCAAGCTCCTTTACCCACTGAGCCTCAATGACAGATGTGTTTTTTCAATAATCTTTTAATAAATAAATTTTATTTATATTTTAATATTTTATTTATGATTATGAATGTATTTAATATTTTATACTATATATAAATAAACTTATTTATACATTTATTTATGTATACTGATGCTTTGCCTGCATGTATGTCTGTGTATGGATGTCAGATATAAGAGATACAGACAGTTCTAAGCTAGGATGTAGAGGTGGGATTTGAACCTAGGTCTGTGCACTTAACTGCTGAGCCATCTCCCCAGTTCAGTACATTTTTTAAAATTTTTTTCCTCTTTTATCTTTTAGTAAATTTCTTTTCAAAAGAATGCTTACATTTGTTTCCTTGGAGACTGAACTGAACCCAGGACCTTGAGCTTGCTAGCACTCTAGCCCTGAGCCACACTCCCAGCTTCATTTTCTCCTCAATGTCATCTATGCATGTTTACGCAAAGACATGTCTGTATTTGGTCATAATATAAACGTAAAATGAGCCGGGCGTGGTGGCGCACACCTTTGATCCCAGCACTCGGGAGGCAGAGGCAGGCGGATTTCTGAGTTCGAGGCCAGCCTGGTCTACAAAGTGAGTTCCAGGACAGCCAGGGCTACACAGAGAAACCCTGTCTCGAAAAACAATCAATCAAGCAATCCATAAATAATAAATGTAAGATGTACAGCTTCACAGAGCACTGCTCTCTAGTCAATCTATGCTGGATCCTTAACTACTAGCTCTCTGCCCATCAGTGCTCTTCCCCCACAGAACACCGGTGACCACAGTAAAGCGACAGCTATCTATAAAGAAACCTGAGCTGGGAGTGGTGCCAAATACCTTCAGTCCAGCACTTAGGAGTTTGAGGGAGGCAGATCTCTGTGAGTTCAAGGCCAGCCTGGTCCATAGAAGAAGTTCCAGGACAGCCAAGGTTAGAGAGAAAAACCCTGTCTCAAAACAAACAACAACAAAAGACAACTGGTAAACGGTTAAAACATTTGGAAGCATTGAGGTTTAACAGAGTTTTGTTAAACCTTTAATTTGACTCTAACATACAAAGTTTCTGAGAAGCTGCAAGAAATGTGACCACTTACTAAGTCTTGGGTAATCAGCAGAAAGAAAACACAACAAAAGAAACTGAGAGGACTCGCAGAGCACTGAGCACTAAGTGCTGAGCAAGCTCCCCAGCAGCTGCAGCCCTCCTGTGGCGACCAATCAAAGAGCAGGTTAAGCCCAATGCACACAGGCACACCAGAGAACCCCTTCACAGTTTTGGCTCAGTCTCTGCTTTCTGTATATAAATGCCCTACTAGTGCATCTATTAAATGAACATTTAACATTTACTGTTTTGTTTATAATGCTTAAAACAGTAATGTTTGGCCTTGTCAGCTTACAAAATAAATCAGAGATGTCCTGCAGCTGAGAAACATGCCTCAGGAAGTATCTGTCTGAGACAGAGGTGTCCCTCCCTCATGTAGGCCTTCTAGAAACTACAGCCCTCAGCAGAGTCCAGCCATGTTAGACAGAGGACTGGAACAGCCTTACCTAGACAACTGCAAAGGACTTTACTTGTGCCTTAAAAAATGCCAAAAGATTTTTATTTAGTTATTCAGTTGGTTAGTTTTACTGAGCATTATCCCATATTACTGGTTGAAATAATAACCAAAATAAAAATTGTTCAAAAATCAGCTAAGAAGCACAAAATCAAGGCAAGTGTTCTCCATTTACTGGGATCCAAACTCTCAGCTACCTGCGTCTATTTACAATTAGAGCATTAAGTAATATGACAGGAGACAATAAAGTGTGATTTACACAATCATTTTCCAAATTAAGGCCATCTATTTTATTTTGTAAGGCATGATTTATGGCTGACAGTGCTGGTGTACACTAAGTCACTGCAGCCCTTGGGAAGAAAAAGGCCAGACAGGATTATACAGCTGCTTCCAGGCTAGTCTGAGATATGAAACCTATCTCAAGCAACAACAACAAAAGCATATTTTAATGTGATTTATCTTTAATACTCATGTGTCAACTTTAACCTCAAATATTCATCACATCCAAGTATCAGAACACCACCATTTTCATCCAGCAAACTGAACCTGAAATAGCTGCCAGTCTCCATGATCCATCCTCTCTTTATAATAACTCTCCATTCAGAATGGTTAGAATCATTCTTTGTAAAATATAAGCCTGACCATGTTATATTCTTCTCTTCAAATCCACCAATTTGACCCTTGGGAGAATCTCTTACCCCAGTCTTCTGCCCACTCCCCTATTCACCGTTCCCTTAGGATGAAGCTAGTTTAACAGTTTGACTCTAAGAGAAAAACAAAAGTTTGTGAATGTGGGAAGAATACCGGGCAGGCCTTGGCAGCCCTCTCTTTCCCCGTCTTAGACACAAGTTGCCCCACGGGAGTAATTTTCTGTTCCTGCCCTGTCTCTCTTCAGCAGCCCTGGCTAAGATCCCTGTGGACTACTGTCCCATTGCAGGAGTTAGTCTACAGGAATTTCTGCCTTTTCTCTATTCTGCCTCTAGTAGTGGTAAATTCTGGCCTTCATCCATCATGCTTGAGTAATGAGTGTTACTTTCCAATCTGTTTAGACCTAAGCAAGGAAGAAGATGACTAATTATACAGGCAACTACAAGCCCAGAACCCCCGAGCACATAAACGCCAGGCACATCCCCCTTGTGTGACTATACAAGATGATTCCTATTTCTTCACGAGGTCTTTAGAGCTGACACATCTTCTCCATAAACTCTTCTATTTTTGATGAATATTTGTCCAAATAAATTCGGACTAGCTTTACAATCAGGAAAAAAAAAATTAGCCAAACCAACTTTCTTTGATGGCCATTAAATAGAGCAAAGCTGGAGATGGGTTTCCAGAGTTGATCATGAGCTATGCTTTGGATAGTCTAATGGAACTGATGACAGGGCTATGAAATGACTGTCTCTAATTATGGTCACACATAATGTGAATGAGAATTCAAGGCCAGCCTGGGCTAAAGAGTAAGATACTTAATTTAGATACAAGTATGACAGCACATTCCTACAATCCTATCACTCAGGAATATGAAGCAGGGAAGTAATATGAGTTCAAAGCCACCCTGTACCACATAGTTTAAGGTTAGCTTGGGCTACATAGCAAGATCCTGTCTCAAGAAACCAGGGCAGAGGCAGGGGAGGAGAGATTTTATCCTGTCTGAATAACTCACTTTGTCTGAATTCAAAAAAGTCATGACAAAACAGTTTCATCATTCTTTTGAAATTAGTTATTTTCAGCACATTTCCACAAAATTATTTCTTTTCACTTCATAAAGTGATTTCCTAGGGCCACAGTTTCTGACTCTACCACTTATGGTCTGTGTAATCCTGGGAAAGTCATTATATTTTTAGCTTCTGTACCTGAATATTCTTATCTGAAACATCAGCTAACAATAGCACTTACTTCAGAGTATTATCCTACAAAGATCAAATGAATACACATATACGTGTGTGAGCATGTGAGTGAATTAAACACTTGGAACATACCTGGCACAAAGTTAATGTTTAATAAATGTTATCTTTTATGAATACCATATGTTGTGGAACACAAGTTGAAAATGCTCTTAGCACACTCAGATGATAATAATAAAGTTTGATTAAGCAATTTTAAAAGACCAATATAGCAACTGAGAATCAAATCAACTACATACAAAACCTATAGTGCTCTGATATTTTTTATTCATTTATTCATCGTCTCAATAAATGGTCTTGTAAGACATAAAGAAGCATCAGTTAAGGCACAAATCTCCTGACCTTATGAATCTTAGTGAAAGATGAAATGTCTAAGCCATTAAACAATAAATAAATGAATAAACAAATAAATAGGGCCCAGTGAGATACTCAGCTTCATTCCATCACGCATGAAGACCTAGTTGGAATACCATGCCCTAAAGGGTGAAAGAAGAAAGACAATTTCTGCAAGTTGTCTGTGCTGATCAGTTTTATGCAAACACAAGATAAAGTCATCTGAGAGGATTGAACCTCAGTTGAAACCACGTCTCCATAAGACTGGGCAATAGGCAAGCCCCTAAGTCATATTCTTAATTGGTGACTGATAGAAGAGGACCCAGCTTATTGTGGGTGATGACATCCCTGGACTGGTGGTCCTAAATTCCATTAGAAAGCAGAACTGAGTTAGCCAGAGACAGGCTGGGAGACTAGGCCTAAGTTTCTGCTTCCCAGAAATGAGAACCCAGATTCAGGAACCTATGGTCAGCCAGCCACAGCTATGAGCATCCAATCAAAGGATACCTTGTCATCTGGCCCAAAGTAAAAATAGGTAGGTAGAATGAGTAAGCAGCCTCCTAGGAAGTCTCCAGAGTCTAACCAATTGTAGAATCAGTCAGACCACTACAGATAGAGCTAACCAATCAATGTAAAATAACACATACCCTTCCCCGGAATTCCCTGCAAGTCCACCACGGGTCTCCACCCTCAAATGGGGAGACCCCTGAATGCAGGAAATTCAGCTGAATAAATCCTCTTTGTTTGTGCATACAATTTGAGTCTGGGTTATCACTCTTCAATGATTCTTGAATCTTAAGAGAGTAAGCCATGATGAGCAAGCCAGTAAGCAGCACTCCTCCATGGCTTCTGCATCAGTTCCTGCCTCCAGGTTTCTGTCATGCTTGAGCTCCTGTCCTGACTTCCTTCAGTGATGAACACTAATGTGGGGAGAGTAAGGCAAATAAAATAAACCCTTTCCTACCCAAGTTGTTTGGGTCATGGTTTTTCATCACAATAGAAACCCTAAATAAGACATGGTCTTCTTTTGTTTTCTTACTTTCCATACACTCATAAACACACACACACATACATACACACACACATCCCCCCCCACACACACACACACAAATAAATAAAATTGTAAAACAAATAAATGGGTAAATGAAACAGTTACACAGAAATGGTTGTTATGAAGAAACTGAGCCAGGCAAACCAAACCGGATGGTGACATGGGGACAGGAGAGAGTTCAGGCACAGCTCCTGCAGGCAGTTTGATGTAGCCTCCCCCAGCCTGAAGTGGGCTTGTGCAGACCTTGTCACCACTGAGGTGGGGCCACCTGCGGTGCAGCTTTCCAACTTGGCTGGCTTCTTTTGAAGTGTCAACTGCCCTGCTCATCTCCAAGATCCTGCTGCCTGCTGAGACACCAACAGGCACCAAGATTGGCAGAAGATGGGCCTTTCCCCTTTATAAGCACAGTCTTTTAGTAAACTCGCGGGCCTTGATCAGAGAAAATTTGTCTTGGCTTCATTCTTTTCTCGCCATCTAGTCTCTCTTTCAACCCCAGCCTGCCTTCCAGGAGTACCCGGTTCATGTAGGTCTCGGGCGGCTTACAACTACAGTTTGACTCTAAATCCGTTCTTAATCTATATTCTAGCTACAAGGTATCGGAGTTATTTGAAATGGTATTCTAGAAGCCAGCATAAAACAACATATCACAGGCAATAACTGGTGCAAAGGCCTAGGAGTAGCAGGGGTTAACAACTGCAAAGACCTCATGGTACAGGCAGTCTCTCAACAAAGTAGCAACTAGTCTGGAGCACTTAACCTGAGGAAGGCAGACATAACCAGATCACTGCCTCACAGTTTGAATTATTTCTTCCCTATCTGTGGGGTGTTGAGTTGTGCACAGACAGCCTGGTCTCTGGTCAAGCACAGGCCTTGAACTTCGGTGACCCTAAGGGACCCCAGGTGTTCGGCCATGCCTCCTGTGTCCCCAAAGCTGATGTGGGAGGCTGGGGCTCCTGGGCCCCCAACTACAGCCTCCCACAGCAGGTGTGTGGCCATCAGACAAGTAGGCAATGCCCCAAGCTCCTGGTAGTCTATTTGGACTCCAGGTAGCTGGCCCACTATAAAAGGGGCTGTTTGCCCTCTCCTCTCTGTCTTACCCTATTGCTCTTACTCTCACCTCTACGGTTCCCCCTCCCTTCACCTCTCTCTCCACATGGCCTGGCCTGCCTCTACTTCTCTACTCTTCTCCTTCTCTCTGCCTTTCTACAATAAATGCCTTAAAACCCCGGACTGTCTCTTCTCATCAGGGTCCTCTGTGCTGGAGCAGTGTGTCTAACCTCCCAGAGGAGCCTTCCATGTGCTCCCAGCAAGCCACTGTCCAAACAAGCCTAGGACTGTCGTCCCTGCAGTAACCAGCCAGAGCTCTCTCCTCCTGCCCTTTTCCCTTGTCCCTGGGCCAGAGTCTGCCCACAGGCCCACACTCTGTTCTCAGCTCTTCCGCAGTATACAGCGGCGTCTGGGATGTCTTCAGAGTAAGAACTTGTGGTCCTTAGCCTCTGTGCAAACCCAGGGACCCCAGCCAACTCTGGCAGGTTCCACAGGGAACCCAGACTGCGCCTTCCCCACCCCCGGAGCGGGTCCCCTGGCTTCTCATTAGCCGTGGGGTGCAGCTGCCTGCAGTCAAACTTACTACATCCACCTTGCCAAGTGGCCCGAGCCCCGTGGGACACCATTTTTGACCTACACCTATCTGATACCTTGAGCCAATTCCATCTGGGTACATCTGCAGTTTAAGTTAAGTTCCCCATCACCAAGGGCCAAACTACAGCAAAGTATTTCTCATTCACTAAATAGATGATATCTTAAACTTTGGAAGCTTTGGTTGGTTGGTTGGTTGGTTGGTTGGTTGGTTGGTTGGTTGTGTTTTTTAACATGAACCCAGTAGTTTACTAGACTATTTCAGGATTCAGACACCTCTGTGCAGACTTTCCTGGCCCACAATAAAGCACTGACTTTCAAGAGCATTCTGGAAGGTACAAGTCTGATTTAGGGGTTGTTCAGTGGATGAGATTCCCATCAGAAATGGGGGTTCTTTCAGAAACAAGATCTGAGGACTGAATGGTCAGCATAGAGAAAGGTGTCTAAGCCAGCAACTGACAGCATTACTCACAAAGAAAAGGAGATAATACAGCCAAGTGGGCATGACAACCCTCGCCTTTAGTCCCAGTACTCAAGAGACAGAGGCAGGTGGATCTCTGTGAGTTCAAGGTCAGCCTAGTCTCCAGAGTGAGACCTTGTCTTGAAAAAAACAAGCAAGCAAAAAACTACTTACTGAGAAGTCATGGAAGACACTCAAAGTCTGAACAAAGACAGACCCAGAAGAACCATAGATTCCACCTGAGGAAATGTGATGCTCGATAGGGAAGTGATTAGCACTGAGCAGTGACTGGAAGCTTGACATGACTCAGTTTGGGGCCAGGCATATCAAAGGAGAAGGTGGGACTGTCAACCAACCCCAGCCAGAAGCAGAAGTAGGCAACAAGAAAAATTGTGGAAGCAGATTCAGAGACACTGAAACCAACTTTGTAAGCCAGTCACTAAATGTAGGAGGGAGAGGCTACTCTGAAGTGCCAAGAGAAAATAAAGAAAAATACTAAAGTCAAAGAAAGAAGAAAGCCTGAGTTCTAAAAGAGCTGAGAAGCTGTGCTTGGTACACTGAGCCTACATTCTGGATTATCATCCTGTCAAAGTCATTCCACAAGAAGTTGAACTCACATCTTTTGCCACAAATGCTGAAGACACAAGAAAGACCAATTCCATCATCAGTCATTAAAGTGGTAATGACATGACATAAAATGTTCATCTCCTTGGAGACTGAAAAGATGACTTCCTTTTATATTAGTAATGGAGGCCAGTGAGACACAAGACAGAGAACATGGCTAAGAACAGTGAGAATACAGGTAGAATCATACAAGCAGAGGGGGAGGGGGAAGGGGAAGAGGAGGGGGAGAGGGAGGGGGAGGGGAGGAGGAGAGGGAGGGAGAGGAAAGACAGAGAGAGAAAAAAAGAGAAAGAGAGAAAGAGGGAGGAAGAGAGCTGCGCGCACATAGGCGCGCGCGCGCGTGTGTGTGTGTGCGTGCATACATGCATACGTGTGCACACACACACATACACAGGAGATGGTCCAATGGTTAAGAGCACTTGTTTCTCTTTAATTTTTTTTATTTTTTTTTGTTTTTTTAATGTTGGATAAGCAAAATCCAAAAATATCTAGCTTCTATATATACAAAATCATTAGAGTGTAATTTCAATATATACACATTACCAGAACTTAAAAACTTGATCCCCTTTTACAAAAATATTTAACTGGATTTATTCTCTTTATGAGGCCCACAACTGCCTGTAGCTTCAGATCCAATGTCTTCTTCTAGCCTCAGCACACATGTAGACACTCAAACATAAACACAGAATATAAATAAATAAATCTTTTTAAAAAATCATTTTAGTAGAAAGAATGATTGATACCTTGGAAGATCGCTACAGACTGCTTCCTGGGATCTGTAAGACAGCTCACTGGGATGGCAACGGAGGAGGAAAGTTTCAGAGTAAACTAATGTTGCTAATCAGCTCATGTTCAATGAAAGAGATTACACTGAGTGAGCGTGTCACCACAATGCCATCATAAGGACCTGTAACAGTGGCCAAACGAAGAAGAAAAGACTGTCACAGTGCGAGAAGTGCACCCGTTCTCCCTGGCCTTTCAGCCAGAGGAAGAGGGGAATAAGCTGAGGAATCTGTAGATCCTGAAAGGGACTGGATCCTCCCTTGAGGCCTTTAGGAAGGAACATATCCCTGGCAACACTATGATTTTAGCACAATGTGATGTCTAAAGTACAGAACTGTGGGAAAATATCTTTTTGTTCTTTTGAACAAATAAATTGATGATAATTTGTTGAAAAAAACTGTAAAACAAATAATACAGTAATTTGAAAACATAGAAACAATTCTTAGCTTAAAGTCGTCATGAGTGGGGAGATGCCTCAGTGGATAAAACCCTGGCTGCACAAGCATAAAGACCAGCAATCAGCACATACACAAAAGCCAGGCAGGCATGGCAGCCTTCCTGTAATCCCAGCACTCAGAAAGTGGAGGTAGGGCATTCCCCAGGGCAAGCCTGCCTAGCGAAGCTAGCCAAGTCAGCAAACTCTGCGGTCAGCAAAAAACCCTGCATCAGGAAATAAGATGGAGAGTGATCAGGGAAGACAGCCAACAGCCACCTCCAGCCTCCATGTGCACATGCCCACACACTTACACACATAAGTGAACACTCTTACAACAAGTTGAAGAAGAGAAGGCGTAATAGACGCTGTCAGGAGCATCGTCAGTTCAAGTCTGGTCTACTTTGAAAGTTCAAGACCACTTGAGAGATACTTTGAAATTCTGTCTCCAAAAGAAAAGGGGAAAAAAAAAAAAAAGGAAGGTACACAGAAGTGGTGTACAGCTGCCGTGATAAAAACACCCTGACGGAAAATAACTTAAGGAGGTTTATTTCAGCTCATGGTTCCAGAGGATATGAGTCCATCATAATGAGGAGGAATGGTCAGAAAACAGCAGGCAAAACTGAGAGTTCGTATCAAGGGCGGTGGGGAGAGGGGGGTGTCTATGAACACTCAAAGCCCAAACCAGAGAGCATATTTCCTCCAGCCAGGCTCACCTTCCAAAGGTTCCACCAACAGCACCAGTAAACAGGAACAAAGTATTCAAACACCAGGGTCTTTGGAGAGTTATTTCTAATTCAAACTATCACAACGCTCATGGACCAGACTGTCTAGGACTGGCTTTGGTTATGCTACTTACTAACTGTGAGATTGGTTAGGCAACTCACTCTCTTTGTGTCTCAGTTTCCTAACCACAGTAGCATTCATATCTTAGGGTAGCTATAAGGACAAAGTGAAACATCACATATAAAGTGGTGAAAGTTTTGCCCAGGCAGTGACAATGCTCCATAAAGCTGAAATGATGACCAACAACACCTGAAGAGAAGGAACGGCAGGTCCATGTAAGTAAAGATTTACAGCTTATTTCCCTTTTACCTGGAATATGGGGTCTCTCTAAAACCTTATTAAAATCTTTGCAACTTTTATTCAGTATTTGACAACTTGGAATTGAAGTAATTTTGGGCAGTCTATGCAGCTGTTTTTGTTTTTTGATATAAAAGGTTAGACCAACTACCTACCACATAGGTTATGAAGTTTGTAACTGATCATATATTCAAAGCACTTAGACAGGGTGTACACACAGTGGAGTATAGTAACTACTGGCTATCCTCCTTTTCCCCCCGTTTAGATGCTGAACTAAAAAGTTCCTGAAGGTTACTAGCATTCGGTCTCAGGATACTTAGGTTAGCCACACAGTAAGGGCTAGTAACAAAGTCATGCACACTTTGCCTGACGTCCTGGATGGCATCTACAGGCTAAAGAGCTAAAGAGCCACAGGATCTGCTTTTGCTGTGTCTCTTCCTAACTTTCCAGATCCTCAGTACGAGGCCTAACAAAAAGACAAACATCAAGATTTAGGTTTCTAACCTTTATCTTTTGCATTTTTCAGGGGTAGATCATTTTTTCCCCTCAAAGTAAGATACCAGAAACATTTTCCAAATAATTTGGTATTCAAAAATTATTGAAAAATATTTACTCTCCTCCATAACTTACTATAAATTCCTTGCCCCTTACTTGCTTGTTCTTGCCTCTCTAAGGGGGAAAGGTTGTGATTATTATTAACAGGTCAGTCTTTGTGGGAAGGAGGGAGAAGACACCTGGCAGACGGTCTGGGACATGAGACTAGGCTGTAACTGAGCTTAGTCTCTGGGGGTCCTGCTTAAGTGATGAATCTTTGTGCCACTACCACTATCAAAATGACAAAGTTGCATTCATAGACTATACAGTAATTAGATACCAAAAGGTCCTCCATACATTATATCTGGGGTTGACACAAAGTGGTTTGCCACTGAAATTTTAAAAACAAACTGAAAGCAATTATTTTTGGTTTATACAATCTCAAAGATAAATTTTTAATGAACTCCTCACACATTTTCACATTTGTAGATAGTAGTAAATGATTAATAACTACAGAAAAATATTTTCCAAGTCAAAGTTTATGACTCTTGAAAAATGTGCAATAGGTGACAGATTTATCACCAAGTAAACTGAGCATAAGTATACAATATAATATGGCAAAATATCACAAATTTCCGAAATCTTTAATATTAAGATGTTAGCATTACATTTGAAAGAAAATCTTTAATACTGCCATGTTAACCATCCATTTGAAAGAAATTTGGGTTACTGCACTTGGCTATTAGAAGGGTGAAGAAGGTAGGTGGAGATGGCACAGACCTTAAATCCCAGCACTTGGGAAGCAGAGACAGGTGAACCTCCTGAATTCAAGGCCAGCCTGGTGTACAAACTGAGTTCCAGGACAGCTAGGACTACTTGGGGTAACCTTGTCTTAAAAACAACAACAACAACAATAACAAAAAGAACACTTATTCATCTCATTCATGTTATTTTTTCTTTTCCTTCATAGTCAATAATTACACACACACACACACACACACACACACACACACAAAATGGAGAAACCTTTACAAAATGAAATGATGTTCGTATTTTCGGGAGCTATGATAGCTTTAGAGGAATATCCAAACACAATAAAAATGGCGCAGAGGAAATCCTGTTTTAGTTCACCTGATGCTTGCCATACAAGTGTAGGAGCCTGACCTCAAGGCCCTGCATCCATGTAGAAAGCGAGGAGTGGTGACATGAGCCTATAAGCACAGTGCTGGAGGGAGAGCTGGGGGGGGGGGGGGGGGGAATGGGACTCCCTGCTCAGCAAGCCTCGCCTAAAGAGAGAACCCCAATCCCAAAGACAGACCCTGCTTCAAAAATAAAAGTAGGTAGTCCCAGAGGAACAACACCCAAGGCTGACTTCTGGCCTCTGCACATATGCAAACACTCCCCTCCCTGATAACACACGCTGCAGGAAAAGTTACAGTACACTACAGAGAGAAGTTAGCAGGTGGAATTTGGAGCCAGGAGTGAGAAAAAAGGATCCCATAAGATGACTTACAGAACTGAAGATCATGTTACACAAAACAGCTAGACTCACAGAGACATACACTACCCATTTTCTCTCATGAGGAATTTAAGATTAATTTACCAAAAGAAAGAAGAAAGAAAAGGAAATGAAGAAGAAGGCTTCTATCTGAAAAGAAGGCAGTGACGTGAGCAAGGCAGCACGTATGAAAATTCCACAATGAAGCCCAAAATCTTAACCATGGATATATGCAAATGCCGGGAACTTCTAAAAGGTACTTTGTGAAATTTTAACAGAAAATACTATTGAAAATGTTAAAGCCTGAAAACTATTTTATATAAGGCAGCAGATGGTGCTCATAATAAGTCTGGGAGCAACTGGAAAGCGCCCAGACCCAGCGCCACATCGTGTATGAAATACTGTTGATTTTATTTTACTCTTCTCTGTAGTAAACACCCTCTCAATTAGTTGGCTGCAGACTGTAAAAGTAATTATTTAACACTGTTTTGAGACCTCAAAAAAGGCTCTCAGTATGATTTTTGCAGGCTCAGTGGCTTTGTTCTGCTCAGTTTGGTAAATGCCAATATTCTTACACTGTGATCTCCATCTTACATCTTATCCAACATGAACACCGCTCTAGAGGCCACAAGATTGCCCTCTCTGGTCTCTGACTTCACCAATTCTGGGTTTTAAACAAGAAAACACGTTGCTCAGAGATCATCCCACATATTATTCTCATTTAAATTTCTTTTGTCATATTCTCAGTGATGCAGCTGGTTCTTAAGTATGTGGATGAAATGTTCCTCAAGTGAGAACATGTCCTAAAGAGAACAGCTACTAGGTAACTGAGGGACGCCGGCACAGCAGACAAGGAGCACAGAGCAGAAGCAGCAAGCAGTAGGAAAACAAGTTCTTTGAGAATTAAACTTTATGTACACCGTAATTATTTTAAATTTATATATATATATATATTAGTTATAAACAATAACTAATTTAATTACGAGATTTTCGTGTATGCGCAGTGCGTGTTTCTTACCACATTACCCCCACTGCCTATGTGTCTTCCACTTCTGCTGAACTGTATGGCCGACAGCACTCTGGGCATGCGGATCTATCACTAATGGAGTTACATGATCTGTAAGGAAGGGCTTTGTTACATGTGTGGTGAAGTTGATTAAATGAGAGCCCCAGGATTAACTGTGACAACTAAAAAGCTTTACTAACTCATCACAAAACGCATGTCCTCACAGTACCTTCGGTCCCATGTCAAAACTGCTTCTAGTATGTTTTCTCCCTTCAGCCTCCTGGTTCTATGATGTTCTTGTTTATACTTTTGAGATAATAGTTCAGAATTATTTTAAAACCTGTTTTAAATCAAGGAGGATAGTAGAATTTTTTCTCAATTTAATTTGTTTTCAGTTTACAATAATATACTAATATAAAAATGAACAAAACATAGCAAATAAGACTCAGCATAGTAAATTATGTGTTCCCATGTCACACATCGCAGCAGAAGAGAACTAAAGACTGGATTAGCAGTCTGCCTTGGGCCATGAGCCTTCAGCAGATGACTGAGGAAGCTGGCTGCTGCTCACACCTTGTTTTCCACAAAACTGAAAAGAACACACTGCCATTACTTCAAGATACGCAAGACTGATCTACAAATCTATACCCAACTTCACTAAAAACAATAATAATAACAAATGCAGGTCCTAAGAGCTAGGCACATGTGTAGAGAGCACTCTGAAAACATGACTAGGAAAGCTGCAGAAGAAACCCACCCATTTTAGAATTTCTGTGTTTAAGTTAGCAGTACCCAGAGACGACGAAAGCCAGTTACTAGAAGATTTACTGCTTAGTTAAAATTCAGTTTACAAGTCAAAGGCATTTTAAAATCTCTGTGCTGTTATGAAGCTTTATGGAGTTTACAGTGGAGATGAAAACAGAAATAAAAAGATCTGACAAACAGAAAATGCCGAAGATACTTCCAGCATTATCAGTATGAAGTTCCCTCCCACCATTGCGCTCTACCTTATTTCAACACAACTGTCTCAACTCCCCGAAAAGACAAATATGCTCCCTAGGGTCCTGTTCAAAATGTAAATGTTTTAAAGTATAAATGTTTGGGGAACGAAGATGAGCGGTTCATTTTTGCTTTATATATATTTTATGTACGTGGATGTTTTGCCTGCATGTTTCTGTGCTATGTGTGTGATGCCATCCAAGGCCAGAAGAGGGCACTGGAGTCCCTGAAACGAGAGTTCCAGGCAGCAGTGAGCTACGTGGGTACTGAGAATTGAACATAGGTTTCCTGAAGAACAGCCAGTGCTCGCTCTTGCCTGCTGAACCCTCTTGCCAGCCTCCTGTCATGTACAGTTTTTTAAAACCTCAAATGTAAACTCTACACGGGCAGTGATAATTTGAGTAAAAGTGGTCCCCATAGACTACAGGGAGTCTGGAGGCGTTACTGGCGGTGTGGCCTTGTTTGGAGGAAGTGTGTCACTAGGGTGGGCTTTCAGGTTTTCAGATACTTGAGTCAGGCTCAGTATCGCTTACTCTTCTTGCTGCCTGGGATCCAGATGTAGAACTCTCAGCTTCTCCAGTCCCATATCCACCTAAACCTCACCATGCTACCTGCCATGATGATAATGGGCCAAACCTCTCAATTGTAAACCAACCCCAATTAAATGTTTTCCTTTATAAGAGTTGCCACGCCTTTCGCTGCTGCGGCCGCAGCCATGAGTATGCTCAGGCTACAGAAGAGGCTTGCCTCTAGTGTCCTCCGCTGCGGGGGAAAAAGAAGGTCTGGTTGGATCCCAATGAGACCAATGAAATCGCCAATGCCAACTCCCGTCAGCAGATCAGGAAGCTGATCAAAGATGGGCTGATCATCTGCAAGCCTGTGACTGTCCATTCCCGGGCTCATTGCCGGAAAAACACCCTGGCCCGACGGAAGGGCAGGCATATGGGCATAGGGAAGAGGAAGGGTACTGCCAATGCTCGGATGCCTGAGAAGGTGACCTGGATGAGAAGGATGAGGATCCTGCGCCGGCTTCTCAGGAGATACCGGGAATCCAAGAAGATTGACCGCCATATGTATCACAGCCTGTACCTGAAGGTCAAGGGGAATGTGTTCAAAAACAAGCGCATCCTCATGGAGCACATCCACAAGCTGAAGGCATACAAGGCCCGCAAGAAGCTCCTGGCTGACCAGGCTGAGGCTCGCAGGTCTAAGACCAAGGAAGCACGAAAGCGCCGGGAGGAGCGCCTCCAGGCCAAGAAGGAAGAGCTCATCTAGACTCTGTCCAAGGAGGAAGAGACCAAGAAATAAAGCTTCCCTCCTGTCTGTACATAGCGGCCTGGCTGTGGCCTCACATGGATCAGTCTTTAAAAGAAAACAAGCCTTTGTCTGTTTAAAAAAAAAAAAAAAAAAAAAAAAAAGAGTTGCCACAGTCATGAAGTCTCTTCACAGTAATAAAAATAACATAGGCAGGAATTTTTAATCAATACTCATAAAACCTAGAATACTGTCTGGCTTATCGTACACATTCAATAGATATTAATTAATAATTTGACAAGAACCTTTTATTTGAGTAACAAATACAAATTGTATTATAACATTAGAAAGAGCTGGTAAGATGCACAGTGGGTAAAGAACACATGCCCACAAATCTAAATACCTGAGTTTGATTGCTGGGACCCATGGTGGTCACACATGTGTGTGTGCGCTCACGCGCGTGCACACACACACACACATGCATGCCCCACAACAAACAAGCAAACAATATTTCAAAACATTTGTATACAACTTTAACATTGGTAGCCTCAAATCTTTTCCTTTTCCATCTACGCCTAACACAAAGGCCTCTTTATAGCTTCTTGGTAACCCGCAGAGTGAGACCCTCAGAATGAGTCACAGGCTTTCACCGTTATTATTTCTGGGGACTATATGATACTTGCCAGGTCTAAAACTTATTCAAATAATGAACTTTAACTGTAGAAAGAAAACTTGAGCCTACTGAAATAGACTGGCATAGGAAAGAATATTAAAATAAAATGTATTAAAATTATTATAGAATTATCATAAAAGAACTGTCATAATTCTAGATTTTTTCATAATTTTCTTACATCCTTTGAAACATGTTTTCTAGTTCTCTGTTGAGTACTGTTTCATATTATTCCTAAAGTTTTCTTTTCAAAGTCAAATTGAGATGTCATATAATAAGCTATAGTATGATTTTTAAATTTTATGTCAAAAGAGTGAACTTATTTTAAAATTATATTCTAAAAAACTCAGAGCTGGAGTATTGGCTGAAACAGTTTACTGAGAAAGCCCCAGTGCTTGATAAACTAAGACTGCAGTTTAAGTAACTCGAAGATCAGGAAATGGAAACTCATAGTGTCTTCAGCTGTTCTTTGCAGAAAGAACATTTAAAAGTCATTAAACTTTTAATCTGGACATGATGATACACACCTTTAATTCTAGTACTCCAGAGACAAAGGCAGACCAATTGTTGTGAGTTCGAGGCCAGCCAAGTCTACAGAGTGAGTTCTAGCACAGTAGGACACCCAGAGCTACAAAGAGAAACCCTGTCTGGAAAAATAAAACAAAACAAAAAGGGCTTTGACTCACTGTCAGGTTCCGGTCCCAGATCTGAATGCTTCCGTTCTGGCAGGCAGCGGCCACAAGGTTCCCGTCTCTGCTGTACGTGCACGTCGTGGGAATGACCTTTTTACCCTGCATTGTCCGAGGTTTAAAAACACTTTTTTGCTTCTTTGGATTTTCAACTTCCCAGAGCCTCACAGTACTAAAAAGAAAGGACACAATATCATTTATTTACAATAGCCTGAAGAAGCAGGCCCATAAATACTACTTTGTCTTTTAGGGACTTCTTATACATTATAAGAAAGTCTTATTTATTAATATTCATAGAAAATTATATAGAATTTGAATAATGCCATCAAATTCAAAGGCAAATGGCAAATTCTACTCCAATCTATCAATTACTTACAGTCAATGCCCTACAAAGCAGTGGACTCCAAGCTCTTGTGTGTATCTTGATAAGGAGGCTGCTGTTGGTCATAAGCCTCCTATTCAGTGCACATTAATTTATAAATTATTTACAAGTGTCAGTGGATTCCTCTATAGTAGACACTAGAAAATGCACTAAATAAGCAAACAAAACAAAAATAAAAAACAAAAAAAAAACACCTCCTGTTCCACTCCAGAGTCCAAGCAAAACCACATGTCTCTGGGAGATGAGTAGACAGAGCTCTCTGACCCCAAGCTTGAAGCAGGCCACAGGTCCTGGCAGCGCAGGCCTGGGCAGGGGCACAGCAAACTCCCCAGACAGGGAATGGAGGGGTGCCATGAGGGGATTAAAGCCATGAGATTCAGAACCCCAAAAATGAGGTCAACACCTCCTGGTAGAAGCTACGCAGCCAAGGGTACGCTCAAGTCCAGGGAGAAGAATATCTGATAGTTTACAGCCAATGAAAATATAGTTTAAAAAAAAAAAAAAACCTGAAATCAATGCCTTTTCAAGTAGATAAGCCTGAGAGAATTGACTGCTATTCAATATGTGATACAAGATAGATTAAAGAAAAGTTCTTAAAAGTTAAATTAAGAAACAAATAGAAGTCAAAATCCACACAAAGAAAAGCTGAAGGCAAACAGCATGATTGCAGGTCAGAGGCCAGCCTGAGCAAGACCCCAAAAAAGAGGGGGGAAAGCAAAAGAAAGAAAGGAAGGGGGGAGGGGAGGGGAGGGGAGGAAGGAAGGAAGGAAGGAAGGAAGGAAGGAAGGAAGGAAGGAAGGAAGGAAGGAAGGAAGGAAAGAAGGAAAGAAGGAAAGAAGGAAAGAAGGAAAGAAGGAAAGAAGGAAAGAAGGAAAGAAGGAAAGAAGAGAAAGAGGTCATACTGCCTAATGTCTGCTCAAACGGGGTCTGGAAAGATTCTCAGAAAACCAGAAGGGACAATGGGACTGCAGCGTTCAGACTAGTCTCCTGGGAAGTAGGGAGCCCCACGTTACAAGGCACCCGGCAGCCAGCCAGTCAGATGTCCTCAAGACTAGGACAGAAACTCCTGGCTGTGTGTGCTCTTCAATATCTGCTGATCAGTTTAAGCCTGTATTTCCCACACTCACATGCAGCTAACTTGGACTAACAGAGTGTAATTGAGAGGATTTCAAGGAAACATCTGAGATTCCTTCTTCACGTTCTTAACACTTTAGTCTGGCAGTTCTCTGAATATGAAATTCATGAGTACTGTGCATTATGGATTTAATTTACAGTTCCAATGCCTAAGTGATGTGGAGGATTGGTCCACACACCGTTTCTCTTCTTTAGGGAAGGACCTGTTCAAATGTTTTCCTGCTTTCAATATTAAGTAGTTCATTTTCTTTTTACTAGATGCTGACAGCTCTTTATTCTAGATACAAGTTTTGTTGCTTTGGTTGGTTGGTTGGTTGGTTGGTTGGTTGGTTGGTTTGGAGGAGTGGCAGGAAGTGAATGTGGGGACACAAACCCAGAGACTTGCACATGCTACCACAAACATACTGAGTTAATCTCCAGCTCTGGATCTCATTTCTTGATGAGAAGTGTATTTGTAAAGTAGCAAGTATTATCTAAGTATTATCATGACCTTTTTTTTTAAAAAAAAAAAAAGTGTTTCAGTAACAGATTTAAAAAAACATGTTGGTGGACTGGAGAAACAGCTCACTAGTTAATCACACTTACACAGGGTTTAGGTCCTCTGCAAGAGGGCCAGGGTTCAGCTCTCAGTACCTACATAGCAGCCAACAGCCTCTGTGCTCCCAGTTCCAAGCAATCTGATGACTTTTGACACCGTGGGCTCTATAGCTACGACATGGTGTATAAACATTCAGACGGGAAAGACAAAGATTCACATAAAATAAATGTCAACTAATCTTTCAGAATTCTTTGAGACAGGGTCTCGAACCTCTCAGAAGACCTGGAAAGTCTTCCTATGAGTTAGTATTCTAAGTGAGTGTGTGCTACTATGTCTGGGCTGTGTGGCACTAGGGATAGACTACAGAGCTCTGTACATGCTAGATCAGCAATCTACCAACAATGCTAAATCCCCTCCTTAAATTCCTATACAGTTTAATTTATTAGTATTTGGGAGCCACATAGTTAAAAACTTCCTACCTAACCAAAAAATCATAGAAATCCCCTTTATTTCTTCTCTAAGTTTTATAGTTTAAATTTTATGACTAGATCTGTCATCTACTTGAACTGATTTTAATACACAGTTCAAGGTCAGGATCAGGCTAATGTTTTTGTACGTGGATGCCCACTGTGACAGCATCATTTGTATTATAAAGCCTTCCCCTTACTAAAGGTATCCTGTATTGTCTACTTGTTCCTTGTCTCTGTTAACTGTTTCCCACAGTTAGCAATCACAAAGAACTGAGAAACACTACATGTGTTTCTATTTTTCTGGTCCCAGTTCTGCAGTGGTGAGGATAAATTACAATAGTCAACTTCTCCTTTTTATAACTGAGCATCCCCAATGACAGATGGTACTTTAGACTTATGGTGCGAAAGACCCCACACAAGCACAAACAATCATCGTGTGGCTTGTTTAAACCTCATCTTGTCTAAAACTGGGATGATGATAGCAACATTGAGGGGCTGTGAAGACAAAGTGAGATTAGGGAGGTAAACATATCCAGGACAATACTTGGAACATAATAGGCACTCAATAAATACTTGTTCCTTTCTGCATTTCCCCTTAGATCATAAATTTTTTAAAAAGCTAATAAATCTAACAAATAAGTATTTCTGTTTATTTTAATTTATTAATAGGTTGGGCTAATTATCAAAATAACAAGAAAGTAGAAATTAATTCACCTAGAATATAGATGTGTGAAATACAAGTTCATACAACATCTAATAGTGACTAATTATGCTAAGGTTTTATGGCCCTGATTCTCTGAATGTATGCCTAAAACTTAGATGCTAAAGTAATCGGCCATTAGGTATCTGTCAGAACATTTTATGCTGAAGAACAGATATTTTGAAACTTGGAGTGAGATCTGGTCTTGTAAAATTAAAACTGTGTTTCATAAGAAAGATTTAAAAATA
Organism: Mus musculus; assembly: GCF_000001635.26. Classification (NCBI taxonomy): domain Eukaryota; kingdom Metazoa; phylum Chordata; class Mammalia; order Rodentia; family Muridae; genus Mus; species Mus musculus. Next base: position 7,980,443 of record NC_000081.6, read on the forward strand.
GAAGAGGGACCTGCCTGGGCCTTTCTGGACATAAAATGAAAACATCCAGAAGACAAGAAAAAGACACAGGTGGGGTCATTACATTGCCCCAGGCACAAATGCTTTCTGTCTTAGAGTTCTGGATTGTGTCCAGATACAAGTTCTAAACTTTCTGGCATCTGCTCTGTAAATGCATCGCGGCCCTCGGCACAAGTCAGGGGAAGCATTAATTCTGCACGGAAATCACTTAGATCTTGGCTTAATTTTTCTCCAAAGACTACACAAGCAACTCAACTAAGAGTCTGAAACTTACATACTCTCTTGGTAGGAAAAAAAAAAGGCCTTCTTTTTAAAAAGTATTAAGGATTCGAGTTCCACAGATATGAGGACAGTGCTCTAGCTTTTATGTAAACACACAATAATCTTTATGAATACACACTTGACAGGAAACTCATATACATATACTTAGAAACTACAGCGAGAAGACAATAGTCCCTTTTTTCTTTCCCAGTTTCTGCAGTCACTGCAGGCTATGTACTCAAATCTGAAGATCTGGAGCTAGCCGCCTCTGATGAGCGAGAACACAGGACATTTGTCTTTCTAGGTCTGGGGTCTAGATTTCATTCATCTTTTCTAGTTCTACCCATCTGTCTGCAAAGTTCATAATTTCATTTTTCTTTGCAGCTGAATATTATTCTATAGTGTATATGCACATTTTCCTCATCTGTTTTCCTTCATCGGTTGAAGGACCATTTGGTTGTTTCCCCTTCCTAGCTATTGTAACTAGTACTGCAAGAAACATGGCCAGCCTGTACGACAAAGTGAGATGTCTGACTTTAAAATAAAACTTTTTTAGGGCTGGAGAGATGGCTCAGCGGTTAAGAGCACTGACTGCTCTTCCGGAGGTTCTGAGTTCAATTCCCAGAAACCACATGGTGGCTCACAACCATCTGTAATAAGATCTGATGCCCTCTTCTGGTGTGTCTGAAGACAGCTAAAGTGTACTTACATATAATAAATAAATAAATCTTTAAAAAAAAAAAAAAGACTGCTTGGTGGGTAAAGGTGTTTGCTCCAAGAGTAATGACCTGAATCCCGCAATACCTCTCCTGGGCATATATCCAGAAGATGTTCCAACTGATAAGAAGAACACATGCTCCACTATGTTCATAGCAGCCTTACTTATAATAGCCAGAAGCTGGAAAGAACCCAGACGCCCCTCAACAGAGGAATGGATACAGAAAATATGGTACATTTACACAATGGAGTACTACTCAGCTATTAAAAGGAATGAATTTATGAAATTCCTAGGCAAATGGATGGACCTGGAGGGCATCATCCTGAGTGAGGTAACCCAATCACAAAAGAACTCAAATGATATGTTCTCACTGATAAGTGGATATTAGCCCAGAAACTTAGAATACCCAAGATATAAGATACAATTTGCTAAACACATGAAACTCAAGAAGAACGAAGACCAAAGTGCGGACACTTTGCCCTTTCTTAGAATTGGGAACAAAACACCCATGGAAGGAGTTACAGAGACAAGTTTGGAGCTGAGACAAAAGGATGGACCATCTAGAGACTGCCATATCCGGGAATCCATCCCATAATCAGCTTCCAAACGCTGACACCATTGCATACACTAGCAAGATTTTATCAAAAGGACCCAGATGTAGCTATCTCTTGTGAGACTATGCCGGGGCCTGGCAAACACAGAAGTGGATGCTCACAGTCCGCTATTGGATGGATCACAGGGCCCCCAATGGAGGAGCTAGAGAAAGTACCGAAGGAGCTGAAGGGATCTGCAATCCTATAGGTGGAACAACAATATGAACTAACCAGTACCCCCCCCCCAGGAGCTCGTGTCTCTAGCTGCATATGTATCAAAAGATGGCCTAGTCGGCCATCAGTGGAAAGAGAGGCCCCTTGGTCGTGCAAACTTTATATGCCTCAGTACAGGGGAATGCCAGGGCCAAGAAGTGGGAGTGGGTGGGGGAGCGTGTGGGGGACTTTTGGGATAGCATTGGAAATGTAAATGAAATAAATACCCAATAAAAAATTAAAAAATAAAAAAAAAAGTGATGACCTGAACTTGATCCCCAGAATCCACTTGGTGAGAGGAAAAGAACTGATCCTCACGAGTTTTCCTCTGACCTCCACATGTGTGCTGTGGCAGGCATGTCTCCCAGGCTGAGTAAATACAAGTGTAAAATCTAAGGCGAGAGTAGAGATGTCAACAGCATAAGTTACAATGTGCCCTCATGGTCGCTGGCCTCAGGCTCAAGGAATAAACCCCCACCTATAGCTAGAGTATTGAGCCAAGGTAAATAAGACAGTGTCCCAGAACAACATGAGAATGGTGCTAGTGGTCCCATTAAGTGGAGAACTTAAGAGGAGAGAAAAAGATTGCAACGTAGTTCAAATATTAAAGACCCAGTGCTTCAAAGAATACCTATTTCTGACTAATCAGAAATGAGAGTAAGTAGGCTTCGGAGACCCAAAACAGAATTCTGCAGTTCTCCAATCAAATCCCTAAGTACTCAACTGGACAACAGGGAACTCAAAGTGACTCCACGTGGGTCATAAGGCAAGCCACTCCATTCTGCTCCACTATTGACTTCCTTTTGTAACATCATCTGAGCTAGGAAGTCAAATGAGGGTTTAGACTAAAATGTGAGGGCTGGTGTCTGTGATTGCTGATGGCTTTTAGTCAGAGAAAGGAAGTAACCTGACAACCGTGGGCAGAGGACAGAGATGATGCTAGCCAGCCCAGGATAAAGGGAGTATGACAGATCTTACAGCAATGTGTCTTCACCCACTCTTTACTGCCAGGGCTTACCAGTAGTGTGGACCAACTCCCCCAGACCCACCGGGTGCCAACAGGCTGCCCAACGAGCTGTGAAACATGAACATGATCATTGCTATTACTCTCATTTTTAAAGGCTTCTAAAACGGAATACATATACAAATTTTTCACTTAACCAACCAGATTTAAAAGTAGCAGACTCCACATCTGCAAAACAGATTCTAAAGATAAAAATGCATTGCCAAAAAGTGATTCAGTGCAAATTTGAAAATGAGATAAATATTCGTCTCTCGAAAGGGAATAGTTTCTCCTGACCGAAGAACTAAACAATACTTAATCAAGTTGTAGAGTTAAGTCGTGAAGTCAATGCTACTTTAAAAGTTTACAGTAAAAATAGTGAGTCTCTTCAATATTTCTAACAAATTAATCCACAACAAAACTCTGGAACTTGCAGGATTTTTTCCTCAGGAGTCATGAAAAGTCAAAATGTGTTTGGTAGTAAATTCAAAATACCATGCTAATGGTCTGAATAGGAACTGAGTAAGAAGTTAAGTTTGGACTCATATCATGTCAGCTGGCACGTGAGTGCTCGGTGTGAATAAAGCCGGTACTGTCTGAGCACAGCACCAGTTAGTGCACTGTGCTGCTTGGAGTGAAAGTAGCCCCACAGGCTCCTAGGGAGTGGCATTATTAGGAGGTATGGCCTTGCGAAAAAAAGTGTCACTAGGATGGGCTTTGATGTCTCAAGTGCTCAAGCCAGGCCCAGAATCTTGTTCTCCTGCTGTCTGCCTGAATGCAGAACTCTCGGCTCTCCAGCATCATGTCTACTTGTGTGCCACCATGCTTCCCGCCAATAGGTCAATGGACTAAACCTCTCATCTGTAAGCCAGCTCCAACTAATTGTTCTTCTTTACAAGAGTTGCTGTGGCCATGGTGTTGCCTCACAGGTACACGATCCTGACTAAAACAGGTACAAAAGGGTTAATAACGACTCTTACGTCATTTGAGTAGAATTTGAGTTGAATTAACAGACTTGATGCCATGGCAGCAGCATCCAGGATGTTGCAGCTTCTCTATCACTGAGCCCAAGACGCCTGATATCAGTCCTTCTGTGTGCCTGAGTGTTTGTCTTCTTCAGTCTCTCTCCACCACAGTCAGATCAAACCCCTGGAACCATGCAAGAACATCAAACTCTGACCACTTGGGGCCTTTATGATGGGCTGAGGAGTCTACTGTATGACCACTGAACATAATAAATGCTAAACAAATGTCAGGCTCACATTACATCACCATTACAGCTCACCATTATGAGGAGAGAACTGATTTCAGGTTCATATCAGAAAGAGACATAATCCGCCCATGGTCACAGTCAGCTTTAATGGAGCTAAGATTTGCTTATCTGTGATTGGTCATATTTGTTGATTGACGATAGCAGGGTCTCAAGCAGCCTTAGCCCCGCCTCCGCCTCCTGAGGACTGGGATCACAGGTGTGCAGCAACATGCTAGACTCATGAGGCAGCGGGTACTGAATCCTAGATTTTGTGCATGTGAAGCAAGCACTCTGAGTTATGTTCTCAGCCTCAGAGGTAAGATTTTTAACTCAGGACCATATGGTCTGTAACATATGAAGTATGTGTAGGAATGTCTAGTTGTATGATCATTGTGTAAAATTGGGCCAGATCCTGCTAAGTGAACAGGACATTCTTGAGGTACATGCTAGATGCCATGACAAACAGTACTTACAGTTGTTAGTTTCTAGAGACCAGAACTCATTTCATAGATCCCTAAGAATCACAAAATTTGATTTCATCATTTGGTCTTCACCTATCCCTACAGCAAATTAGTCTAAACAAAGTATAAAAGAAATGAGGGCAATGACCGACCCCTCCTGTAACTGACCAGCCAGATCACCAAACGTAACGTCAAACATCCTGGTCAGGCAACTACTACTTTAATAATTTTTTGGTAGTTTTATCTGCTCTGTTCACTGCACTCCCCAGGAGTTATTTAAACTGTTGTGAGAGTTCTTGGGTCAGACTTTGCTTTACATTTTATTGAAAGGAAAAAAAAAAAGCAGATATTTCCTCTGGGGTTGGAACGAGCAGGGTACAATCATTTTGGTTACTAGTAAATTTAGAAGCTAACTGTCCAGATCTAACTCCTCCTGCTGAGCATAGCTCTCTCCCTAAATAACTCACACTATCACTACCCTGCCCTGTCCTCCTCAGCTTTTATTTTTTTTATAATGTTGTGTTACATATATTACTCTGAGCTTCTCAAACTGTGTGTGCGTGTGTGTGTGTGTGTGTGTGTGAGGGAGAGAGAGAGAGAGAGACAGAGACAGAGACTGCATGTGTAGATGTGAGAGGACAGTTTCCAAAGGCTGAGATTCTCTCTAGCATGGGATCTCTGGGTGAGCTCAGCTTTGCGTGCACGGCCTTTTACTCACTGAGGCATCTCACCAGCTCTCAAGTCATTGGAAAGGGCTAATTAAGTTGAAAAGCAAATAAGCAAACAAGTAAGTCAATAGAAAAATAAATAGTGCTGGCTTTGAGGTCAGTATAGAGCAGAGTGGGGCTGCTTTGCTAGCTGAAAGATATTTACTACACAGAAGAAAAATGAAAACACTTTCAAAAGTAGGATCTAGACTGGTTTAATCCCTCAAAAAATTGCTGAAGCAAGACTTATGAACAGAAACCAAAACCCTCATGGGGTATTTTTTTAAGGATTTATTTTACTTTTTATTCTATATGGGAGCAGGGTTTTTGAACACACAGGTACAGGTTCTCCGGAGGCCAGAAGCCAGGGGTGCCCCTGGGGCTGGAACTACAGGCAGTTGGAAACTACCTAACATGCGTGTTGGGAAATGAACTCAGGTCCTCTGCAAGCGTGCTATGACTCTTAGCTGCCGGGCTGTCTCCCTGCCCAGTCATGAAATCTTAATATGAAAGTAGTCAAATAATGGGGGAATATTGGAACTGGCTATTACTTTGGGGGGAGTGTTTGTATTACAAAAGTTCAATAATGTCTAGAGATCACAGAACAAGCTATCAAAAGAAAGATACCCACAATAATGTGTCCTTTGTATCAATCCCTGGGAGAAAGAGAAAAACTCTCTTTCCTTTTTGGACCCACCACATGGTAGGTAATATCCAGGCTGACTTATAGAACTCTATTTTCTGACCCAGATGAATGGAGCCGTGCCACAGCTGCCGTGTGTTAAACAGATGGGGAACCAAAGGGGCTGAGCTGTTGGCCAAAGACAAAGGAAAAACTCTGCAAGTGCAGGCGCTGAAGCCTTCCATGGCTGCTTGGCAATTCGGCCTCCAAATAAACCTTCTTAATTCGCTTCACATGTGAAGAGCAGAAAATGGAAAACAGGGAAGTGAAAAAATTACGAGAATTTACTAAATAGATAGAATAACAAAAGAGTTCATTGTTCAGTGTTGATATCAGGAATGACTGGGTTTCTATGGATACTGGAGCTCTGTACCCATGCGATGCTGGGGGTTGCTTTAAGCATGCAACAGGTAAGAGATGTTTTTCCAAGGCATGACCTCCAACGAATCTATAAGGCAGCATAAAATCCTGGGGGTTTTAAGCATGTTTTCTGAAAATCCTAGAGAATTTAAGAAAATGAAGAAAAAACTATGATGACAAAGCAAAGTGATTTTCTTAAAAAAACATTCTATGAAATGGGAATTTCTCACTTGCCATAAAAACTATCTATTCTTTTCTCTCTCTCCCTCTCCCTCTCCCTCTCTCTTACACACACACACACACACACACACACACACACACACACACACACACCTGTCCATTATGACAAGTCTACTGAAAATCTTAAGAAAAAGAGAAATTGTATAATTATTCACAATAATAAAATACATAAGAGTTAAGTATATAGAAAATCAATTCCTTTCAGATTATATTCAAATGTCTCCTTTAAATGTTTAATTTTCCATAATTATTCACTGTTAGAATTGTATTTTGTGTTTTTTTTTTTACTATCCCAGAACTAAATACAAAAGCAAAGCAAAACAAAACAAACAAATAACAACAACAACACCAAGATTTTACTATGTATCCCTGGCTGGCCCGGAACTCACTATTGTAGAACCGGTAGGCTTTGAACTCACAGAGAGCTGCCTGTTTCCAATGCTTTTTTTCTTTTTTTCACTTCTTCCTGTCTTTCAGTCAGTCAGACGATATTTATATACTAGTTGTATGCCAAACACTGGCCAAGTGTTGAAAGTAAAGCACCAAGCAAAACAGCCACAAACCCACATCCGTCTGAAGCGGTCAGTGGGGTACATGCAGTGATGGATTCGCTTGCTCCTTCATGACAGCACCTCTCCTAATGGGGTGCCTTCAAAGAACATAGTTGAGAACACAGAGAACTGAATAGCAGCTTCTGGGCTACAGTCATGCAGGAAAGCACCTATTTAAATAAGGCACATCACGTGGGAGCCTTTGCTCGGGTTCAGGTCTACGCAAGCACTTACTAGCTTCTCCGGCAAGGGCTTCCAAGCTGCTCACCACCTAGCGTATCACACGGGTGATACATCATATTCTACTTAAGGCCACCTTTCTCTCCAATAGTACACTCTGAATTCTCTATGGACAAAGTAATATTATAAATCTTTGTACCCCTAACGCCATTTGTTTTACAAATAAGCCCCCCAAAATTTGATTGATTAATTGCATTTAGAAATTAAAATTAAAATGTTGTCAGGCAGTGGTGGCGAACGCCTTTAATCCCAGCACTTGAGAAGCAGAGACAGGTGGATTTCTGGGTCCAGCCTGGTCTACAGAGTGAGTTCCAGGACAGCCAGGGCTACACAAAAAAAAAAAAAAAAAAAAAAAAAAAGTCTCAAAAAACCAAACAAATAAATAAAAATTAAAAAATAAAATAAAATAAATTGTTATGTCTTAATCCAGACTTGTTTTAATCTTCGATGAAACTAAAAATCATTGCAATAAAGAAGAATTTTTTTATTAAAATTCATAAGTCAGGTGCAAGTTTGGCCAATGTCACCTAGTGAAAAGCTGCCTCTACTTGTTGACCACTCTGCTAGTCTACCACATTCATATGCATGCCCGAACAGTGGGTTTCTTATAGTTAGTGCTGGAAAAGAACATCAAAGTGTCCTGAGTTGGAGCCCCAGACAGACAGCATGAAAACCCCAGGATACAGACACTATCATCCTCTCAGTGATTTCAACCTTCTGGAAGCTCTGCTCTCGTCTGCACCTATGCACATCCCTCAGGCTGCTACTGTCTCCACCGTCCAGGACGCCTCCCTTCCCCACCATTTCCCCGTTTTCCATGTCCTCCTGTGTTTGTCTGTACTACTCTACCGAAATGAAATCCCGTATGGCCTGGGCTGCCCAAATGAACAGTTATGCACTATCCTCCAACAGGAGGCCTCCTCCTCTCCTTCAGTTTTTTGTCTCTTCTCAAGTACATCTGTGTTGTCTTTTAAAAGCTGGTACCCCCATGACCTGAGTGGCTGGACGACTCCTTGTAGTTCAGGCACTACCTATAGTGCAACTCTTAGTGCTCAATGTCTTGTCTGTGGACCCAGCTAGTGCCAGAGACCAGTGCATTCCTGTAGCTGTAGGATCAACTACAGATGTGTTCTTTAACAGGGTGAACAGGGAAAGAAGCAAAGGACACCAGGAGGAAAGAGTTAGTCGAGGATGTGGTAGCCACTATGCAAGACATGGGGTATGCAGCTGGGATCTCCCTTCAGGAAACAATCTGCTATTTAGCTATACAGAGTGGTTAATTGACAACCTCATCCTGTAGGCTATGGATCCACGTAGCCTCTGAGTGACAGTCATACTCTTGCCCAGCCCCCATTGCTGAGTACACTGTGTATCTAGTGTGGTCTGGTCATCTCTATCTATCATAAGCATCCTCTAGTGAGCAACCTTTTCTCCCAGACACCAAGTTAGGTTATCAAAGACTGTTAGATTAGTGTCATGGTCTTAAGTTTGCCCTGTCCAATCCTGCTTCCCCTTCATATCACATAGGTATCAGATCTTGGCTGGAAGGCTTGACCAATACTAATTCCTTTGTCCATGTCTATTGCAAGCAACCTCATCTCATCACCTATGTTGTTGTTGTTGTTGTTTCTGAGACAGAGTTTCTCTGTGCAGTCCTGGCTGTCCTGGAACTCACTCTGTAGCCCAGGCTGACCTCAAACTCACAGAGTTAAAGATGTGCATCACCACAACCTGCTCCTACTACCTCTTATCAGCTTCATTCCATTTTTGCACCTTCAGCCTAGAAGACCACATTAAAAGCATGCTTTCCAGTGAAAGGTGGCCTGCTACACCGGCCTGCTTCCTTAGAAATTAAGGAAGGAATGGAGAACAAACTGAGCAGTGAAATTGGCAAAAAGGGCACTGAGAACCCTGAAGAAGGTACCTTCAGCAGCCTGAATCAAAGCTTAATTGGAAGGGCTAGTGTGAAGAATGCCAGATGAGGAAAGGGGCAGGGAGTAAAGACAACGTTGAAAGTTCTACAGAGAGTGAACGACAAGATGGCAATAACGGAATGAGTATCAAGTATGAAGTACATGAGTCTTCAGTTTCTTTCCAGGTAACCTTGACTGGCCTGAAACTCCATGGATAGAGCTCTCAAACTCAGAGACCTGCCCGCCTCTGCCTCCTGAGTGCTGAAATTAAAGTCATCCACCACAACACAAGGCCATTTCTTTTTGTGGGTGGTGCCACCCCCAGCCTGGTGGTCCTGGGCTCTATAAGAAAGCAGGCTGTACAAGCCACAGGAAGCAAGTTGGTAAGCAGCACTCCCCAATGACCACTGCTCCAAGTTCCTACCCTGTTTTAGTTCCTGCTCCTACTGCTATTGATGATGAACTGTTATATGGAACTGTGAGCAAAATAAACCCTTTCCTCTCCAAGTTGCTTTGGTCATGGCATTTCAACAGAGCAATAGTCCTAAATAGGACACAGGCTTACACAGCATACTTCTCCTACAGTCTTCAACTATCTCAGTTTAGGCCTGAGGGAAAGATTGCCTTCTAGAGTTGGAATCTGGTCATGCATATTAATGTTGCTCTCTTGACCTTCATATATAATTTTAGACATACTTCACTGACAGGCCATAATTCCTCAACCCAGCATTTATTTATGGGGAGTTTCTGAGGCTGTTAGCACTGGCTTATCCCTTTAGCTTTCACAGGAACTAAAAACTCTCATTTGATCTGAGTAGATCCTTGTTTCTATTGTTTAAGACAATCATTAAACTCCACACACCAGGTGCCAATATCTCTGTCTTTTCATTTTCACCACACAGATCCCTCTTATTGATATATAATTCTGAACATCTTTTAAATAGAAATCCAAATAAAATAGTAAAAATGTTATAACGGCATAGAAAAAGCTGCATTCATTTAAGCACATTTAAACTGTCAGTCATGAAGGAGAAACATCACCAACTTTCAAAGTCCCTGTCCAGAGTATAAAGTATGTGTTTGTCATTCAACATGATGAGTGCTCATGCTAAATCAAATGTAACTAATATAACGAGCACACCCAGCCCAATTCTTACATATGTGTATATGTACATGTGCAGGCCTGTGCAAAGGCCCGAGAACAACCTTGGCTTTTTTTTATTTGTTGGTTTTTGTTTCTCAGAGAAGGTCTCTCACTGGCCTGAGGACCACTTAAATGATAGGCTGGCTGGCCGAACGGTCTCCCCAGTGCATTGAGAAGCATGTTACACCTATACCTGGCTTTTTCATGTGGGTTGTAGGGACTGAACTAGGATCTCAGTGATCACAAGGCAAGCCCTTTACTGACAGCTACATTCCAGCCCTCCCTTGGTTTTAAGAGCAACTTTCTTTAGATGTGAATCCACTGAAAGCCTAATTATTCCACTTAAAGTGGTTTGATGGACTCACCCCAAATGGTTATATGATCTTGATTCTCTAGAAATTATCAAATCTATTCCTAACCTCCTGGCAAGAGATTCTTTGACTTTAATATTCTAGCAACTTTCTGAAGGATCATTTCTGATCCAGAAACTTACTAGTGAGGACAAAACTAGTCTATTCATAGCCAATGACAGAAAACTACCTATCTTCCCCCATTCTTCAGTGTTATGTAATAATATATATTTGGAACAGGATATCAAATGTATAATGAAGAATATTAGAGAAAAGAATAGAATAAAGTTCATAAAATATGTAGCTCAATTTACAAATTTTGAGTTTGAGATTATTTTCATGTGAACTTTTGAAAAGTTGCTTTGTCTCGGATTACGTCCAAAATCAAACACTCAAATCTATAACCATTTACTGAACACTACTTACTTACAAGGAGTCCTATGGAACATTCAGCTTTTATAAAAGGGTGTGATACAAGGCGCCAGTCCTGAAATCTACAGTCGTGCCTGACAAATTCGAGAACTGACCTTGTTGTCAGAGCACACAGATGTGGCCCCAAATCAACTCTGTGGATCTCACAAACTGTGCAAGAGCCATGAAAACTAGGCAAGGAAGTTACCCTGCTCGGAGACAGACTCACAAGGAAGTAACCCTGCTCAGAGACAGTCTCACAAGGAAGTAACTCTGCTTGGAGACAGTCTCACAAGGAAGTAACCCTGCTCGGAGACAGTCTCACAAGGAAGTAACTCTGCTTGGAGACAGTCTCACAAGGAAGTAACTCTGATTGGAGACAGACTCACAAGGAAGTAACCCTGCTTGGAGACAGTCTCACAAGGAAGTAACCCTGCTCGGAGACAGTCTCACAAGGAAGTAAGCCTGCTTGGAGACAGTCTCACAAGGAAGTAACTCTGCTCGGAGACAGACTCACAAGGAAGTAACTCTGCTCGGAGACAGTCTCACAAGGAAGTAACCCTGCTCGGAGACAGTCTCACAAGGAAGTAAGCCTGCTTGGAGACAGTCTCACAAGGAAGTAACTCTGCTTGGAGACAGTCTCACAAGGAAGTAAGCCTGCTTGGAGACAGACTCACAAGGAAGTAACTCTGCTTGGAGACAGTCTCACAAGGAAGTAAGCCTGCTTGGAGACAGTCTCACAAGGAAGTAAGCCTGCTTGGAGACAGTCTCACAAGGAAGTAAGCCTGCTTGGAGACAGTCTCACAAGGAAGTAACTCTGATTGGAGACAGTCTCACAAGGATGAAGATATTTGACAGACATCTTGAAAAATGAGGAGTTCAGAAGGAAGACAATTAGGTAAAAGATAGTCTGCATTGAAAAAATAAGGCCTTACAAAGGGTATGTATGTGTTTCCCCAACCAAATGATATATTTTCCTTGGTATCAGAGAAGTTTTGACCCTTATGCATATTAACTCTCTTGAGTTTCATGACACTTTTATTAAAATATGTTAATTGTAGAAAGTAATTGTGGCATTTTATACCTGCATATAACTTACTTTAATTCCATTTGCCCATAACTACTCCTCTCACCTTTCCTGCCAACTTCCTTTTCCCAGCAGTTCCTTCTCTTCCAGGTCTTCCCTGCCTTCCCTGGGTACAACCTGGGATACTGTAACACTGCATGGTTCATCATTTTCCTACCTCTGGAGTTGATCTCACTCAATATTCTCTGTGTACTCTTCTTGGTCTCTTAAGCACTGTCTTCTTGTCAGAGTTAACCTCTGGTTCTTTTATCACAAGGGAAAAGCTTTCTGCCTGGTTGATTTCGACCCCTTCCCATATATCCACGAATCTTGAGCCTGTCTTCCATAACATGTTTTCTTAACCTTTAGAGCCCAAAATGCTGGCAGGCCCCTAGACACTAACAAATTTTACATATACTTAAAATTCAACATTTGGAAATATGTCTTCCTCGCAAACATCACTTCCTGCTGGGATCCACACTTGCCTTGCAGCACCATGAAGATACCCATAGTGATAACTCAGACACAAGAAGGAGCTAAACGATACTCAGTGTACTCTAAGCAAGGAATTCGCTCTACAACGCCCCACACAGCAAGTGTTGAAGATAGGCCTTGGGTAGCTCACCTTACTGTAAATATCAGTGCCTTCAGACCACATTGCTCACATTGCATTATACTCTGCTCGGACACTGAATGCTATGAACAAGGCTTGAGAAATGTAATAGGCTAGTCCACTGTAAACTTGTGAATGGCTCCCTGAAGATAAACAAAGGATAACCCAAAGCTAGATCTTTATACTATGCAGGGGAAAGTATTTCTACAGTTCAGGAAAAGGGTTAGCCCCTGGCATCTCTCCCCAGCCACCTGCCACACAGGTATGGCTCTCTAGAGGATTCACTGACTCATTCCCTAACACTGTACCCCAAGCAGGTAGCTGAGTGGGTAGATGAAGACAGATAAAGCATCCCCCATGACACACGTAGCTTGGCAACCCACTAGAATTAAAATTAGCCGGAAATAGAAAACATGTTTATATCTGCAAACTGTCATTAGTAGAGCATTTTTCAGCGACCACACAGACTGCTGGGCTTGAATAGGTAAACAGAAACCAGACCAAATTACAGAGAAGCTTAGAAGCTGCAGATCTTCGCTTCCAAGTGACATTACTGGGTGCACTTGATCCTGGGACTATGTGGCCTACTTTTGCTGGATGACCCTCTAATTTCTGAAAAGTGCTACAGGGTCCTCCTGACAACGACCTCTCCTAACTCCAGCATGGGAACGCTGAGCATTTCCGATGTGGATTTTAGAGACAAAGATAGAACACTGAGATCTGCCAAGGCTGAAAAGGATATCACTTTCAAAGGTTAAAAAAAGTCCCCCTCCCTGTTTATTCTGATGACTACCCAATTACACAAGTCAGGCATGATAACAGGGCAGCGAAATCTGTCTTCTACAGGCACAGACAACCCTGCCTGTTTAGGCAGTGAAAACGTGTGAAGCATTGAAATAAAATACATCCTTCAGAGGTTTCTCATAGAGTGAATAACCTAGCATGAAAAAAGAATTTAGCATAAAACAAAAAATTCCAAACCTGACTATACTGTTATCATCTTGTGTCAAAACCTATTTTGTCATTTTTTAAAGTAGCATAGCTTCGTTTTCTCATTTTACATAAAAGCGTTCAAGTTATGCAATCAATTTATTCTTAAATTCTCTAGGCAGAAAAAAATGTTGTAAAGTGAAACCTATTCTTCCTCTGAGAGCTATTATAAAATGCAGCATGTGTGTCTATATATAAGCATACTCCCAAGACCATGGATTTAGGTTAGATTTCTGTGTGCCACATTAAAAGTCGCAGTGCGATGACCACTCGTTCTCCACCTGCCCAGTCCATCCAGGCCCTGAGCATCTGTTCTCAATGGCCGGCAGAGCTAATGTTTAGCCCTCTTGGTCATCCCTAATTCAAAAATAATATTTTGATTTTTAAATCTACAGAAGAAACCTAAGGCATTAATTCTGGAGTGGGATCTTTTCAACCTGTGGATTTCCCTCTTACTACCTTAGCTTTTGATGGTCTGTCTCTCCTGCTATCACCACTACCAAGGCAGCAGAAACATTTTAAATCGTCACATAACAATGGCTACAATTACCATTTGGGACCCTACAGTGCATGAGCACTGTCAGAGGGGGCGCCTGAGACTCCTTAGCGGGACGCTTCTTGAGCATGTCTTTCCCCTAGGATTGCTTCACAACATCCTCTTCACTACATGTGAGAGCTTTATACAATGGCAGGCTCACGGTGCTTCTAACAGTTCTTTCTTCCTTATCGTTGTATCTTCTTCAGTGCAAACTTGCACTTAGTGCAGAAGCACGCATGTGGAAGTCAGGGGACAACTTGCAGGAGAGGTTTGGAGATGTTTCTCTCCTCCCACCATGTGGTCCCAGGGGATTGGACTTAGGTTGTCAAGCCTGGTGGCAAGCACCAAGAGTAAGTGAGCTAATGCCAGGGGAACTATAAGCAGACTTCTATGTTAGGAATCCTCTACTCCAGACTAAAGACATGGCTCAGGGGTTAAAACACTTGCTGCTCTTCCAGGCCTGGCGCTCAGTTCCCAGCACTCATGTCAGAGAGCACAACTACTGTAACTCTAGCTCCGGGGGTCCAAGTCCCTCTTCTGGCCTTCAGGGGCACTTGCATCCATGTAGTATACACACATACACAGAAACATACACACAAACGAAATCTTAAAAAAAAAAAAAAAAGAAAAAACCTCCATTCTATTGCCAATATCAAGAATAATTACTTTATCTTTCACTCTCACTCCTTGGATTGAACTAAGCAAAACTAAACTAAAATTCAAAAGATATCCAAAAGTGGGTTAGCCGTTGCCAGAGGTCGAGGTCAAGAGGAACCAGGAAGTGGCCCTGGTAGATGGCATTATCAAGCTGATGAAACTGCTCTAAAACTTAGATGGCCATGGCCACACAACTCTGAGTATGGGAGAAGCCCCTGAGCACTGTTTTAAGGGGTAGGGCTTATAGTGTATGAATTACATCTAGGTGAGTGTGTTCTCAAAAGCCAGTGACAGCAATGTTTTTATTAACTATGTCCATTTCCAATAAAAACAATTACTTTTCCAAAGCAATATAAGCATCTTCAAATCTTATATGAGTTGCCCTATGCATTCATTCTTTTCCTTCATGGGGTTATCTAATTTACCTAAATACCTATAGAATTGTAACAACTTTTGAAAACATTAAAAAAGATGACACTAAATAACTGAAGATTTTGACATCATGATGGATCCACTTATTAAAAAAGAAAAATGTCTAAATTCCAGTGGGCTCAATAACATAAAGACACCTGTTTTCCTGGGCATTAGCGGCTGTAAATACAGCCAGGGTGAGTAATTTCACACATCAGGCTGATGTGTGATAAAATAAATCGACTCAAGGTTCTCCTTTCATCATGATGATAAATGACTAGGGTTCATCTTGTTAAGATCAAAAGAGGATGACTTTTACAGCAAAATATGCCTGCCAGCTAAGCTATTTCACCAGCCCAGTTAGTAAGGACACAGAAGCAGCTTTAGAGCAGGGTGACAGAAAGAAGAAACAGTGCATACCATGAAAGGCGGGGTTTGTGGAGACTATGGATTGCTTGTGTCTGTAAATTAGACTCTGAAGTATCGTGTATCCTGAGAAACTGCTGAATGCTGCTCACAAAGAACATGACAAACTCCTTTCGCTTCAGATTGCTGCAAGACATGTCAAGTTCTCCAAAAACAGCACTCTATTGACAGCCTCTTCTTACCTCTACCACTGAGAAATCAAACAGAGGCATGATCTACAGGGTCTTAGTCTCTTGCTACTAGGTATTATAATCTCAAAAAAACGAGATAAATAATTTTTAGAAAAGTTCATTTCGTGGTGTGATTATTTCTGAAAGGCTAGAAAGTTTTGTCTTTTAATCTCAATTACAAAAGTTACTATAAAACATGGGCTGCACTTAAATAATTGCTAGGAAAAAAAGCAATTAGAAAAATATCATCCAACGTCAACAGAAAAAAAAATTCTTCCTAGCACATAATTCAGAAATACTGCAATGTGGGGAGGGATGTAGCTCCGTTTCACAGTACTTGCCTAGTGTGCAGGAGGGCCTGGGTCTGAGTTAAAACACCAGTAAACCAGGTGTGGTGCACAAGCCTGTGATCTCAGCCCGGGAGGGACGGAGGCAGAAGGATGAGAAATTCAAGTCACTCTTGGCTACAGTAGGAGTGGGCAAAGGGGGAGGAAAGGAGAAAGAGGTAAGGGAAGAGAGGTGAGGAGAGAGAGAATACTGCAATGCAAGAAGAGGTGAATAACTCTCAGCTCCCTAACACGCCATCTGCACAACAGCCTCATTTTCACGGCGTAACTTTCCCAGGTCCTGTACGGCTGTGATGTCAGTGGGAGCCTCACAGTTTTTCATCTTCCATCAAAAGAGTAAGCATCCCTCAAAACCATTAGATTTGCCTACCTGAACAAAAGAAATTACACATCAAAGCCGTTAGTTGATACATAGTTTTCACACTTTGATCTTCAGATTTTTCTATTAAATTTATTTAAGTTATTAAAAAAAAAACAAAGGAAGTCACCCACCAAACTAACCTCTCACCATGAGATTAGCCGGTGAGACACATTAACCCTAAGACCATGAGCTCGCCTTAGGTGCCGTGTGCAAAGAGAACCGTGAGAGCCTACGTGTCCTCTCATGCATTTCTTTTTTATTATTTTTAATTTTTCATAACTATACTATAAAGAGGAAAGCATCACACACTCACATAAACCATGCTCCAAGTCTATACATCTCAGTGACCTTCAATACAGTTTGTATGGCTACTCAGAAGGACGCTGTGGCATGACACACTAGGTTTTATTATCACATATATTTTATGCACTTGCCCACCACCTAAAAACAAAAACAAAATCCACAACAGAGTTAGACCAGGAAAGCCACAATCTTTACGTCATCATCTGTCACACTGGGCTCATTGCCTACACTCAGTCCTTCTCACCCCCTAATTAAGCCTTTCTCGGTTTCTTTTCCCCATGTAACACTGGACCTGTATGTGTGTTTGAGTATACATACACATATATCATTGGCTCTATCCCACAAACGGAGAGCCTTGCTTAATGCTGCACATTGTAAGTCCATCTATTTTCCTGCAGATTTTGTGATTACACTTTGGAGGTCAATAGTATTCATACACACACACAAACACACACACACGAGCTAAACAGTATTCATACACACACACACACACGAGCTAAACAGTATTCATACATACACACACACGAGCTAAACAGTATTCATACATACACACACACACACACATGCACACGAGCTAAACAGTATTCATACCCACACACATGCACATTCCAAATTTTCAGTACCTGAGCACACATCTTCTGGTGGACAGCTACATTGATTCAATTCTTTGCTATAGTGAATAGAGTAGCAAAAACCCATGGTAAATCCAGCTATCTCTATGGTAGGTATGCAGTTAGCTGAGTATACGCCCTGGAGGGAAATAGTTGGGTCATACAGGAGTTCCGTTTTAGTTTTTTTATTATCTCCAGACAGATTCCATACTAGCTGCATTAACTTGTAGCTCTACCAACAGTGAATAATGGTTCCTTTTTCTCCACATCCTCTCCAGCACTTGTGGTCAGATTTGTTGATAAGAGCCATCCCAACCAGTGTGAGGTGGTATCTCAAAGTAGTTTTCATTTGCATTTCCCTGATGGCTAGGGATATTTGACACTTTTAAAAACAGTTATGAGCCATCTGTTGTTTTTGTTGAATTTTTTTTTTTTTTGAAAACCTCTTACTCAGTTTATTTGCCTATTTGTTGGTTTCCAATTTTTGTTTCTTTGGTCTTTAATTGTTGAAATTCTTTGTAAATTAGATATTAGCCTCCCCATCTAAAGGAAAAGCATAAATGAAGAAAGACAGCTATTCAACAAGTAGTATCAGAAAAACTGGATTTCTAATTGTAAAAGAATACAATTAGATTCTTATCTTCCACCCTGTACAAAAACCAATTTAAATGGATCAAGGACCGTAATGTGAAGCCTAAAGCCCTCAACTCCAGAGGCAAACCAAGAGGATGCCCTTCAAGATAAGCATAATGCAGTAAGCAATACATTTTGGACTAGTGCACCAATCGCAAAGAAACTAACCCAGCACTTCCTACCCTAGAAATCCAGGAAAACAAGTTCCCTGCGCAAAGTGGACAATCATCGGAGCATCGGCCTACAGAGCAAGGGAGAAAGCTAGGCCCCGCCCCTGCCTACAGAGCAAGGGAGAAAGCTAGGCCCCGCCCCTGCCTACAGAGCAAGGGAGAAAGCTAGGCCCCGCCCCTGCCTACAGAGCAAGGGAGAAAGCTAGGCCCCGCCCCCTGCTATCATGGTTCCCTTTAATTCCTTGAAGTCACACTAACACATTAAACAGTTTTTATACACGTAAGTAACAAATGCACTTATGACTTCATATGCTATCTTTATATTAAGTCAACAGATAATAGACTCTTTCTCGTTTAGTACTGAAAAGTAGTATGTCATAATGTGAACCATAATGAAAACGGTTCTACCCACAGAGGGCTTATCTTTGCCAATACAGTGAGGTCTATTTTATAAGAATAACTCTCACTATGGTTTGGCCCCCTGCCGAGACCCTTCCGAAGGAGAGGCTGTCCCTGCTGGGGAGCAGGTGCTCACTAGCAGCCCGCCAACAAACAGCTGCCAGACCAAGTCCTTCCTGACCCCACCCCACCATCCTTCCTTTGCTCCAGGAACGTGACTGCTCTGTTTACTGCTGCCTTTTAAGTTATGTGGCATGTAAAAATATCTTATATAATTAAACCCTTGCTTTAGCATAATACTGAGCATCTCTTCAGTCAGCCAGGAAGACTTATTCTCTTTCTTGAAAGAGGGTCTCACTCTGTGGCACAAGCTGGCCTCCGGGTGGCCATAAATCCACAATCCTGCTGCCTCAGATTCCAGAGTGCTGGGATTACCTGTGTGTGCCACCACACCTGGCAGAACGATAAATATTAATGAAAGAGTTTTAGAATATAGGCTTACATATTGACTATAATAGCCTCATCCCTGTTTTGTACAGTTAGTTCTACCCTCCTGACACTTGGGAGAGGCTATAGAGGAACCGGGGCATGAATCAAAGAGACAATAGTAAGAGAAAAGAATTAGGAAACATTTAAGGAAATGGCAGGATAGCCCACATACCATTACTAAGAGATACAGAGAAGCTAGAACAGTTAACCATGACTATCCCTCATAGGTCTACTTTGAAGGGACATATGACAGACTATACTCCATTGAGATGTCATTTAATAACGGCACTTCTATTCCTGACATGAGCCTGACAGTCATCCAGACTGCCTTAGCCAGAGTCAACATCTGAGGAGGGAGACTGATGCTTCAACTTTTACTTTTTGTCTTAGGCTACGTAAGTCTTATTCCTGTGATGAATAAATTGGCTGGTGGATTATCTGTGGAAGGCCCAGAGAAGATATAATTGTCTCAAAGCTTTGAAAAAAAAAAATGATTCTGTAGACCCTGTAACTCCCTCTCCCCCGGCCCTTCCCCCTCAGGGTGTATGAGGAGGTATATGATATATGTGTGCCTGTGTGTATGGAGGCCAAAGGTCAACCTCAGGGGTTATTCTCAAGAGTCTGTCAAACTGACCTGGGACTTAGGCTCTAGGATTACAAGTGCATGCTTAGCTTTCTACAAGTGCTAGGGACTAAACCCAGGGCCTGTGCCTATACCACAAACATCTTACCACCTGAACTATCTCCCTGGCCTTTGTTTTCTGGAGGGATTTTGTTTGCTTTGCTTTGCTTTGCTTTGCTTTGCTTTGCTTTGCTTTGCTTTGCTTTGCTTTTAGAAATGAACAACTGAAGCACACCAGTGAATTGTAATTTGAGTACATAGCCAAAAAAAAAAAATTTTGAATAAATTCTTGTAGGAACCAAATAATAATTACATACAGTTTGTTTAGTGAGCAAGAAACAAACAAAACTGGGTTCCAGAGAACCCCGGTTTGATTCCCAGCCCCTGCATGTTGACTCACAACCATCTGTACATCCAGTATAAAAGGATCCCATGCCCTCTTCCAGCCTCTGCAGGCACGACACACACATGGTGCACACAGACACATGAAATAATACACATGAAACACTTATAAACTAATAAAAATAAATTTTAAAATGTACTGAAGCAGCAATTTAAGAAAGAGAGGTTCTCGATCCGAAATAATCAAGATGCTGGTTCTTATGTGGCTTACCCAGCAGATGATCCAATTGATTTTCAACTGCAAGTCCCATAAAGGGATGCCTGTATCTTGGAAATGGTCCATGTTCTCAGGAGCTCAAGAATACTGGAGCTCAGAAAACTATACCCCAAAACTGATGATTTGACAAGCCGAGGGGGATTTAGAATTAAGATCCCTCAGGTCTTCCCTTGATTTTCCCACCTAAAATACAGACAGATCTTCTATAGTTTTCAGAAGAACATAATTGTCTTCCATCTTCTTAACTGAAATTTTAGTGGCCAGAAAACCATGCCTGGACAGACGTCTGTCACATGATTATCCTCTATTTCCATCTCATGGGACATCTTCACATTCTGTTGTCTGTTCAGCAGCCCAAGAAACTTCATCCCAAGTCAATGTGGAGCCTTTTGCCGGCTTAAACTGCTCCAGCAAGCATTTGGAGGGTGGAGGGGAACGTTCCCTTTTCCTCCACAGTCAGGTATTCTAGCTCTCAACAGAAATGCTCCACTTTGAGAAAAACATGCTGCACAGCGGACACTGAGATGGCTTTTGAGAGAGGAAAAGCGGAGAGTCACTTAATGGTAGTGCAGACCTGTGAGTCCAGAACACGCCCTCTGATCACTGAGTAAAGGTAGTAGCTGTCTCCGTCTCTTGAATTATGCCAAGTCATGACCCACACTAAGCAACAACACTCAGTCAATATTAGTCTATCGTCACTTTAAATTCCCATTATTACTTAGCACTAGTTTTAAATTGGTTAATCAAAATATCAGAGTCTTGTTCTATCAAAGATTTTTAAAAGTTATTAAAATATTTTCTAGAGATTACAAATATAAGCAAGAAATACAATGAAATGGACTTCACTAGTCAAAGCAGAAATAGAAACTAAAGCAAATGACATTTTTAAATATAAAAAGAAAAATAAATAAACTTAAGGTCACTAAAGATTACCAAAAGATAATTTATAATTTTTCAAGGCTTTCCAAAGAATTTGTATTTATATTAATTAACATTTTTGGTAAATAACATTCAAATTAATATTTCCATTCAACTTTACAGAAGTTGACTATGGATCCATATTTGGTGGTGAAATGAGAGATGGAAGTAAGAAACCAGATAAAGGTGAGGAAGGAGGGGAAGAGGAAGGCACCGAGAAAACAGAGGTAATACAAACCCACACCATAGAAAAGCTCAACTCATCTCTTAGTGGGAAAAATCGGGAAAATCAATATATGTAGTTATGAAAACATCAACAGAAGATGAGCTTTTAATATTCTTGCTAATTCTTACCAGATGCAGCAAGTTAGACATACTACTTCAATAGTAAGATTTGTGTATAACATCCTGGTTTTCTCTATAGGAGACTTAAAGTTTATCTCTATAAATACGTGTAAGTAGAAGATAAGGCAGAGAAAATAAACTGTGAGCATGAAGGAGGTATTTATAAACATTGCCATTACCCTGCACCCCTCAGGAAGAGCAGAGCTCTAGAAATTAAGAACCCAGTGTGAGCCGTCCCCTCCTCTTGCTGTAAGATGTAAAGCAGAGCTCAGTGATCACGGGCAACCACAACACCCGGAGAGTAAGGGCCGGGGGCTTCCCTCTCACTGCGTTCAGCTCAAAGCCTCGCACCACGTGCACAAATGAGATGGCTAAAGGCTGCATTTAACTGAAGATGCCAGGGAGAAAGCATTCAGAAAGCGCACTGTGTGGCTGCTGACACTGTCTATACCCCTACACAGTGCAGCATAAGTATTTACATAGCATTAGCATTTTGCATTGTTTAAAGGACCATATGATTCCAAACACACAAGAAGATGTATTTGTGTAACTTTAAATATAGCACCACTTTTACTATATTATAATAATGCAAAGAGATATAAACCGTCAACAAGGAAATTTTTTTAAGTGTCAAAGTGAAATATGATGCAAACACATTTGGGATGAGGGGGTGAGATGACTTAGCAGGTAACATATCTGTCTTCTATCCCTGACATGCTAAGTGGATCCCTGACACCCACTTCAAAGAGTTGACCTCTGTCCATGATCCTCTGACCACCACATATGTACTGTGACAAATACATATGCAACATACATACACATACATGCATACACACACACATACATATACACATACACACACACACACACAATCACAAACTCAAAAAAAATAAAATTTAGAACCAACTACATATACAACTTAGAAACTTAAAAATACTTAGCAAACTATGTCAGAAAAATATAGACAGATATCACAGTAAGTAATCAAAACAAATGATACTTCTCTTGGAAATTACATTCATAGGACAGGGGCTTTCTCTGCATCCAGAACCAGGAATTCCTACAGATGTTATTACTACTGGAACTGAGACAATCAGGACAGTAGTAACATTTGATATACAACTGTTTTTAGTTCTTAGCAAATGTAGAGTATTTAATAAAGGGATATTAGTGCCATGATATGTTCATATTCTGTATATTTCATAATATACTTAGTGAGATACTTAATAAAACATTCAGAATTGCCATGAACCAGAAGACAGTATTTTATTACATGAAGTCAAGCACTTAAAACTGCATTTACCTGTCACCACTGACAACACTAAAATCGTCCTCTTTTCACTGAGCCTGACCCACCTTCCACCCTTTCCTATCATGCATCCCAGAATGGAGTTTAAAATTTCATTTTTGTCTGGAAAAGAAGTACTAGGAATCCCCGTCATCTTTTGTGAGAGAATGAAGTGAGTTAATCAGAAGGACCCTGAGGGTGCACCTGGCGTGCGACAAGCTCAGTGACACTGGCTAGCACAAAAAACGCCTTGTGAAAAGTCTGTCTCCATACACTCACTGAAAAGCTAAATAGCCCATATTTAGTAAACTCTTGTCTGATTTACTCAGGGTTTGTGACTCGCCAGTGCTCTTTGGAGCCCATCGCGTTAATCACGATAGCTGCTTGGGTGGCCATCAGCATCAGTGATGTTGTTAAAGCTTCTTTAGAATGAACTTCATAAATGTCATGTGCAGTTGTGCAACAACGGCTTACAGTTCCTCTTGCTGACAGACCACACATTTCACTCCCTATCATACACTCTGTAACTACCACGGCCAGAAACACGCTGTTCAATTCAGATGATTCCCCCCGACCCCAAGTTACTTACAATCTATTGAAAACAAGAATTTCAATGATTTTCTAATTATGATTCCAATTCAAACAGGAAATAAAAACGTCAAAAAATGTTGAATCAGCCATTAGTTCCTACTATCAACAATGGCTCACCCTTTATTTGATCCATTTCACAAGAACCCTGTGTTTAATATTCTATCCTCTAGACAGCTGAACATTTGAGGACCCTCTTATACTGCTATTTCAGAGTCTCACTGTATCAGTAACCGACTGACACCTGGGTTCCACATATAAAGAAATTCACTTTGACTAAAGTTCCATTACCCTCACCTTGATAAGGGCTCCATTTACTCTGTTTTATAAGATTAACTGCCCCATCCCTTCTTATTGTCCATACACTGCAACTATAATTTCCCACAGTACTGAGACATCTTGTCTAGTTAAAAACAGTATTACTAATTTAGAAGAGATGACACCTGATTAAAATTACAAAATAAATTAAAAGATCATTTAATGAAATAATATTCTACTGAAAATGACATTAAAACAGTAATTCAAATAGCATTAGCATATGTACCTAATAGTATAGGAGGAGGGGTGGAGAGATGGCTCACTCAGCATTAAGAGCACTGACTGCTATTCTACAGGTCCTGAGTTTAATGCCCAGTAACCACATGGTGGCTTACAACCATCTGTAGTGGGATCCTATGCCCTCTTCTGGCATGCTAAAGAAAACTACAATGTTCTCATATTCCTAAAATAAAATAAATAATTCTAGAAGAAGAGGAGGACAAGGAGGAAGGGGAAGGGAGGGGGAAGGGGGAGGGGAGGGGAGGGGGAGGAGGAAGACTATAGAAGAGTCATGTATAAAAAGAAAAAAAGAAAAGAAAAAAAAGAATAAAGTCCCGCACATAGAGATGCAGAAGAAGAAGTACTTTAGCAGCCATGTGAGACAGTTGTGGATTCCTTCAAAGTGGCATCTTCTTGAGTGTGGGTAGCGTGGGATCCTGCCCCTTGAACCAGCCCTCCACTGTGCCTGACGCGGAGCTTTGTGCATTGCTCATGTAAAGAACACTGCAGGCTAAAAAGTTCCCTTAGTATTGGGCAGCTACCAAGTTCAAACACAGATATAAATTCTGAAATTTTTAAATTCAACTTAAAAAAATAAGTGGGCACAAAAGCTCCCAACTGTTTTCCTTAAAATGGCATCTGACTTCTTCTTCATCTTTGTCTTCATCCTCGTCCTCTTCCCCATCCTTTCTTTAAAAAAAAATCTCTGACAAAAACCTGACAGAGCCTTTAAAAGATTTATATATATATATATATGTATATATTATATATAATGTATATCTATATGCTCACTAGAGAAAACCACCACGTAGATAGTTTTCCTGCTGGCAGGAAATGCTCCTTTGGCTCCTTTGGCTCCTTTGGCTCCTTCTTTGGCTGCACCAGAGTCCTGAAGCACCCTTCCCCATCTCAGAAGGAGTGCTAAAACAAGCATGCAGGAGGGCCATGTGCTGAAGCTCATTTCTACTGTTTCATCAAGGACACTCGGAAGGGAAACTGGTGCGCTTTTAGTCCTCCTCTTCCACTTGGCTCTAAGTGCCCGGCAGTGCAAACACAGTGGCTTCCAGTACACGCTGCTGCCACCACCTGGATAGGGGCCAGGAGGGCTTTTCCCTGTATCCCTGGCATCACTACAAATGGCCACACAGTGGAGAAAATACCAAATGAAGGTTTGATGTCATTATGAAAATAATTCTGGCTTCAGGATCTCAGGGACCTCACTGATACATTTAAAAAGTTGCTGCGCCTAACAATCTTCTTCATCATTGTCTCCCATATATCCTCAGACAGTAGGTTTCATATACTTTGTTATCTACTACCCATATATCCTCAGACAGTAGGTTTCATATATTTTGTTATCTACTACCCATATATCCTCAGACAGTAGGTTTCATATATTTTGTTATCTACTACCCATATATCCTCAGACAGTAGGTTTCATATATTTTGTTATCTACTACCCAATTCACAGTTTGGAAAAAAAGGACATATGAATTGGTGGTTTTAATCTCCTAAATCTAAAACAAATTATGTCAAGGAATTGGGATGCTCTCAATTGCTTACTGTGACCAGTGGTGAGTCACCTCTGTCGGTGCCAACTTTTCTATTAGGAAAGCCAGGTAACAGACTGACTTAATGATTCCTGCCTCATACATCAGCATCTACAGAGAGATCTGTGAAACTCCACAGGCAGAAAAGAACCAGGGTGGGGCCACAGCTCAGGGGCAGAATTCAACTTCTTACAGTCAAAGGAAGTATCATTTTAAAAAGCAGCAGCAGCAACTGGGCACTTCTTGGGCTGAAAAATTTCTCTGACAAAAACAGAGAATTTTAGCAGGAGGACAGCTGTGAGTTTTAGGACAGGCTAGGTTCCATAACGGTTCCAAGCCAGCCTGGGTTACAGAGAAAAATCCTGTCTCAAAAAAGAAAAACAAAACAAAACAGCCACCAAAGACAACAAAAACACAGACCTAACATACAAAAAATTCCTCTCTGACCACCAATACAAAAAGATGCCACAGTCATTTTCACATAAATCTGATCATTATTTCCCCTTCTTAAAACTGCGAAGGGGGCTGGTGAGATGGCTCAGTGGGTAAGAGCACCCGACTGCTCTTCCGAAGGTCCAGAGTTCGAATCCCAGCAACCACATGGTGGCTCACAGCCATCCGTAACAAGATCTGACTCCCTCTTCTGGTGTGTCTGAAGACAGCTACAGTGTACTTACATATAATAATAAAATAAATAAAAATTTAAAAAAAAAAAAAAAAAAAACTGCGAAGGTTGACTAACATGTCTACCAAGAACCTACCTCACGCAGCTCTCTATTTTGTTCCCTCTTATTTAATAATGTCAGATTTTCTATGCCTGTCTAGGTTTTGTTGCTGTTTTACTGAGGAGTTTTTTGTTGTTGTTTTAAACAGGATATCACTTGAGCCCAGGCTGGTCTGGAACTCACTATGTAGCACAGGGTGGCTTCAAACTCGCAGCAAACCTCCTGCTTTAGCATTTCAAGTGCTGGGTTATACATCTGAGCACCATCACCCTCATCTTAAAGTGTGTCTGTTATAATATATACAATATATTATATAAAATACATAATATAATATATAATACATATACTATATAGTGCTGTTTACTACATCCAAAGAGGTATCTATCCTCTTAGCTGGGTGGTGGAGGTAGATGTTTTAATCTCATTACTAGGGAGGCTGAGGCAGGCAGAGATCTGTGAATTCAAGGCCAGACAGGTCTACAGAGAGAGTTCCAGGACAGCCAAGGATACACAGAGCAACCTCCTGTCAGTTTTTTTTAAAAGAAGAAAAAAGCACGCTCCTCTCCCTGAATACAAACAACCACTCTTTTTACCAAGCTAAGGCTAAGCATCGACTCCTCATAAACGCGCCCTCCAGACCGCTTTAGGCCCCTCGTAAATCTTAGTAACACATGGCATGCTTACACCTACTTGCTTTTTTTATGAGAATTTGTGAATGTCTACGGTATTATAAATCCTCGGGACTGTCTCATTTATCTAGTCTCTAGCTAAACCCATGCAATAGGCTGTCAATGAACATGCTAGTTGACAGGCAAGGCAGTTTTACAGCAAAAACAGAAAGGAATTGAGGAATCTAAAAACAATTTGGAAAAGCTATATTACTCGATAAAAAAATAACAAATCACGTAGATTATGAGAAAGGTTTGTAAGATGGTGCCTATTTGGACACATAAGGAAAGATGCCTGGGTAAGGTTAAATAGTAATTACTACATAGTTACATAGTATAAACAAAAAGCTGGTCCACTCCTCTGCTTATTAGATGTAAAGATAGACTTTTGTACATCAATTTCTGCTGGACAAAATATAATCTGTGAATCTTGATTTTTCCACAAAGATACTTTTTTTGACGGTTACTGTAGGACTCAGGGAACTCCGTGAGGTATAAACCAACCTGTATAATGCATATGTGCTTCATGATAAGCTGACACAGAGAACTTGTGTTTCATTCTAACTAACAGGTCCCAGCCCACTACAGAGAACCCAGTAATCAACAGTTTCTGAAACCTTCACATTTTCTCCTGCTTTGTTTTGTTACTAACAGGAAAGGTTTCTCCAGGAGAGAGCTGCTGGTTTTACTGGGGGCACAATTTTAAAGGCAGTAACAAAAGCTAACACTTCCATCAAGATAAATTTCAGAAGCATTATCACAGGAGGGACAGTTTACAAGACAGAAATAGCTAACCGAGTTGTATAAACTTACAAAGTTTAGGGAGAACTAGTAGAAAGGTCAACTCATTCTTCACACTTCCTTAAAAAGCGTGCCTGCTAACCTGCCACTCTAACTCATGGCAACAGGGAGCCAAAAGATGAGGACACGTGTCCAAGGAAGAGGTGGAGTCGGGGTTATAAGGCACAACAGAAAAATGGATTAAGAAATACAATGCAAATAAATTTGGTAATTTTGACAAGAATTCTCATTATATCCATGTCTTTGAGAGGAAAAATCCGTCAAAGCAAAAAGAACATATCTTTATCTTTATTTATGAGTTTCAAGAATTACAAAGTATATAATCTGTAAACACCTTTCATTCCCATTCCCATAACAAAATTCATTTTATGACTTCTCACAGGAGCACCATTCTTCCCACTCTCCTCCCCAGAAAGCAGCTAACACAGCACACACCGCAGCTGTCCTGGGAGCACACACGTTCATTTAGAAACGCAGGGACTGCGCCAGTCCATCTGATACTACCTTGACCAGTCCATCTGATACTACCTTGACCGAGAAATCCCCAGAAGAAATTCAAGCTACCTCTGTCAAATCCTGTTAATGGCATTCTAGTAAACAAACATACCCTACAATTTCTTGCAGACTTCCACATTCTTCTTTAAAAATAAACACGCAAATTAATGAACTTAAAACAACCATATAAAAATAGCTATTCTGAAATCTTAAAATTATATTGACATTTTTATATGAATCTCCAAAAAGAAAGAAAAATGCTAACTAGCATTTCCCCAGTTTATAATCCCTACATATGAATTATTCAGTATTGATGTTTCTTGGCCAAGAGAAATTGTTAATTAAAAACTGTAAAACTATATAGTGAACTACAAAACACTTGGAATTTATCAAACATTGATCCAACAGTTTTGAAGGTGTAAACATATTATGCTTGCTGCATACAGAATACAGCAACACAGAATGTGTGAGCATTCCCTGAATACATTGCATAAAATACGTAACGGTCAGTGTGGCGTTAAATGTCTTATCCCTGGACATATAAGGTAAAGTCTTATACCATAGTTTAATAAATCTCGAAAGTACTAGAAAAAGTATAAATTAAACAGAAGCTACTCAAGTATAATGGGGCCATGGACAAGGTTACTTCTAAATAACTTATCTGCTCAGAAATTCAATTCCTCCACAATATTTATTAACTTTTTTGAGTAAAAAAAAAAAAGTGAGTGGCAGCAAGAGTTCTCCATGTGTTTCGTTAGTAACCCTGGAAATAATGTCTCAGGTTTGAGTTATTACATATTAGATTCACAAGCAGACTCAATGATGTCACAAACAAGACATTTCAGCTTTAAAATCAAACATGAAATTCCTCTCTGCCTAGCATTTTAAAATACTTTAGGTTAGCATATATTTACTTTAAATCACTAAAAATCCAAAATACAATTAAAAAGTCTACAGGCAGTTCTTCTTGTGCACACATATGTGGTGCTAGAAACAGACCCAGGGCTCTGAACACATAGTACCAAAGAGGTTCTTTTCAAAGGACTTCCAGGGTTCTTTTCAAAGGACATCAAAATCGATGGGTAAATAAATCCCTAGTTTTGCTCTCACCAATTCCTAACAAAACATTTACTCTAAAGTCTCAACGTCTCAATAAACTGGCACTTTTCTAGGAACCAAAGTTTCACAGCAATGTGTTTCTTGATAGAAACTTTAGTGTTCCTTACAAAGTAAGTGAAATTTATAATGGAGCTAGGAAGATGTCATACAGCCAAGAGGGGCTGAGTTTGGTCCCCCAAACTCATACTGAGGGGTTGTGGAGCCAGACACAGCCGTACATCCAAGAAGTGGACACCGGAGGACAGCAGCGATGACTGACAAGACAGTCTAGTTCAATCAGTTCAATATTCATGAGAACCCCTGACTCAAAACACAGCAAAAGAAAGGGGGACTGATTCCCACTAAAGGATTAAAAAGAATAGCAGCGAGAATAACGCACATCTTACTGTGAGGGTGAAAAAATAGGATGCAGAAGCCACTGAGGAGACGCTGGGCACCAGTCTCTGGTCTCTACATACATGTACACACACATACATGCTAGTCAACATTTTCTCTCAGGCTACATTACAAGTAAAAATAAGTCCACATCCTGTCTTCTTTATAGCAAGTTAAATTGTGTACAAATAAATAACTTGGGGCAGGAGAGGTGGCTCGGCAGTTCAGAATGCTTGCTGCTCTAGCCTGAGACACAAGTTTGGTTCTCAGCATCCACAACGGAAGGCTCTCAACTGCCTACAACTTCAGTTCCGGAAGCTCTGACACCCTCTTCTGGCCTCTGATAGCACCTGCACATACACGGTGCACAGAGCGCTCATGCACATACACATAAAAACATATACACAGAAA
Organism: Mus musculus; assembly: GCF_000001635.26. NCBI lineage: Eukaryota > Metazoa > Chordata > Mammalia > Rodentia > Muridae > Mus > Mus musculus. The sequence goes on from NC_000081.6 coordinate 8,010,805, forward strand.
ACCACGTACACAGAAAAACACATAGACATAGAAAATAAGTACATAATAAATACATCAAAGCAAACTTTTATATAAACACCAATTTGGACAATCACTTTATACATCTGTGGTTAAATTCTAAGTGAAACATTAAAACTGTGGTGCTCACACGTTTACCTATATGGTGATATTTACAAGGCAACTGTAGTCATGAACCCTAATTATAAGTTCTAAGTACCACCTGTTTAAGAATTTCTATTTTTCTGATCGAATCCTGCCTGGTGCTACAAACACAGGGAGGTCAGAGGTCCTAGGGAGGGAGAGCCTATACTGCTGTTTTGCTAAGTGAGCATGTGTTGAACTGCCTTCAAAACATTTATGCTTATACACAGATTAATGCTTATCCACAGAGTAAGTTTGACTAACTTTGGTCAGAGAACTTCTTTGTGCCGCAGGCAGCAGTGAATGCCCACTCCTACCTGGTCACAATGCTGAGACTGAGTGACTTTTGAGTAGACATTTCTATCATCCCCCTGCCAAGGCAGCAGGGTACATGAATGAAAGGGATGACGTGAAATGCTGTACTCCACAGAGGAGACGCACTTTACACCCATGAACATCACAGTCCCTGTGCTTACACACGAAAACCTGCACAAAATCCAGACTGTCAATATTCCAGCATGGGATGGCGAGGGACTCTTGAGGGAGGCCCACCAGGAGCTGCTGAGGGTACAGACACCGATGAGCTGCATCATCCAATATGCAACCCCTCACACATGCTCACACAAGTAACTGTATTTAAGCTCAGTGGAAAGAAGGGTTCCAGAGGCGTGCGTGGGAGGACAATAAGAGAGAGGACGGGGGCTGAATATGATTAGAATATATTATATACATGTATAACATTGTCAAAGGACAGCTTAAATTACATTAGAGACAGAATGTGCTCTGCTAGCTCTGCGACATGTTATTATTGTCTCAAGTATACTGACTTTGTATCTACTGTGCAGTTCTCAACATAAAACTGAGTAAAAACAAACTATTTTGAGAAAGGAATTTTTAACCTATTAACACTTTAACTATACATGCCCATGCCACTCAGTACAACACTGCAACCCATCCACCTATGTAAACGTCCAACACTGGCTCTTACATGGACCAAATGAAGAACAAATTAAAGATGACCTACGTCTTTCTTCTCTTTTAAACCTTCAGTTTGTCAAACTAATACAAGTATGTGCACAGTTAAATTGTGGAATTAATTTCAAACAGGGCCCCATTATCGCCAGAACTCGTGCAGTGAGGGAACTTTAGGATGTGCCAGAGCAGCCAGGCACAGCAGTGAGCTGCTGACACCTGGAGTCCCAGCAATTCTGGACTAAGTCAGGAGAGAGCAACTGAGTGCAGGACTCTGGGCCTAGCCGAGGCAATACAGGAAGAATCCCATCTTACCCCCTCTTTAAAAAAAAGAAAAAGAAAAAGAAAAGGCAGCGTAGAACATCTTCTATTGGTTGTCTAGCAACAAATTTGAATGAGAAATTTTCAGGAATTTTGGCCCCACTGCTAAGCTAAACTAACTCTTCCCCAAAATTATCTAGTATATACAAATGTTTTTACGTCTAAATGAACATATATCCAAATAACCCAGGGAACAAAAATAAAAGCAAAGGTATTCACTTTAAAATGCTAAGAGCTGACGACAGTTTAAAAAATTCCTACAGTTTTAAATTATAAAAAAAGTATCAACTGAGAGAATAAAAAAATTTATATAGATATAAGCTAGGCATAACATGACAGGGCCATGTTATGAACCGTGCATTTTCTGTCTTAATGACAGCCTCACACACAGAACTGCTGGGAGTCTAACTCTGTATGACTCGCTCAGCCACCTAGACAATACAAATTCACCCCGAAACTAAGTCAGCAAAAAGCCTCCTAGTAGCCAAAGAGGATGGCAAAAGCCCATGTGCTAAAAAAAAATGTGTTATATATAGTCTTTTGTTTGCTGTAATTTTAAAAAAAGAAGGGAAGGGAAGAGGGGAAGGAGGAGGGAGGGAGGAGAGGGCGGGAGGAGAGAGCGGGAGGGAAGGATTGGATGGTTCCAGCTCTAGCCTTCTTGATAGACACAGAAAACTAATGGAGAAACAGGTGTTTCTGTCGGTCTAAAATGAAAAGCTACAACAGAAATAAGGCAGGGGAGCAGTCGGGAACCCAAAACCCTATAAATAGGTCTACACTGCCAAGACACTCTCAGGCATAGCATACCACAAGATAATAATTTACATTATAAATTTGTTAAACTATATTCCAAATACTCAAGAATAATGCAGAAAACTAATGTTTTAACGTTTCCCTCCAAAATATTTGAAGTTAAAAAAAAAACCCTTTGAGTTATAGGAAATTTACTTTTTTGGAATCCATTTATGTGACCCACCACTCTTTAGAGAATTGAACAATTATGGTTACATATGTTATTGATTATAAAAAGCCATCTGAAATCTGCCTAGCAGCTTTCCAGAAAAAAAAAAAATGTTCCACACACGTTCTAAGAGGAGACGCTCACCAAGCCGTGTAAGGCACCTTCACGTCCACACTGACCGGCAGACCTATGCATGAACACACAGGCTCTATACTTAGCCCAGGTTCAGATCTGGAAATCAGCAGCATCCTGTTTCTCAGAAATGTAAACTTCAATAGCAAGTTACTTGTTGGGCACCCCACCTCCTCTAGTTCTTACTACAAGTATATATTCTTTCCATGACGCCATGCCAAAACTTGGAAAATTTTTTACTGTCTAATTCGTCTTTAGAGCTTATAAAAATTTAATATTTATAATTTACTGAATTCAATCATCAGAATCATTTTTTTATTGCTGGTCTTCATTTCCCAAGGTATGTTCCAGGGAACTCTACCCCAAGAGCACAATACAGGCTATTGCTGTGAGTAAGGCAAAGAGCTGCATGGCTATGCTTAGAAAATACTTGGGAGTATGGAGGGGATTGTTTGGTTTGTCTTTAATGTGATTGCTCAGCTCTTTAATGCATCTATTCTTTGGTGCTGGCACTCTCCAAATGAAGACTAGAAATCTTTTCTCCACAGACATCTTATACACCCTAGCAATCTGAGACACACAAAGGAAACTATAGCATAAAAATCCAATGCAGAAAGTCCCCAATCACTCAAATCTCACAGTCTACACAACAGTGAATTGCAGGGCTTAAAACATGCTGAAAATATATCAAAAAAAAAAACAAAAAACTTAAGTCAGAAAAGGTTGAGCTATAAGTCTCATGAATTTCTTTTCTACATCTTAAAAATTAGTTTTTATGAGGGGAAAACAAAGGTGTGGGAGTATCATCTATATACGTAGGTATTAAGAAAGACCACACACGACTTTTTTTGAAAGCGTCAAGGAGTTTTTTAAGCTAAAATAGCCCAATAAACAAACAGCACGCGGAGTATACAACTCAACAGTGTCGCATCTGTACACACAGACCCACTCATAGTCTACTTTAGTGTGTCGCGTCTGTACACACAGACCCACTCACGGTCTACTTTAGTGTGTCATGTCTGTATACACAGACCCACTCATGCTCTACATTTGCTGTGCTATGTAAATCTTGTACATCTCATTATATTTTACTTCTATTCATATCAGTGTTATATAGGAACAAATATTTTTCTTTATAACCACAACCCTACATACTTCAATAAAATTATCTGTGTAGTTTATAGTTTGTACATAATAACTCATTCATAGAGCTCAATGGTTTAGAAGAACAAACATGTACCACTTCTCACGTGACTACTAGTCCACTGAGGTGTTCCCTCTTAACTGGATTAACAAGTGCCAGCCCTGCCAATGTAGCCGAAGCTCTCCCACAGGTCTGGCTTTCTACGCTGGTCTAGAATAGCCTAAGCTGACACTGAGCTCTTCTCCACCGTACCGGACTGCTCACCCTGCAGAGGGCTTCATCAGATGCTTGTCATGGCCTGAATGAATAGAAGCCTACATGAACACCATCATTTCTGTGATGCTGCTGGCTGCCTCAGATGAATGGTGTATGGAATAGCCCCTGCCCTTCTAATGGGAGTGGCCGCACAGTCACACTGCAAAGGGTGCCCTAAGAAAAGACGCAGAAACTAAATTAACTAAATCTTAATGTCTCTCCTCATTTCACAGTACATGAGATTAAACTTAGGGCTGGTGAGACGTCATGCCAGCAAGCATGACGACCTGAGTGCCAAGCTCACATGGTAGGAAGAGAAAACTGATTCTCTGACCTCTGCACACATGCCGTGGCAGGGGCATGCCCACACCCATGGACAGCATTAGATGGATGATAGGGGGATATGCATGCCTGTTTAAAATAATAAAATAAAACCTATATATCTTTTACTTATAAGTAAAATCCTCTGGATTCTTCATATATTTTTACCTGTGCTAGACAGTAATATCTTTAAAGATCTACAATATGATTTCCTTTCATTCCTTAGTAAATCCATTTTCTCTGTCATTAATTTCCATAAAGGCAACTTATAGAATTGGTCTTCAAAGTCCCATCTGAAAACGCCCCAGGTTCTCCCCAAAACAAAGCACTGGCAGCCTTCTGCTCTCCTGCCTGCTGTCCACCTGGTGCCCCTGCTGTGGAGTGTTAATATCTCACGTGTGGCCTGGCTTTCTGCAGACCACTGCAGCCTGGAGTGAGAGTGAACTTCTTTGTGTGTCTTAGCTTCTCCCGGTGGCTGCAGAAGGCTAGCCCTCAGCTTACAAACTGCTAGTCTGCGCTCACAATTTTTTCCTCAGTGAATTACTGCACATGTGCACTACCCGGCTGCCACTCTTCCATATTCCCTCTCTCTCCGTCCAGATGACTGATGGAGTCAGACATTTACTCCCCAGCTTAAAAACCCTGGAATTCATGGACAAACATTTCACAATGAGTTACTACAGAAAAGTAGATGGGATTAGAAGGGAATAACAAACACTGGGGAGATGACAAAACTTCACCAAAAAAAAAAAAAAAAAAGGCATTAAAATGCAAACACTTGAAAGCTTTCTTCAAGACACAGCCCTCTATTTTTGCTCAGAAAGCAATTTCCCACAGCTGAAACCATTTGCCAGCATTTCGCTATAGAGGGGAAACCTCACAAATTCTGAACTCAACGTCTGCCTTTCCCTTCACAACTCTTAAGTAAGGCTGCACGGAACAGTACACAGAGTGAACAGGGACTGTACAAAGTGAGGGAAGGGCACAGCCACGCAGAGACAGACCAACACAGGCACCTCAGCTTCCTTTATAGCCACGTAAGGTGACTGAGTCAGGTGAGATGCTCTCCGTTGCTAAACTTCTGTGGTTGTCACTTGCATGCAGAAGTGCTAATAACAGTAGGCTACTTTAACTGCTGCTGCCCAGCAGACAGAGGGAGAGCATCTGAGAGCTAGAGGCACGTGTGCTTTAATGAACATGTTGCACATAGACATCTTGGATAACTTTTGAGGGATTCTTGCACTCATGTACTGATTGGCTGACATACTTGTTTGGGAACGTGTACAGGTGCACAGGCTGCGGAGGACATATGGAAGCCAGGAGAGAAGAGTCTACTCTCTCCAACCACGTAAAGTCCAGACACTTAACTACCATTGTTAGCTACTGAACAATCTCACTAGCACTTTGTGGGTTTTGTTCTAAAAAAAGAATATATCAAAATATACAGATTCACAGACAAAAAGAAGGAAAATTCCAGTTATTTCATTATCATTACAAAAATCATCACAAAGTACTTTCAACTCTAAGAACAAGCAAGAACTGTTTTTGAAAATTATATTTTAAAAACATGCAGAAACATATGAAGTGGCAGCCAAATCTAACCATTTTAGCTGTGAGAATGCTTTTTAGTAGATGACATCTATCAACTGCAAGAAAAAGAGAGGCTTTGAACTGAACGTTAATGTTCACAGTGAGGCTGGAGAGATGCCTAGGTAATTAAGAGCGATGCTGCTCTTTTAGGAAAGCAGAGTTCTAAGATCCTAGCACCCAAATCAGGTAGCTAGCAGTCTCCTCTAACCTCAGTTCCAGGGGTCTGATGCCCTCTTCTGACCTCTGCAAGCACACACTACTATTAACAGACAGACAGACACACACACACACACATTAAAAATGAGATAAGCCTTCAGCGTGTTATACACTAGGTTGCTCAGCTGTAGAAACTCGTTTTGTAATGGCTCCAGAGGCTTCAAGGCTTTGGTAAAGAAGGGTTTGGGAAGTTCGTTTCTTCCAAGGCCATTCCTCCTTGGCTTCCTGACTGCTACAGGCTTCCTTACTGTGGCATCCTGTGGCCTTTCTCTCGGGATATGTACCCCTCACACCTTATTTATAAGGATACCAATCATGCAATATTAGGCTCATATTCACAGCCTCATATCCACTTCTCTTATGGCATTAACGCCAAAACGGTTGCATTCTGAAATCCTAAGAGTATTGAGGCACAAACTCCATAATATATATCCTCCCTACTTTAGACAGATTCTGCACTGAGGACTCAATTATACCAGTGCCATACTCTTACCCTGTGCCATACTCTTATCCTTGGTCATATTCTTATTGTGGGTCACATTCTTAACCTGTGCCATACTCTTACCCTGGGTCACACTCTTACCCTGAGGCAAAGCTACTACAAATTATAAAATGGCTCCCCATCACATTTTATCAACCCACAAGTAAAGATAAATTCCTCTCATGAGCATTTTTAATCTTCAGTGTTATCTGGTTTTCACAACCATTTTCCTTCAAGAGAATGTTATTAAAGGCTGCTTTATGTGGGCCACACTCTAATAAAGTTGACAAAACAGAAAAGGCTGCTATCTTCCCCTCTTCCTTCTTTCATTTCATTCCTAGATCAGATTAACCTCAGTCTCTGTTTCATACTGAATCTTCTGGAATGGAAGTGAGAGAACAAGATTATCTGTGACACACTGTCAGAGTTCCTCAATTGAATCTGGTAGAAGCTGGGCCAGAACAAAACCATAAGCACCGCCTTAGCGTCCACGGGACCCAGTTCTCACAAACATCAATTGTCCCTCTCTCCTAGTATATCAAAGTTAACTCACAGTTTTCTTCCTTCCATGAAAAACTGGCTACAGCAGTCACAACTCTACCCTCTACTCCAACACTGCTGTGAAGCCACAGGCTGGCAAACACTCCTGGGTGTGTTCAGCACTTAGTGCATAGCACAGTAACAAGAAAGGTAGCTGAGGTCAATGGCTGCCTATACCATGTTCTTTTTATGCCTATATCATGTTCTTCTTATAGAAACTATGTCTGAATGAGTTGTCCATAATGAGACAAGGAACAGCATAAAACAGTTCCTAGCACCCACATCAAGGGGCTGGTCTAGGGGGGGTCTAATGCCTCAGGGCATCTACACACACATGTACGCAGCGACACTCACCGCGCGCGCACACACACACACACACACACACACACACACACACACTTAAAAAATAAAAACCAGATAAATAGAAAAGGTCAGTAATGGTGATTTCAAACCAAACAAAAATAACCCAAGAAGGAAAGCTGCACCTTCCACTTGTCAATACAAAGTTAAAATCATAAATAAGATGTAAGTTTCCATAGAATAGTGCTTTCTTTCCTACCAACCTACAAAATGTCAACTAAGTCATCTTCTTTCCCTCAAACATGCTCTGTTGTCTTCGAATCTCAGGGTTTCAGGATCACTTTGGTCAGGAAAGCACCTTCCCTTGTAGCACCCTCCTCTGTGTGATTTAAATCTCAACTAAAAGGAGACTTTCTTAGGGTCAAGCTGTAGTTCAGTGATAGACTAACTACATGTTTGCCAAGGCCTAGGCCTGCGTAACCTTAATAAGATAACAACAATGATAACTGCTTTATGTGTGGTAAATCCTTCTATGTTCTCTGTTTGTTTTACATGTGTGTGTGCACAAGGAAACACACACACACACACACACACACGCCAAGGTATCCCTGCAATCCTAGACCACCTTCAGGGGGCTACTCTCTCCCTTCACTATGTGGGGTCCACGGATCAAGCTTGGCTGTTAGGCACCTGTACGCACTAAGCCACCTCACCAGCCCTCTCAACCCTTCATTTCCTTTAGTTTAACTTTATCCAACAATAATCACCACACATAAAACTACAGTGTTTATCTTTGGGTATTCCTGTCATTTCATCTTGCAGTATTCACTTCCAAGGGAACAAAGGGCCCAGAAAGGTGGAGCCTCAGAACAGAGTGTAATGGTCCACACCTCAGCTCAGAACTAACTGCCATTCTAAGTCAAAGGCCAAGAAAAAGGCCAAATTGCAATTGATGTGAATTTATTACTGACAGACCTCTCTAGGATGTGATAAAGGATATGGATAATGGAGTCTGTGCTTCAAGGTTAGTGATCCCCAACAGAACTGTGGCTGAAGAGCAGCCAGCTTGTACGGTGATACAGTCTCATTTCAGATGGAGTCAGTCTTCACTGCAGAGATCCTAGTCACACTTGCAAAGCCATTTAGGTCCTCTATTAGCATCAGTCTAATCCAGTGCGCCCCATGATAAACTCTACTGGAATTTACAAAATCTCTCATTTCCATAGCATCCCTATTTGTTTAACTAAACTACACTGCAGACAGTAGTCAAAGCAAAGTCAAGAATAGGAACACATAAACACCAAAATTCCTACTACTCTACTCCTTACTTTACTAGGGTTGCCATGATACAACTGCTAAAGAGAGCCTAGAATCCACTGAAGCATTCAAAAAAGTGCCAACAATACTCACGCATCATTTGAGCAAGTCATAAATTCTCCTTTTATTTTGGGATGCCATGAGCCAGTATGAAGCATTGCTGTGTGGCCCTTAAAGAAGAGAGAGAAGAGGGGTTAAAATGTAAATACACTGACATCATACATTTAAGAGCAAGAAGCCTTTGGGCACCCTGGAAATAGACTACCTTACTTATAAACTAGTATTATGTTGTACCAGCTTCATCCCATACACATGTTGGATTTCACTTGTTTTCCATCTCTGACCAGTCTGGAAACCAGCAGTGCTTACCTGTCACGGGTGCCTAATAAGGAGAGTAACTGGTATGTTCTCTTTAGGGAAAATAAGAGGCAAAACCTAAGGCAGACAAGGAGCTTTTTTAAAGTCATGATCTTTTATGTAATAGAAAATAATCAAAGAAATTAGGAAGCATTTACAAACAAGCAAAGCAAGACACCAAGGTAGAAAATTCGTACATCCTAAAACTATGTTAACAATACTGACTCCACATCCTAGCTGTAACAATGAATATAAGAGGAAAAATATTTCAAACTAGCAGGGAAATTATCTCTACCTAAAATAGAGAACAGGAAAAAAATACTAGAATCAAAGAAACATGATAACAATGTAAAAATTAATATACAACCAAATCAATAAGAATACACATCAAATACAGATGCACATACAAACACCTCCCACACCACACAATCCCAGGAGTGCAGTTAGGGGGAGTCTCTTACATATTGAGTCAGGAGGATCGGGAGAGGCAGAAAAGAGGCTAACAGTTCTTATAGAATAATGACAGGATCTCTAACAAAGTCCAAAATAAAGCTATACAAGAAAAATATCGCTCTTTAAGCTCTCACCCTTTCTTACTCTCATCTCTAGCCCTCTTTCTCTCTCTCTCTCCCTTCCCCCTTCTCTGCACGTGCCATGGCCAGCCTCTCTGTTTCTACCTTCTCTCCTAGCCCCTGCCTTTCTACAATAAAGTTCTAAAACCATTTTATATATATAGCAGTGCCTCTCTGGAAAGAATAAATTTGAAATCAAAATCTAAAAATCATTTCCAGCCTAAATTGACCACAATCCCTCAAATAGTATTTAGTGTCATCCTAGCGATTCTATGGAACAAACAGGGACCACCAAGGTAGAGTCTTGTAGAGTCAATAAGGAGACATGAACTAAAGCAATACCTATGGGGACTAGATAAAAAGATGAGGATCTCTTCTGTATCTGAACTTGCGAGCATGTTTCTAATTCCCCAATTGACATACCTACGTGCATTTCAAACACATATGTCCAATAAGGAAATTTTGATTTATAGTCTCTAACTCATTTTCAATTTGCTTCCCAGTGAAGCTATAAACTTGGGAGTCATCCTTAAATCCTCCCCTAGACCTAATCCCCTGGTCTTCTAGATATAATCAAATTCCATCTTCCAGCCAGTCTCTTGCCAAGTCTATCAAAAATACTTCAAATCTGGGGCTGGAGAGATGGCTTAGCGGTTAAGAGCACTGACTGCTCTTCTGAAGGTCCTGAGTTCAAATCCCAGCAACCACATTGGTGGCTCACAACCACCCTTAATGAGATCTGACGCCCTCTTCTGGTGCCCCTGAAGACAGCTACAGTAGTGTACTTAGATTTAATAATGAATAAATCTTTGGGAAAAAAATACTTCAAGTCTACATTTTTCTTTCAGTACTACCACTCCTCTAGAAGCCAACATTATCTTATGCTTCTTCATCAGTTATTTTTATGTTATCAGTCTCTTTACGTCCATTCTTATCTCACGTGTTCCATACAGCAATGAAGACCATTTAAAGAACAGTTCTGTAGTAGCTGATGCAGAGACTCAGAAGGACCACCAGAACGTACTGCATACACAAGAAATGTCAAAGAATACAGGATACAGTTCCAATGCGCACTCCTCGTCTCTAACCCTCTACTAGCTTCCAGCATCTTTCAATAAACTCAAACACACTACATTTCCTGCTTATTAATTTCCTCACAACTTCACTGAGTTCCTTTCTGCCCAACATGCACCAACTGCTGCCTGCCCTTCAGTGCCTGCTTTTCAGTGCCTGGCTTTTGCTTCCTCTACTATACAGAGCTCTCTCCACAGATAGCACAGTTCCCATCTACTGGAAGCCTTTCTATTTTCATTTTCTCATGATGGCTCTTCCATTCTTCCAGCCTCGACCGGAATGTCCCACCTCTATCTCCTGCCTAAGCCACAGGCCATAGGCTTTTTAATTAACAGGTGATGCATCCGTACAATACACAAGATGTTTTCTCTACAATAACGTGATATTCTTCATTCACTGATTTGGCTTCTGAAAAAAAAGTGAAATTTCACATATTCACAAACAAAAATAGATGGGACAAGCTAAGATCTAACATGAATGAAAACACATGAACCTTGCTGTGTTTCCAATAAGGAAGACATGAAAAGCTAAAAGGAAGTAGAGAGAAAAATGCACCTGCAGTGTACTGGGCGCTGGCCTCCAAAATATGTCCTTACCCCAGGTCCTGGAATCTCTGAAGCAGTATTTTCAGAAATAAAGGGGATCTGGATAGGTACATCTACAACGTAATTCCTACAGCTCAGGAAAAAAATTACAGAAGCCAGAAAGAGCCAGAGCACCAGGATTCTGCACAGCGTCTTCTAGACATGACAGGGAAGCTGCACCCAAGAATTCTCAAAACTATGGTTGCCTAAACATGACCTGCATAATGACACCAGCAGCCGGATATGCCAACCTGGATTAGAGAGAGTTTCACAAGGTGCCACTCCTAGAGAAGAGCTACAGGCAATCAATGGCTGATCAGAGGGAAAATCGAGGCATGAGCTCTCTGATGTGATAGCCAATCCCAAGGAGTCAGCCCTAAACACACCTACAGACAAGCAGCCCAAAATGGACTCAAGTAGGGGGTGGGTGGGTGGGTGCGCGCGTGCACGCGCACACATATGCATGTATGTCTATCTGTCTGCCTGCCTGCCTGTCTGTGTCTGTGTGTGAAACAATAATAACAAGGAAAAAGTAATGAATTTGAGAGAGTGGAAAAGACACTGGAGGAACTGGAAGAGGGGAGAGCAAGATGAAAATTATATAACTATAATGCTGAGTGTTCTTCTAAAAGAAAAGAGTAGATTGCACAAAAAGAAAGCCATATGAAGTTGACACTAGAGTTATCTAGCCACAAGTCAAGGACATCAAAATCACCTTAGGAGAATGAAGCAAGGAAGGAGTCCCCCCCTTCAGCCATTGTAGGGAATAGAATCCTGCTATACCTGTATTTTCTCATTTCTGACCTCAAGAATTGTGAAGGAATTAATCATGTTTAAAACCACAATATCTGTGGTAATTAATTACAGTAGTCCACAGAAAGTAGAAAATACTCTCAGCTTAAGACAAGAATAGTATTGAATTCTAATTAATCCATTTGTTTTCTCTTTGCAGTGGCATGCATTAACAATTCTAAACTGCTTTCAATACAGTGAAGAATTAATCTTGTGAATAAGTATGCTGAGGCTGATGTGAATCAGGTTTCTCGCTGTTGGAGAAAACAGCCAGAAAAAGAGGAAAGAAAAGGATCATAATGAACTCTGTAGTGTTTTAAACGTATGTGAAGATAAAATAAACAGAGGTGTTTATGTGTATACGGACATGCCATTCTCCTGCTCCATATGCTGAGTATCTGGAAACGACAGCGAGTCCGGCGAAGAGACCCTAAACTCTAACAATGAGTTCCTAATTAAAAGAACCAGAGCTTCCTGGAGAAATGACTGCCCACAGCACTGGAAAAGGAAGGGGACCATGAAACATCTCACTACAGGGCTCAGGGACAGGCTGGAGGGGCTTCAACTTCTGGGAAAGTTACAATAGCAAAACAATGATAGCAAGGTACAGTAAACCACTGGCTACAGTAAGAACCTATGAGTGCATACTATAAAACAAGCTAATTATTTAAAGTCTCAATTGTGGTGGGACTAATCCAAGCTCTCAGAATAAAGCAAAGAGATTGTAAGAAAGGAAGGAAGGAAGGAAGGAAGGAAGGAAGGAAGGAAGGAAGGAAGGAAGGAAGGAAAAAAGGGAGGGAGGGAGAGAGGGAGGGAGGGAGGGAGGGAGGAGGAGGAGGAGGAGGAGAGGGAGGGAGGGAGGGAGGGAGGGAAGGAAGGAAGGAAGGAAGGAAGGAAGGAAGGAAGGAAGGAAGGAAGGAAGGGAGAAAGCGGATAAAGCAAAGAAAATTACCAGTTCAAGTGTTCACAAGCAGAGAGAGAGAGAGAGAGATCTTTCTTGCTCATTTCCTTATCATATGATGTTAATTGGTGAATGTAAAATGATTTGCAATTGTCACAGAAATAATTTTTAAGGGAAGAATCATCAATAGATGCAGAAAACTAGTAGAGGAAAACTTGAAACAGAACATGATATTTACAGGACCACACACTCTCTCTTCTCTCTCTGCAAATTACTCATTAATTACAAAGAAGAAAAATCTTATCGTAGAAAAACCTGATATACACCATCTTATACAAGTAATCAGAGTTCACATCATTAATATGGTGCACATAGACACAGTACTATTTTGATGACCATCATAACATATAACCTGACCCTAGGTGGGGACTCAGATCACTGCTCGCCCCTCATCAGAGAAGCATGTTTGTACAGCAGATGTTTGGTGGTTATCACAGAGAGCCACAACTGAATGGTGTGCTTTGGAACACTCAGGCCTGCATGGAATGTCTATATCAAACCCCTCCATTCAAGGCTCAGGGATCTATATACAAGAGAAGACAGGAAGACTGTGAGAGCCAGTGATGGTGAACTCCAAGGAAACACTGTCTTTCAGACACAGCAGGATGGGTACACATATAAATTCACATATAAAGATTGTGAGTTAATGCCCCATATAAAGTCAACCCAGATAAGATCCCAGCACCAAGAAGGCAAAAGGGACACAAAGTCCCACCATAACCAAAAAGCTACTTGCAACTGATACCTGCTGAGAACGGGAAATCAGTTTTCTCCAATGGAGTGAACTGGCTATATCAACCACACTCTAGGGCAGGCCCCAGGACCATTACTAGTAGGTCAAAACAAAACAGACTCAAGATTTTTTCTACATGCTTTTGTTGGGTTTGTTTTATTGGTTTGCTTTTGCTTTTGCTTTTTTTTTTTTTCTTGTTTTGTTTGGTTTGTTTGTTTTCTGAGAAAGACAGCCCACACAAGTTGGAAAGGTATGGAGGTGGGAAAGACGTGAGAGCATTAGGGGAGGAGAGAGGTTCTCATCTGCAGCATCAGCCCCGGGCCAGTGCTTCTCTGCACTGGCATCAGCTGGCACACACGAGCCCTTTTAGTGTTTGTTTTTACCACCTCTTTTGCATATTAATTCATTTAAAATGCGAATAATCAAATCCATGTTCATCCCTTTCAAGGCTTAAAAACTAGGCAACATGGTGAGGTACTGTATATTTTATTGTTTCCAACTCATCCTATTAAACCTTCCTAACATTTCCACAAGTTGCCTATCACTGCACTTCTATTTGTTTCTTCCCTGGTGGCTTCCGGAAATTCAGACAATACACACTAAAGAAAGAACTGAAATAACTGAAAACATAAATCATGAATTAAATGAATAAGAAAAAACTTACCAAACATATAATCTATCTAAGAACTATTTGGATTTTTAATGTTTTAGAATTCATATGTGCAATGATGTGTTTTGATCAAGTCCATCCCCATTCCTTCAAATTCCCCACCAATATTCTAAATAAAGTGAGAATGGGGACTGAGGGTCTAGTTCCTCAGTTGATCAAAGGGCTATAATGTATTAAGAGACACTTGGGTTCATTTCCATTCAGGTAAAACACACACATGCTATCCTGTTCTTTATCTGATCATAACAAAACCACTGAAGAGATCATAGAAAGCAGCTATCCAAATAACAGACAAGAGAAGCAAGCAGAATGGTAGGGAATACAAATCTTAAAGATAATAATACTAAAGATATGTGCTGTGGAACCTTGGAAGACCAGATCAGAGTACTCGGTCATACAGTGAACTCTTTGATGATGCTGTCAATCAAATCATGCAATATCTAGAAGTTTCAAGATAATGATTCTCTGCTCTTTCAATAGGAAGTATGGATAAGATTTTCATGTAACAATTTGTTAGTGTGACTTTTGTCTGACGCAATATGAGAAAGATTTTTCTTTCCTATCCCTGAAGGTACACAATGCAAGGAATGAGCATGGATTCTAGTAGCTCAGAGTAGTACTCCCTGCCGCCATGGGTGAACAGCAGAGAAATGAGAATCTGAGCCCTGTAACCACAAGGAACATGGATTCTGCCAGCACCTGACTGTGCCTGGATGCAGATTCTTCCTCAGAGCTCCAAGAAAGGAATGTGATCGATCCTCTTGGAATCCTTACTCCAGCCTGAGAAACACTCAACAGAGTCCAGCCATGTTGTGAAATACATCATAATAAATGAGGAGTCCGATAAGCCACTAAATCTGTGGCATATGTTACACAACAATTGAAACATAACACAATTCTGCATAACAAAACAAAACCCCAAACATATTAAGTAGTGAGAATGATCCTTAAAGAAGTGGTAGGGATAATAATCAAGCGGAAAAGGAAAGTTTAGCACTGAAGGCGAGGAGAGAAAATTTTTATATTAATAATGGAAAGGATAGAAGTAGGTTCATCTGAAAACACGCTTACACCTAGCAGTAGCCTCAGACTAGAAATGGCAAGTGCCACCATCTCCTGACAGAGCGATTTTCTCTGCTTGTGTTAGAGTATAGTAGCATGGGCTTTCAGTAGGAGCAGAAAGACCTCGACTGTGGGGCCCTTGAGATGGCGCATTGGAGAACGTGTTTGCTAGGCAAACATGAGGATCTGCCTTCAGATCCCAGCACCGTATAAAAGCCAGGTACAACAACCTGCTTCTAATCTCAGTGATGCGGAGGTAAAGACAGGCGGATTACCAGAGTTGGCTGGCTAGACATTCTAGCCGAATTGGATGGATTCAGGTTCAGTGAGACCCTGTCTTAAATAATAACGTGGAAAGGAAGAACAGCAATATGAACTAACCAGTACCCCAGAGCTCATGTCTCTAGCTGCATATGTAGCAGAAGATGGCCTAGTCGGCCATCATTGGGAGGAGAGGCTCTTGGTCTTGCAATCATTATATGCCCCAGTACAGCGGAATGACAGGGCCAGGAAGCGGGAGTGGATGGGTTGGGGAGCAGGGCGGGAGGAGGGTATAAGGGACTTTCAGGATAGCATTTGAGTTGTAAATGAAGAAAATATCTAATAAAAAATCGTTTAAATAATAATAAAAAATCCTGAGTCCAATCCCCCCCCCCAAAAAAAAAAGAAAAGAAAGAAAAGAAAAGCAGTCTTGCTATATTGCCTAAGCTAGCCAAACTCATCATCCTACCATCCCAGCTTTTTCCAATAGTTGGAACTATGAAAATGCACCACCACGCCCGGCTTCAGGGATCAATTTTAAGTGGTCTCCTGTATAGACTAAATCTAACAAACATAATCTTTCTTTCCTATAGCCCTGTACCATATAACTTAATCAGGTAATTATCCTTTTATACTCAAGAGTTCATCGCTACAGTCAAGAGGAGTGAAGCTTCTTGGGAGACATTGAGAGGTCTCCCTACAAAAATAGCTATAGATGTAGCAATTCCAAAACTATGTTCTATGTATAACAGATGAGTAGATATGCTTATGATGTTGGAAGCCAAACTCCTCGCTGCTGGAGAAGTGATTTATAAATACTGAACTAAGAAAGGCTGTGAGATTTGATTAAATCAGATCTACCCATATGAATGCATGGTTTTTAATATACTTTGTTCTGTGTGTCCCCCCTGCTTGGTCTGTCCTCTGCGTATAAGAGAAAATGACAACCCAGTGACAATGCATACAGCTAGTACCCAGATCTTGATTTCTAAAAGGAATTTCATATTAACAGTAGACATGGGGGTTGAGGGCTCAACAGCTAAAAGCACTTACTGGGTTCTAGCCTCAGCACCCACATGAGCACTCAGAAACTATATCTGTAATTCCAGTTCCAGGGGATAGGATGCCCTCTTCTGGTCTTTGCGGGCGCCTGGCACACACAAGGTGCACAGATGTACATGCAAGCAATAAAACTTTTAAAATAAATTAAAATAAATCAATCAATAAAGGTAGATATGTATATTAGGACCTGGTGATGCCACATCTTTAACACCATTGCATGGTAGGCAAACAAAATAGGTAGATCTCTATGAATTTGAGGCCACCCTGATCTATACACTGAGTTCTAGAAAAAACTGAGTCAAGTTCTCTCTCTCTCTCTCTCTCTCTTTCTCTCTCTCTCTTCCACATCCCAAAAGGAAAGGTAAAGAAAGCAGCAATGAGTCCCTGGAGAAATAAAGAATAACAGAACAGGAAATGTATTAGAACTCTCTGTTGCGACGATCTTTGGATGGCTCAGGATTCAGGCCCCATGACCCTTGTCTGTCCCCTGTGGACCCTCTTCTAAGCTCGTCAACTTTTGGTCTGTATGTCTTTCTGCTCCATGATCCTGGAATGGCTCACCTCGGAGCTACCACTGCATCAGGTTATACAGGCAAACAGCAGATGATCGGCAAGTTGTAGGGGTGCCATGTCAGAATTTCTATCAAGAGCAGTTAGGGACAACAATTTGGTCGGAAAGAGGCCAGAGGGAGGCCTAGTGGCCTCATTTGCAAGTTGGGCTACCCTAACCGAACACCACCGACCAAAGGGCACCAACAAAAGTGCACTAGACGCTCCTGGAGATTACAGGCTAAGGATCGAGGTGGCAGCAGGGACTGTGTTTGTGGAGAGCAGTCAGCCAATCACCTGCTTGCTGAATCTTCATGGGACCTTTCCTAGCTGTGTATGGGTGGACAGAGAGGAAGGAAGTTCTCTATGCCTCTTATTATGGAAACAATTTCATTTTGAAAGCTTGTGCTTTTTGTAGCTTTGATCTTTGGCTCATTTTTTTTCTCTGTTTTTATTGCATTGTAATTATTATTGTTGTTGTTTTCTTCTAAAAAAAACAAAAAAAAAACAAAAATCAAAAAAAAAGATCGCTCCAGATTGCCTCCAACAACCCTACTGAGTGTCTATCGTTTCTTAAGAACTGATATTTTACCTGGTTTTATTAAAAGTCTACAGATGGCAAAAAAAAAAAAAAAAAAGAAAGAAAAAAGAAAAAAGAAAAAAACTCTCTGTTGCACCAGAGTGTAAGAAAGTAACCCAGATTCCCCAAAAATGATACAGATACATCCACAGCTCAGAATCCAGCACTAAAGAGTGTCTATTAGGTAAAAAGCTTTGGTTAACAAAATAAAATGAATCACAACATATGTGAAATCATTATGTGTACTTTTGCCAGGCATTGGTGGCACACATCTTTGATTCTAACACTCTGGAGCCAAAGGCAGGCAAATCTCTGATTTCAAGTCCAAGCTTGTCTACACAGCAGCTTTCAGGACTGCCAGGGCTACACAGAAATAGGCTGCCTTGAAAAACCAATTAAAGCCAGGTGGCGGTGTGTATGCCTTTAATCCCAGCATTTGGAAGGCAGAGACAGACTGACCTCTGTGAGTTCAAGGTCAGTCTGATCTACAGAGCTAGTTCTAGGACTGCCAACACTATACAAAGAAACTCAGCCCCCACTCCAAAGAGAAAAAAAGAAAGAAAGAAAAGAAAAGAAAAAGAAAGAAAAGAAAAGAAAAAAAGAAAGGAGCCAGACATAGTGGCTTACACCTTTTATCCCAGCACTTGGGTGGCAGAGGCAGGCAGAGCTCTGGGTTTAAGGCCAGCCTGGCCTACAAAGTGAGTTCTAGGACAGCCAGGGCTACACAGAGAAACCCTGTCTCAAAACAAAACAAGAAAGAAAGAAAGAAAGAAAGAAAGAAAGAAAGAAAGAAGAAAGAAAAAACTAAAAATGGAGTTTCATCTATTAGTAAGACCATCAGCTGTTGTTTATGGTGAGGCCTCCTCTTTGTAACATAACTGGAGCCATTTTGTATTCAGTCTCCATTTAG
The DNA here is from genome assembly GCF_000001635.26 of Mus musculus. Lineage (NCBI taxonomy): Eukaryota > Metazoa > Chordata > Mammalia > Rodentia > Muridae > Mus > Mus musculus. Next base: position 8,029,663 of record NC_000081.6, read on the forward strand.
GTCATAAGGTGAAATTAAGTTCCGGTTCTGGGACTCTACTTCCCAGAAGTGATCATCCAGAGCTGACACTGAGAAATGTTACTAATAAGTCAAAAAGATTGATGGATCACTTGTCCTCGGGTATCTCAATGTACTGGAATCCGGGTTCAGTACCTGGACACCTCTTCCTTCCTTCACCTAGGACCAGTCAGCCCAAAGGACAGCTGATCATTCTTTGTCTAGTTAGCCAAAAACATACCACTTCCCTGCTTGCTTTTAAACTTTGGAAGCTAGCTTTTCCTATAAAAAAGTCTTCCCTGAGGAAAGGCTGATGCCACATTTAGGCTCTAGAGTCCTTTTTGTGGTCCTGAACATTCAGTATTAGGGTGTGCATTCAGTAACCTGTTCTTGCTTAACTGGTGTGCGTATGGTTTGTGGAACAATTCCTAAACTCCAACAGTTACAGCTTAAGATGGAACACTTGCTAGCACGTATGAGCTCCTGATTCTATCCCACCATCACAAAAAGAAAAGAAAAACATTAAATTGCTTAAGGAAAAAAGCTGCTTAAGGAAATAAAAATAAACCTAGAATTCACAGTTATTTTAATACATATTAAAATTTTTACATTTTAGGGAAAATAATTTACTACTAAAAAGATATGACTAATATATTTGCTCTCCAAGTAATAAGGGTAATTATTTGGAGTGGCTAGGCATCAAGGATGACTGCCTGTGTGCTTAAAAATAAATACAATCCCTTCAGTAGCTCAGCTAGTAGATCCAAGAACAGTAGAAAATAAAATAAAAATAAATAGAGCTTTTATAACATTCCTTCCCTTCTACTCCCCACAATGGAAGTCCACTCACTGAAAGAAAATTTCCCCTTAAAAGGTTCAAACATTCAAATGTTCACGATCGCCTGAACCAACCCTCTTCAGTTTAGTTATATAATAAAGAAACAAATGGTACAGACTTGCTTTTCTGTTGAAAGAAATTGAAGCCAATAATGGAAAGACGTGAGACCCTGGATGAATTTATACAAGAAAATTAATGATGAGATTATGACTACTTCAGTAAGTATTCACTTATTAAAAACCCACTAAAACACTTTTGCCTTTAACTCTGTAGAACTCTGTATTGGTGAGAACTTCTGGTTTACTATATTATGCTGGCTTAGCAGCCACACATTTCCAGGCGTGAGGCCAAGAAGCCCCATATGAACACCAAGCACAATGTGTGCTAGAGAGCGGAAAGTAACAAGGAATATGTTCTGACTATAAGAAATGTGCCCAAGTTCTGGTTTAGGATAAATGTATTTCATTATTCTATCACCACAGTTGCTAAAAGACTCCTTTTGAATGGTTTAAATATTGATTATAAAATGATTCCTGATTGCTCTTGTCCTGGCTACCTAAACCTGCAAAAGTAACAATCCACTTTCCTAGATAGACAGCAAGGTAGCTCATGAAGTCAAGCATACATGATTTGTTTCCCAGATGAGCTCTCCCTCTGTCATCCACACTGGCTCCACACTCATCTTCCTCCGCTTACTGGCATTTCAAACACACACCATCACAGAACCCGATTTTCAAAATGTATTTCATGGGGAAATCCAACAAGTATCAAACAAAACTAGTATTCTCTGCCTGAAGTAAGTTGTTCTATCTGCCCCTATTAGGGAATTCTCTATCCCACAGGCACGACACGGTTGCTACCCTCCTGAAATCAGACACTGTGGTTACCCACATGAAACCTCACAAGACTCGGCCCATTAACAATCCCTCAAGAGGCAGCACACTAACTGCATGAAGCTCCCGCCATGCCTGAGCTTATGGGAGCAGTGCAGAGTTTATTGGGAGGGAGAACTTTTCCTGGATAGTATGGCCTCTGATGAATTGTCGTCCATTATCCTGAAACCTCTCACCCATTCCCCAAATTAAACTCACGGGTTCACCAAGCTAGGTTTGGGTGAACTCTCCTCTTTGGTCTGTTCCTGGTGCCCTACCTACAGAGGGAGTCACTTATGCACATCTCCCAGGAAAGGCTCAAACACCACTCCATACATTCCACCACAGCCCTGAGGTAGGCATACCTAACTTCTCCAAGACTTAAGGGAGAGATCAACTCTCTGACATAAGACGAGTTTTCAGATGCATCAGATAAAAACAGACATTAAAATTAAAACTTTAACAGCAACTGGATTTGAGTAGAATTACAAATAATTTGGGGTTTTTCCATTTTTCCATGGTCAACAGGAACTAGTGTTAGACACATATTAGACTTTAGTGTACTACAGTCTTGTAAATATTGTCTATGCGCCCCTGTAAGTGCTGTTTGTTTGTTATGATATGGGTTCCTTCTGTAGCCCGAGTTGGCCTGGAACACACTATGAAGATCTGGCTGTCTTCTACCTTGCTGCAGTAATCTAGACTTAGACTCCCAAGTGCTAGATTACAGCCATGTGGCACCATGCCTGGCTCAATAACCCTTAAGTGCTCTTAAATACAAACACATATATTTATAATGTATATGTAAATAAACATAGAAATCATGCAAAGAATAGCAAAAATAAAATAAAAGTCTGTGTATGGTGGTTCATGTCTGTAACTAACCCCCATGAGGCTGAGTGAAACTTTGAGGCCTGCAGGAACTACAGAGTGAGACCCTGTCTCAAAGGACAAACAAAAACAGCCACTGAGATGGCTGGGCAGGTGAGAGTGTCACCAGCAATGCCTGACAATGTAAGTTTGATCCTCATGGATAGAAAAAAAATCAGTTCCCCAAAACTGCCCTTTGACCTCCACACACATGCAGTGGTATCAGTGTACATTCAAACTTCCTTTCTCATTCATTCATATTCTCTCTCTCTCTCTCTCTCTCTCACTCTCTCTCTCTCTCTGTTTCACACACCCACACCCACACACAGAAATAAAATCTTTTAACACTAAACTAGAAAAGCCTTTTCATACTTAAGTATATAATACTTTACCACAATAGATCTGCATATAAAACCACAATCTACTAATTTCTCTAGGAACTGGGAAGGGGGCTTAATTTTTTTTTAAGTATCCTATAAAACCTGTCATTTTTGTGAAACCCACCATTCAAGCCAAAGATAATGAGATCAGTAATATTTCTAGACAGTCAATTAATAGAGAAAGCAAAATAAGCAATTTTGAAGTCAGAATAAAGATAATATTGGTAGGATAAGGTGAGCTATAGTGCACAGCTACATATATAGTAATATTTTTAATATATATTGATAAATTAGTTAACATTTTGATGTCCTACATTCTTGACTAAATGTTGCTTAGGCTGTCATCATAAGCACAATTTCAAACCACAGGCTAAGGAAATAGCTAAGTCAATAATGTTCCTGCCATCTTGAGGTCCAGAGCCCTAGCTACTGTAATTCCTTACTTCTATTAACCCCAATGCGTGTTGATATGGGTGCACATGTGTCATGGGGAACATGTGCAGGTCACAGTACTATGTTTACTCGTTTGCTTCCCACCTTCCACCATGTGGGGCACAGGGATTGAAATCCGGTTTGCAGGCACAGTAGCAAGCACATTTAACCAGGGTCACGGTTTGAATGAAAACAGCGCCATCCGCCCACAGGGAACAGCACAGCGAGGAGGTGTGGCCTTGCTGGAGTAGGTACGGCACTGTTGGAGAAAGTGTGTCACTGGGGTAGGCTTTGAGGTCTCAGGTGCTCAAGCCAGGCTCTGTGTGGTACTCTTTTCCTGCTCTCTGCCGATCCAGATACAGAACTTTCAGCTATACTCACCAAGACGATAATGGACAGAACCTCTGGACTGTAAACCAGCCACAATTAAAAGTTTTCCTTTATAACAGTTGCCAAGGTCATAGTATCTCTTCACAGCAATAGAAACCCTAGTGATAACACTTACTGAACCGTCTTTTTGCAGGGTAATGATTTTAAAAACACTAGATAAATTCATTTTAAAAAAAAAAATAGTCAAACTGCCATATTGAGGGATCCATCCCATAATTAGCCTCCAAACAATTGCATACACTAGCAAGCGTTTGCTGAAAGGACCCTGATATAGCTGTCTCTTGTGAGACTAGGCCGGGGCCTAGCAAACACATAAGTGGATGCTCACAATCAGCTATTGGATGGTGGAGGAGCTAGAGAAAGTATCCAGGGCTGGTGAGATGGCTCAGTGGGTAAGAGCACCCGACTGCTCTTCCGAAGGTCCGAAGTTCAAATCCCAGCAACCACATGGTGGCTCACAACCATCCGTAATGAGATCTGACTCCCTCTTCTGGAGGGTCTGAAGACAGCTACAGTGTACTTACATGTAATAAATAAATAAATAAATAAATCTTAAGAAAAAAAAAAAAAAAAAGAAAGTATCCAAGGAGCTAAAGGGATCTGCAATCCTATAGGTGGAACAACATTATGAACTAACCAGTACCCCGGAGCTCTTGACTCTAGCTGCATATGTATCAAAAGATGGCCTAGTCGGCCATCACTGGAAAGAGAGGCCCATTGGACACGCAAACTTTATATGCCCCAGTACAGGGGAACGCCAGGGCCAAAAAGTGGGAGTGGGTGGGGGGTTGGGGAGAGGGTATGGGGGTCTTTTGGGATAGCATTGGAAATGTAATTGAGGAAAATACATAATAAAAATATTAAAAAAAAAGTCAAGTCACCACTGCAGTTTTAGTATAAAATTAATATTTAAATTGTATTCAAATGTTTGGAAAATTACCAAATGTTCAGGGTCCATTAATAATCTACCAATAAACAAAAGATTGTGATCCTACCCTGTAGACAGGCATCTCTACAGGTTCAACATGGGACAATCTGAAAACACATTATGTCGGCTGAATCTAATAATTCACCCACAGCAATTAAAATAGATTATAGCCAATTTTCCTCATTCGTGTGTTATCATCTTGGTATGCTGAATAAGCATTTAAATGGGCTCCGAAAAGTCTCTGGTCATACTTTCAACCGATCAATACATAATTTATTTGATATGTGTCTGTGTTTAAGGACACCTTGTTTAATTTATATTGCTGATTCATTAACATTGGGTTCATAGTCAATGGCAATTTAGCTTGTACCTCAATATAGCTTGACTGACACAAGCATTGTCTTTATAATACATACCACAGACTTGTGCTGGAGAACACCAGACAGCACCGTAGCCCTTTCAACGTCATGTCAGGGAGTCATTTAAAATACCAAAGTCATCAACAAAAGACATTTAAGAACCCTGACTAAAATCCAAGTTCTGAGACAGGAAATAAAAGATAGTGCTATCTTGTTCAGAGTCACATTTTCGCTGCTCTTTGTAAACACACATTCACATATAGCCAGGAAGGTGCAATGTGTATGAATCTGGGGTTATAAAAAGTTTAAGTATATAGGTGAGTTCACAAATACAGAACTCAAAATTACACTATGAAGTATATTATACTAAACAATTTCCAGCATGTTGGAAGAAGGCTCAATCTACAAGCAGATGACAGAGGGAAGGTGACTCAGAGTGAGAGCAGGCACATGAGGGGCAGGGCCTGAGGGAGAAAGGAGACAAAGAGGCCACGGGCTTGTACAGCAACTGTGACCATCTGAGGGAGGCCTGGTGACACTATCCTACCTAAAACCTCCCAAACAATCCACACAACTGTGAGAAGCAGCAAAGTAGCACTCACTTAACATACTAACTTTCAGGAGAAATTACTACATGACAACTGAAACTACTTGTTAGTAAATGTGCTGACCAGATAGGATAGGGTGCTGTAACCCCACACTCAGAAAACTGAGGCAGGCCCAGAATGGAGGAGAAGGAATAGGAGAAAGAAGTGGAAGAGGAGGAAGAAGAGGAGGAGAAGGAAAAAGAGGGAAGGAAGACGGGATGGTCAGTGAAGCAAGAGGAGAGAGAAAGGAGTGTAGAAGGGGAGGGAGGGAGAGGGGAGAGAGGGAGGGAGTGCATGAGGGGTGGAGCAGAGGAAGAAGGAGAGGGAGAAAGTGAGAGAATGGAATGAGGAGGGACGGCAGAGGGAGAGAAAAGGAGCCCTGAACTCAAATCCATTAAACACCGTCCATACTTACCTTGGTGTTGGCCATGTCTACGATATACTGGTCTCCCTTTATACACTCCATGACTTCAAAACCATCTCTGTCAATAACCTTGGCCTGTGAGCTTCCAGAAACAACAAGAATCATGTCTCCTGTGTTACTGTACTGTAACGACTTGATCTGATGGCTATAAGAAAGAAAAACAAAACAGTCTAATGAAACAGAGGGGTTTTTTAATACTTTTGCTACATTTAGCATAGTCAGTAAAAAATGTTATACAAGTGTAAAATTAATAATTCCAAAAAGCACAAAATCATCCCCCCATGTCCCACAGTAATTTACCAAAACCTCCTAAAACTTACACTTTCAATCCAACCAACTCATGAATATCCTGGCTCTTTTCCAATAAACTTATCTGCATAATTTTTAAAGCTGTATCTTATTTGTTAACTACAACATTTTAAAAAAGAAAAAGAAAAAAGAAATGAGGGTACCTTGCTGGCTGCCAAGCCTGAGGACCTGAGTTCATCCTAGGACCCAAGTTGATAAAAGACAGAACCAACTAGTAGCAATTTGTCCTCTGACCTCTGTGCATGTCATGGAATGTGTGGGCATGCATGCACACACACACACACACACACACACACACACAAAGTAAATGTAATAAAAAAAATTTAAAAAGAGCAACCTTGATGTCCTGAGAAGAGGTGACAACCACAGGAAGTCTAGACACTGACAAATGACACAAACAAGAGTCCCCAAGGTCAACTGACCCTGCCCACTACTGAGAACAAGCAACTCCGTCACCTCACTTTTGCTTACTGCTGTGATTCCTGGTTTAGAAATCACTGTACTGGGTGTTAGCAGTGGTTTTACTTTTTGTAGCTTTTGCATTTTGTATCTAGTTATTTAAACTCTGTGCACGTGTGCAGAAGAGGACCATATGGAGGTGGGAAACAACTTTCAGAAGCCAGCTCTATCCTTTGAAGACAGGTTCTAGGATTCGCAGCCAGGTTGTCAGGGTGGTTGAGCATTTACCATGGAGCATTGCTATTGGCCCTTATTATACTTTTAAACCTAGATGCCTTTATTTGGTTTTTCCCTTTTGTTCATTCACTGTTTCTCGATGCAGCCCTGGCTGGCCTGGAACTCGCTTTACAGACCAGGCTGGCTTCAAGCTCTTAGAGATCCACCTGCCTCTGCCTCCCAAATACTGGGATTAAAGGCGTGAGAAATTTTTTTTTCTTTCCCTCAGTTTCTTTCTGTTCTTTCCTTTTCCTTTGTCTCTTTCTTTCTTCCCCCTGCCCACTGAAGGCCTACCACTAATGGGGAAATTGCTATCAGAACCAGAGCCACCTCTCTCGATCCAGTGAGAGGCACAGCCATGCCCTTTCAGAGAAGGCCTGGATCTCAACCCAGGGCTCCTCCTCGAATGTTGTCCGTCAGCCCCAGAGACAGAGGATGCTGCTTGTGTGCTTGCATAGTCTTTACATAGCTTCTAGTAGAGTCAGCAATCTTATTAAAGTGTTTCTGATCAAATTACATCACATTTCTACACTCTAGTAAGACTCTGACAGATCAAATTTTAGGCAATCAATCAGGAACTGAGAAAATTAGAGTCTATTTAGACCAATTGTGGTTTTATACATAAAACACATCAAATCTTTGATAATTAAACAGTTGAGACTGCTCAACAAAGGTCTTTTAGTAAGACTGTGAGAACTTGCTAGCGTGTAAGACAGACCTCTGTTACTAGCACTCCCATTGGGAAGTGTTAATTTTCTTCAATCAAGCCTAAGAGATCTGGTCCTATGCATTATCACTGTTTTCTGGTGATTGATTTTTGTTTTCAAAGGGAAGTTAAAAATCTTAAAAATAGCAAACTTTAAGGAGAGGGAGTAGAAGCAGGCAGGGGTCCCATCTCTCTGGAACCACTCTACCAACACTGTTTATATTCAGAGGGAGACCTACATCTTCAGCAACCCACATGGGTACTGCTTTGCTTTTCGGCTAGGAAGAAAAACGTTAGCATTTTCGTGTGCTCTCTGTAGTCCACTTTGCCAGTGCTCAAATGAGAATGTTCAGTTCCAACCTCATCATTCCTGTCCCACTTTGCTCTTAATTCTGCTGGCCACAGAGTTAAAAGGACGGGATTAGGAGTCATTAGACACAGTACTGAGGAGAATGAAAGGGCTTGTCCAAGGGGTAGTACATCTGCTCTTCAAATTCCTGCCTATACTACTAAGATTCTGATCAAAGAGGGAACAGAGAAAGCCAATCTGACAGTAAAGTGGAGTCATGAGGAAGTGAGTGTTCTCAGGGAGGCACTCTGACACCAGATGATGGCTTAGTAGCATTGCACAACTCCTTCTGTGAAGTTATTCACAGGGCAAAGGGGGAGACTACGAGAGTGAGGGGAGTGGGGAGGTGAAGACTGAGGATCCTGTAAGTACCTTTTGCTTAGCTAGCAAAACAAGCTGGGACATGCAAGACAGATAAACACAGCTGTCCAGGGCCGTCACTTGGGGCTCATGAGCCAAGGTGTCCGGCTGTAGTGAAAAGTGCACCGGAATGTGAGTCAGAAATCTAGAGATCCAAACCCTCGCTCTGCTAACTGGCTGTATGAGGATGAGCAAGCCCTTCTGCTCCCCGCTGTCTTATATTACAGAAAACCCGCACACAGGAACAGTAGCAAGACTAGACAGAGATGTTCCTGGGCCACAGCATGCTCATGCTACCTGGGTCATTCTGCTGAGTCCCGGCTTCCTCCATTGAATAAGGAGAATAATACTTAACTCACAGGATTGGGATAAGTTGTAAAAACAGTATTACACAGTGGGGCTGGAGAGCTGCCTCAGTGCTTAAAGGCACTCTCTGATCTTCCAGAAGACCTGGGTTCACTTCTCAGCATCTGCATGGCTTCTTACAACCATCTGTGATGCCAATTCTAGGGGACACAATGCCCTCATCTGGCCTCTGCAAGCATTGCGTGCATGTGGGGCACATGCAGATAAAACACCCAACTATAAGAAATCAAACCAACAGTGTCAACTAACCCAGACGCCTGGGAGCTCCCAGAGACTAAGCCACCAACCAAAGAGCAGACGTGGGCTGCTCTGAAGCCCCCGGCACATTTGTAGCAGATGAATGTCTTATCTGGCCTCGTGGGAGAAGGATGCACCTAATCCTCTAGAGACTTGATGCCCCAGGGAAGCACCCTCTCAGAGGAGAAGGAGGGGCGTGAATAACTCTGGAAGGGGGGACTGGGGCAGCAACATTTGGAATGTAAATAAATAAAATAATAAATAAATAAATAAATAAATGTTGAGAATAAAACTTAACTTATAGATTGAAATAATATTATACATCAGAACTGGAGAAATGGCCAAAGGTTAAGAGCACTTGTTTACTCTTGAATAAGACATGGTTCCCAGCAACTACATCCATAAGTGCAGTTCCAGGGGATTTGACACTCTCATTGGCCTCAAAAACACACTTGATTCATATACACACATGCAAGCAAACACCTATATACTAACGTAACATTTATTCAAAATTAAATAATAATAATAATATGCATAAAGATACCCACTAGAGACCTTGAAACAAGTAGTTACTAGTATTACTTCTTAATTTCCAAAGAATAAGATCATACTTATATTTATAGTTATCATTTGATCATCCCTCGATTCCCAGGAAGAACTAACTCAAGGGACACTGCAGTTAGCAAAATCTACAGGTGCTCAGGTCTCTCAGGCAAGCTTGTCCAATACTTTGTCTTAATCTGCAGTTGACTAACTCTGTGGATATGGAACCTGTAGGCAGAGGGCTATGGACCCAACATGTATAATGCAGTGCCGGGAACAGGCCAAGGAAGTGAGTGGGGTGTGGTGCGACCCACTATTTCTATAGGACCTATTTCTATAGGATGGTGTCAGAAAACACCAGTTACTCCAAGCTAGATTACCTTCAGCTGCTTCAAGGAACTCTAAAGAACAGATTCACAGCACAAAAAGAAAGGGTTCTAATTGCAGGCCAAAGTCCAACTGCCATATTCAACTGTTGTTAGCTAAAAGAGATCTTACTGCATCTTCATTCAACTTCTAACTGGCAAAAAAGAAGGACTGGTCATTATGTACTGAGTGCTAGAATCAGGGGCTGGAATAATGACTCAATTCAGTTAAGACAGTGAAACTAAATGAAACATACACCCCCCCCCATATTTCACTTTTGAAGAATGCACGAGAGGCTGAGAGATGGTTCTGCAGTTAAGAATGCATGTTCCTCCCCACAGCCATGTGAAGCAGTTCACAACTGCCTGCAGCTCGGCTCCACGATGTCTGACACCCTCTTCTGGCCTCCGTGGGCTCCTACACTCACACCAGTACAACCTGGTAACTGTATTTCCAATATTCACTAGTTATCTGCAGTGACTGTCACAGAGGGTAGGGAACATAAAGAATACTTTCCATAGCACAAGAGGTTCTACTTCTCTGTTGTCTAAATACCAAGAACAGATCACTAGATCACTCACACTGTACGTGTGCTCAGAAGAGGAGATGCAAAACAGAATTAAAGACAGAATGAAAAACCCAGCGACACTGGGCTAGAATGAGAAGCACTGTGTGACTCATATAAGTTACCATCAATAATCTGCCTAAAGCTACTGATATTCCAGGACAACAAACATATTGAGAATCTGTATCTTGGTATTATCCTCAGTTAATAAACTTCATTTCTGAAATTTTAATGTCACTTTTCCATAAATAAAATTTCTAAAATTAGGTTTATTAAAAACGTTTAAGAATCAATAAGACTTTGTCATTTAAACACAGACAGACAGAACAGACAATAAGCTTTTAAATACATATAAAGTCATGTCAAAATAGTATTAAAGGTTTCTAGTGGACAAATCTGGACAATTTACAGAACAAAAAGAATGGCTGCAACTAACAACAAATAACTGAAAGTACAGAAGTCAAAGAAAAAGAAAACCAGAGGTGCCTATACTGTAGTTAATTTTCTATGCTGTGACAAAACACCGTGATCAAGGCAACTTATTTAAAAAAAAAAAAAACCTGCTTAACTGTCCTGGTGGGTCAGAGTCCACGATGTCAGTAAGAGCGCTGGCTCTTTACAAACGCAGAAATCTTATGTGGACATGTTTCTGTTTTGATCCCAGGGGTGGCATATCAGCTGCTTTAGATTCTCCACAAGAGCTCTGTATGATTTGTCTCGTGCTTTGGCAGGGGTGTGATTCTGCCAGGTGAAGAGAGTTTATTTTTGTTTGCAACTCTGGGGACCCTTGAGAGGATATAAAAATGCCAAAGCCACAGGCAGCGGCTGCTCCCCCGTTGCTACTGTTTGTCAAGTGGTCATGCGCAAACAGGGAAGAAGAAATGGGATATCTTGACAATGAAGACTGGACTTGCCCCAGGAACTTGATGCCCTTAGTCAGCAAGTAGTCTAACGAGATCTATGCCCTGCTTTCCCTCTAACCTTTCTCTCCCACCTGGAGTTGGGGGTTGGAAGGGATGGGGGGGTAGAGTCGGGGGAAAGGATGGTAGATATAAGAACCAATAAAGTAGCCTAAATGTATACCAACAACCACCAATATATAAGCCTCAATGAGATCAATAATCTATGTAGCAAACATGAATAGGTAATAAGTTCATCACTTTTTTTTTTTTTTGGTTTTTCGAGACAGGGTTTCTCTGTATAGCCCTGGCTGTCCTGGAACTCACTCTGTAGACCAGGCTGGCCTTGAACTCAGAGATCCACATGCCTCTGCCTCCCAAGTGCTGGGATTAAAGGCATGCGCCACCATACCCAGCAAGTTCATCACTATTATGTATTACATATTACCAAGTTATTTCTCCACAAAGGTCCTGTTAAGTATGTATATACATACATACATACACATATACATACATACATACATACACATATACATACATACATACACACACATATATATATATATATATATATATAAATTCACTTCACAGTGAAGTGATTCCTTCATTAGTATCAGCAATATTCGCTTAATGTAGGAACCTATCAGTACAGTATAAAGCCTAATCAAGTCTTTACTCTTCTCTGACTGTACTGGGGAGGAGACAAAGGAGTAAAAGGATACCACAAGGAGCAGCATGTGCGACGCCCATATATGGGCAGAAACAGAAAAGGCTGCTATCGGACGCACCTTGTCAAGCCTTTTTAGTGCAACGCTAACTGACCATACAGGAAAGTGACATGGACCACTGCTTGGATAAGGACTGAGTGTGTACCATAAACAAAAACACATTATAAGCCAATTGTGGTGGCATGTGTCTTCAATCTCAGCATTCAGGAAGCAAAGGCAGGGGCAATTCTATGAGTTTAAGACCAATCTGATCTACACTGTGAGTTCCAAAGACAGCCAGGACTACATGGAAAGACCGTGTCTCAAAAAAACAACAAAAACACCACATTACCAAGCCTTATTTGCTGGAATATTTTAAAGTAAAGCAAGGAAGGACTGAGTTCTAAATAGATGTATTTTTAAAAACCAAACAACTGGTAGAAAATGCCTTGAAAACAAAGGTCAAGGGCCAGGAGAGGGCTCAGTGGGGAAAGCGGCCTATGGCCAAACCTGAAGCTCTGTGCTAGATCCCCAGGGCCCCTGTGACAAAAGGAGAGAAACAGCTCCTGCAAGCTGCCCTCATTCTTCACGTGTACACTGGCACATGCACCTACACACATAACACATGAACATATACATGGAAATAATAGATGTATATATAGTTTGTATAATGCATAAAAGATGTGTTTTATATGTGTGTCACATATGTATGTGACATACGTGTCAATGAAGCTAAGGAAAAGAGATGTATGGTTTATTTTCATTTAATAGTTATATAATTTATATAAGTTCAATATTATTCATTGTAGACTGAGTTCAAATGACAACAGCATTACCTCCAAATATAAAAGCCAAAAGCTAACCATGGAGCTGTTAAGTAAATACATACCATTCACAAGGTTGAAGGGATCGAAATGCCTTGAAAGAAGCATCCATTCCAGCAAAATCCCAAAATTTAACATCGTAATCATATCCTCCAGTGACCAAACGGGCACCTGAGGGGTCCAGACCCAGAGCAGAAACCTGTTCAAAACAAACAGATGCAAGCTCACAGAGGAAAGGGGTAGACAAAGCCCACTTCTAGCCTCCAGCACCACTGTGAGAAAGGCACAGCAGATGTGGACCAGCAGCTGGTGCTACTTCTGAAAATGAATGGTAATGAGTTACAGCCTGCAGATTACTTCACTTTATTATACTACTTATCTTGAAATAAAGATATTGTTATCTATGTGTGTGTGGTGTTGCTGTTTGTTGTGTGTGTGTGTGTGTGTGTGTGTGTGTGTGTGTGTGTGTGTGTGTGTGTGTGTGTGTGTGTGTGTTGGAGGAAAGCAGATTCCTGGAATTTACTGGCCAACCACGCCAGCCAAATCAATGGGCTCCAGCTTAGTAAAGGAAGATAAAGAGCACCTGAGGAAGACATTTACTGTCTGTCCCAGGCTTCTATGTGCACACACACATATGTACACCTGCACATGTGAACCAGTGTACACACACACACACACACACATGAAACATGAAAATTTTATGTAAGTCAGTTGGGTATGGTAGCACATGCCTTTAATCCCAGTACTCGGGAGGCAGAGGCAGGTGGATCTCTGAGTTCCTGGATAGTCAGAGTTACATAGTGAGATGCTGTCTTTAAAAAGAAGAAAGGAAGGGAGAGAGGGAGGGAGGAAGGGAGGAGGAGAGGGAGGGAGGGAAGGAGGGAGGAGCAGAGGGAGAGAGTGAGAAAGGGAGGAAGGCAGGCCGGCCTTATACATAATTCAAACAATAAGACAGGGCAACAAATATGAGATATTTCTTCCTCTATCACAAAAGAACAACAAAGTAAATCTTTAAGTTTACTGTGCTACTAAAAGCAAAAAGATAACACACTCCAGGGCAAAACAACAAGATGATAGAGTTTGTTCTTGATATTTTTCAAGGTAACCGTGGTGGTCTTGTTCTAAAGGAGCCATTTTGGGGATTGGGGACAGTTTTTCGGGGGTACTTAGTTTTTTGTTTTGTTTTAAGCAATGTTTCAATAGGTAGACCTATTGGAACTCAACCTGAGATGTTCCTCCGGCCCTGCCTCCGCTGTGCCAGGGTTATAAGCATGCATTCTCAGCTTGGCTTCAAAAGGATGCTTTCAGGGCGAGCATTCAGACAGCAGGGTCACTGCCGATGCTTATAAACTTCACTAAAATATTAAAGCATTATTCCAAATAACCAAGGATACGAAAGTCTGTAAGACAGAACACAGAATTCAGTGCGGACAAAATAATCTGCCCCAGTTAGAGACTGTGTCTTCCCACAGATTAAATTTAATTCTCAAACCCTGGGTTTCCAAGAGTTAAAAAAGACAGAAAGTTTAACTAATTTTTCAGTGTATTTTAATCACAGATATGTCAGTATAATTCAACAGATACTTACTATAAACATATTATTGAAGAAATAATTATTTTTTAATTTAATTATCATAAAATGTAGAAACAGGTATCAAACTATTCGGAATGATGGTCTAGAGTATTCTGTCTGACCAGGACACAAAGTAATTTAGGCTTTCTGTTTTAGCTTTCTCCCCCAGGCCATACTTTTCTCCCTCCCCTTTCCTCCCTCCAAACCTCCCATATCTTGCTTCCTACTCCCCTTCAGACTCATGGCCCCTTTCTTTACTATTGCTAGTGTATTCATATATGTTTCTTTCAACCCAGCCTGAGAACAGGCTCTAGCATCTTCAACTTCAGCTCTCTCCCTCGCTCTTTAAAGGACATTCATCATTTTCTCAGTCTTGAGCTTCACATGTGAATCTAGAATTAGGCAATTTATTTGACCTGGCATCCAACTAACTGTATAAGTGCTTGAATATTTGACAGTTTTTTCTTGTGATTAAAGCGAAGTATTTTAAATACTGTTTTAATTTAAATTGGTTATAAAATCATGCCCCAAGGGAAATTTAATAAAAAAATTTTTTAACTCAAATTAAATCATTGATTTTATATTTTCCTTCAAAATTTAAAAGGAACCACTACAAAATTTCTACTTTTAAATAGTTCAGTCTTGGGCTGGTGAGATGGCTCAGTGGGTAAGAGCACCCGACTGCTCTTCCGAAGGTCCAGAGTTCAAATCCCAGCAACCACATGGTGGCTCACAACCATCTGTAACAAGATCTGGCGCCCTCTTCTGGAGTGTCTGAAGACAGCTAAAGTGTACTTACATATAATTAATAAATAAATAAATAAATAAATAAATAAAAATAGTTCAGTCTTTTTGTTAGATGGCCAAAACATCAATTTTAACTATCACTATGAGCAGTTCATTGAAGAAATATGCAAAGATAGATATGCTTATAGAGAAATGTATGAGTTTGATATACTTATAAACAGTGGAAAAGGAGAAAATCTAAAAGCAATAGCCTAACCTTCCACTCTTAAAAACTATCAAAAGCAACGGAAGCATAAAAGGGAAGCCGAAAGTTCAGAGTGGAAAGTGAAACACAAGAAGTTTGCACACACAGAAAAGGTCACAGACAGTCTGGTCTACAAAGTGAGTTCCAGGACAGCCAGGGCTACACAGAGAAACCTTACCTCAGAAAAAAAAAAACAAAAAAAAAAAACAAAAAAAAGAAAGAAAAAAAAATGAAAAGGTCACAGAGCTAGAACAGTTGGTTCTGTGAATTTTTCAAAGAAAATAAGAAACCTTTATTAGACTAAATAAGCAAAAAAGAAAGAATTCCTAATACTGGGATTGAAAGAAAGAATCTACTATCTGGGGCTGGGAGGGTGGGTCCGCAGTTGCAGGACTGGCACTAGAGTATCAGAAGGATGTGAGTTGCTGAGTTGCTGTGTAGGGAAGAGGGTTGAACCCAGGGCCACTGAAGCATCTCCCCAGCCCCACAGGATTTTTAAGCAATGTTAATAAGAAAATAACAACAACAGTTCTCAGCTATTTGGGAGAATGCGCCTACTTCTAAAAATCTGTCAAGACCGTTTAGACTCAAAATCTATTGAAAACCACAAAGTATATTTTAATGTAACATTTATGTACATTGACACTAAACACTAGAAATGAGAATTTTCATTTTATTTAAAATGACATTAAACTGATTATATTTAACAGAGATGTGTATAAAACAAATCTTTACAAGGGAAAAGTGCCTGTGGAGTGAATACACTATGTTAAGACTCCCATCGATCAATTCCCACAGTTCTGGATCTACCTCCACTGAATGTTGTCTTTCTTGACTGCAATAATGTTGAAGGCAATGGCAAGTTTCCCAAAACTATTAAAAACAGAACTGAATGTGTCACTTTATAATGGTCCTGTTTCCCAAGGAAAGAGGATCTTAAAGCCAACAATAACAATGACAGTAAGTGGACCCCAGGAAAATGAAAGGTGCTGCTATTTTGATTGACCGTGAAAAATCATCTTTCTAGTTTTTCATGATGTCTGTAGCTTTCATCAGTTGACCTTAGCAGCATGGTCTCAGGCTGTGTGTGTGTGTGTGTGCGTGTGTGTGTGTGTGTGTGTGTGTGTGTGTGTGTGGTGTGTGTGTATTATACCTTATCAGCTGACTGGTCCAGAAAAGCTCTGTTAATAAAAAAAAGAACAAGAACATTTTAAACTTACTGTTTTAGTGCCATGCCTCAGTGTTATCTCATGCGAGTCAGGAATCCTCTGGACAGGGTTCTGAAACAAGAAGATCCCATTACATCAATGAGTAAGATGATATAAGTGAGGACCCACACAGACACTATAGGGAAGACACTTCTGTGTGTGTCCCTGGGCCCAAGGGCTATCCAAGACAAGCATTCTACCACTCACTGAGCTACATCCCAGTCCCTCAGTCTCTTCCCTTCCCTGTCTCTGCACCCCAAATGTTAGAACCACAGGCATGAGCCACTGCTCCTGGCTCCAAGAAATTCTTTAGGTTAAATGAAATTATTTCTTGTTGTTATTATGTTAAACAATGAACAAGTACCTACTGATAATGTCTGAGAAATTAAGGATTAGTTTTTCCTTTAAGTTATAAATTACATAAAACAAAACAAAACAAAGCAAACCTGAAAGCTTCTATCCAGGCCAGTGAGACAGCTCAGTGTGTAAAGCACTGGGCCAAGCCTCACTACCTGAGCTCTAGCCCTGGGCCTCACAGGGGAGAGAATTGACTTCCACAAGCTGACCCCTGACCTCCGCAATATAGCATGGCATAAGCGTGCCCCACACACAAGTAAAATGTAATTTTAAAAAGTGTACATTTACAATAAAGGCCAGTGAGATGGCGCCATTGGTAGGGACACTGGATGGGTCTCCAGGACCACACATAAAGAAAAAGAAAGCGAACTCCCAAATGTCAGCCAACCCCACCCTGTCCCCAGTGTCTGTGTACACATACTGTGGTGTGCTTAGGGAGGTTGGCTGATATTTGGGAGTCCACTTCTATCATAATTTTGTGGGAATAATTTTCAAAATCTCTATAATAAAACTCAAAGAGAACACAGCGAGGGCAGAAGAGATGGCTCAGCAGTTTGGAATCCTGACTGCTTTTTCAGAGGTCCTGAGTTCAAATCCCACAACCACATGGTGGCTCACAACCATCTGTAATGAGATCTGACGCCCTCTTCTGGTGTGTCTGAAGACAGCTAGAGCGTACTTACATATAACAATAAATAGATCTTTGGGCTGGAGCGAACAGGCCTGGAGCGAGCGGGATTGGAGCAAGCCCAGGTCCTGAGTTCAATTCCCAGCAACCACATGATAGCTCACAACTATCTATACAGCTACAGTGTAGTCATATACATAAAACAAAGAACTAAATCTTTAAAAAATATTCTGACAATTAAGATCACCATAACATGGAGGCGGGGACTTTTGGGATAGCATTTGAAATGTAAAATAAGAAAATACCTAATAGTAAATAAATAAATAAATAAATAAATTCAGAGTAAAAAGAAATCACCATAACAATCATGTTGGCTGACAAATTTAAAACGTATTTTTTCATAAATTACTACTCTCAGATAAATAATAAAATAGAAAAATAATTTATATCAAATTCTGGCTGTATCTTACTAAAACATGGTCATTTCTTTCTTCTCTCTCTAGACACATGCATACATTTAATACATAAACAGTACAGATAGAAACCTCCATGTGGAATGTTAAGTCAGTCCTTATTTTAATAAGCATTTATTCAGGGAGGTTATACTACACAGGAGGTTATACTACACAGGAGGTTATACTACACAGGAGGTTATACTATACTAACCTCCCCTTTCAAGAAAGCATATGATCCAAGAGGCAGAGACCATGACCATAATTTAATAAATAAATGACTGTAGTGTGGAGGGGATTAAGTGAGAGATAGAAGAGAGGGATGCATACATCAGATGTAAGAGTACACAATAAGCATTGCATTATGAGTTGCCATTATTGAATCAAATCCTCTTATTTAAGAACAGGGTATTACACTAACATCCTATGTCCATTACAGAGACATCCATTAGAAACTAGCCATGATGGTTATGCCTGGGATTCTAGCAACTGAGAGACTTAGATTAAAGGATCTTGAATTCAAGGCTACCCTGGGCTACATGGTGTTTAAAACCTAACCTGCAGGGCTGGAAAGATGGCTCCTGGAAGTATTTCTCAACACTTCAGAATATGGGTTCAGAAATAGCACATATAAGCTATCCTATGACAATCTCTCATTACTTCAGACACTAACATCATGGGACAGTGTAATGTTACCTAGCCCCTCCTGACCACTCTCTATCCAAACTGCAAAATAGTGTCTTAAAGTGTATATATGTATCTCGCATTTCTGGATCCTCGGGCCACAAAACAGAAAACACATGGCAAACACAGAATAGTTGTGGGAATGAATAAATAATTTTTCATTTACAGTGAAACTTTGGGATTGCTGGTTATGACCATAAAAAGAAGCAGATGCTATTCCACCAGGTCAGTCCAATCAGAGGCAGAGAATAACAATTCCCCAAAATGAAAACCTTGTAAGAAAATTATTCTATCACAACTAAATACAGATCAAGCACTGAGACAGCAGAGAAGTGCAGGCAGAAGGTTCGGGCTATTTCCTCCGAGAGGCTGCTACGGTCTATTACTGCAATAGTTTAAAGAAGGCACTCAGAAACCAGAGGGGAGCTGAATACCAATAAACAAATAGCTGGGGATTTTCAGCTTATTCTAAAACAAAGATACTACTTTAAGATGTAATATTTTCTGAGAAGTATTACACATAACCTATTTCAGAGGTGAAAACATTCCAACAAAAACTCAAAAACAATTAAAAGGCCCAACAAATGGATTTGCGGCTTTCTCCCAATTGAATTATATAGGATTTTCCTGTATCTGGCAATGAATTTAAGCAAGAAAGCATGTATAAGTGCTAAGAACCGGGAGAGCATTTGAAATGTCTCACTTAGAAAGGAATTTATCGTAACCCACATCTCATTTCATAAGTAATACTTAAAAGAAGAAACTACGATAGTCTGCCTCTCATTTCATAACTAATTACTTTTTAGTCACTCAGCAAATAGAAATACCATTGCAAAAAAATAGCTGTATGAGAATTATTTCATTTAATTCAATGCAGAATGTACCTAAATATAGACAATTTCTAACACTTCAGCAAAAAACTTAGGCCATATTTACATTAGGAGTGAATTAAAAGTATTGTTTACATTTAAAACCAACATTTTACTGGAAATCAAGTGGGGTATAACTCAAACAAAGCCCAGATAATTGGCATAACTTAATCATCTAAAATAGTAGCAATCCATCTTTTGGAGCATATCACTTGATGACTGTATTTTTCCAGAACTTTTTGCTAATGACTTTGAAATATGACTTAGTGTGAAATTCACAATTACAATAAAATATTTTCAAGATTTTTCTGCCAAGGAACATCACAGATTAAATTACTTCAGTGCAGTAATTTATTATGAGAACTCATAACAAAAGTTACAGTTAATGGAAAAAAAAGAAGATATTAATTCTTGTCTTGGACTGGGTTTAAATATACCACCTAGAGTGTTATTTCCAGGCTCTCAGTTCTGCCTCAATAACACTTCTGGAAGAGCAGTCAGTGCTCTTAACCGCTGAGCCACCTCTCCAGCCCACGAGCAATTTTTTATGAAGAACATTCTACAATGTTTTCAAAAGATTTGCAAACCCAAAAAAAAAAAAAAAAAAAAAAAAAAAGCCAGGCATGATGGCGCACTGCCTCAGGAGGCAGAGGCAGGCAGATTTCTGAGTTCGAAGCCAGCCTGGTCTATAAAGTGAGTTCCAGGACAGCTAGGGCTATACAGAGAAACCCTGTCTCAAAAAACAAAAAAACAGCAACAAAAAAAGATTTGCAAATTATACTCATTCAGGTGGAAAGTCAAGAGTCAAGAAAGTTGTATAGTATAGCAGTATACTATAAGCCATAATAAAAAGACCACTTGGAAACAAATAAATCAGAATTAAAGTAAATTCTAAGATAACTCTGAGGAGTTGATAAAACTGACTTAACATTCATTCATTTGTTAGTCATACTAATCATACGTTATGCATTAAATACAAAAGTTAAGGTAAAAATCCAGAAAGATTCTGCTCGAGACCCATAGCCAAATATTAGGCAGAGGGAGTGGGGGGATGACCAAACAGGAGATCTCCATCAGGTCCCTAGCCTTGGGTCTCTCCCCTTGGAGCTCAGGTAACCCTGCTGAAGGGAGGGAGGAAGAACTGTAGGAGCCAGAGGAGTCAGCACACATGAAGAGCAGGGTCCGCCTACATCAACAAAGCAGGGCTCATAGGGGCTCGCAGAGACTGAAGCAGCGATCACAGAGCCTGAATGGCTCTGCACTAGGTCCTCTGCATATATGTTATGCCTGTTAGCACAGCCATTTTGTGGGGCTCCTGACATGGGAATCCCTGACTCTTTTGTCTGCTCTTGGGATCCTTTTCCTCCTACTGAGTTG
Organism: Mus musculus; assembly: GCF_000001635.26. Classification (NCBI taxonomy): domain Eukaryota; kingdom Metazoa; phylum Chordata; class Mammalia; order Rodentia; family Muridae; genus Mus; species Mus musculus. The sequence continues at coordinate 8,050,785 of NC_000081.6, forward strand.
CCTTGCCCAGCCTTGAAGTGAGGGCTTGTGTTCCACTGATAGCCCTGAGAAGCCTTGCTCTTTTCTAAAGAAAAACATAGGAAGAGTGATCTGGAGAAGGGGGGGGGGGGGGGACAAGTCCAGATGTACTGGAAAAATAAATAAGTAAAAAATTAAATTAAAAAAAAAAAAACCGCTTCTGCTCACTAGGGCCAATCATCACAATGAGGAACAGACTGGTAAACTGGCAAATGTAAGTGCTGCAGACGCTGGCCAGCCCAGCATGCAGTGCTCAGCTCCACTCTGCCTGATGGAGCAGCAGGTGCTTAGAAGACAGGTATCGGAGACGGCTTTAGAAACATGAAGAGGTCCTCGGGAATGTGGTGTAAGAGTTGGTTTTAATACACTCTAGACTCGCCAGGGAAGAGTCTCCTAGAGGACCTGCATAGATCAGGCTGGCCAGCAGGCATACCTGCAGGACTACCTTGACAACATTAGTTGAAGTGGGCAGCACTGTTGCATGGCTGGGCCTGGGGCTATGTCACACAGGAAGAGGTGACTCATGCACAAATGGGCACGCACACATTCACTCCTATGTGTTGACCACAGAAGCAGGTGCCAGCTTCCAGGCCACTGTGACTTCCCCACAGTGACAGACTGCAACCTGGACTGTGAGCCACAGTGAGCCCTTTCTCCCCTAAGCTATTTGTCAGCATATTTTGTCACGGAACAGAAAACAAAACTAAGCAAGATAACTCTTCTGTGTGTGTGTGTTCCTTTGCACACTCAGTCCTAAGTTGCAGTGAGTTACACCCCCTTCCTAAACCCTCATATCACCGTCACTCAGGGCCTTTCTCCATGCTGGGTTGTGCTGTCCTTAACTCAGTCTCGATGTCTCTACCACAGGCACAGTACTACCGTAACAGTCAGCAGGTACTTAACGTTGCTAAGCACAAGCCTCTGAGAGGTCTGCGGTTATCATGCCTGAGTCTGAGACAAGACCAGGAAAACAACAACAACTTGGTTGACCAATGAAGCAGATGTGAAAGAAATAAAAGTTTTCAATCTCTCTGGATGCACTGTGGTCTACATACATCAAAACCTTACCCATTAAATTCTTAACACTGTTCCATGACTCCTTTCTACTCCAGAAACACTAATGCAATGATTAGAAACGAGGCATCTTTCTAGTTCCCTAGTTTCCACACATGAAAACACATAAGACACAGGAAACATTGAAAATAACATGGAACTAGATAGCTCAATGATTAAGAGCATTCCTTGCTGCTGGAGAGGAGCTGGACTCAGTTCTCAGCACCCACGTGGTAGCTTACAGCAATCTATGACTCCAGCTTTATGGGACCTGCTGTTCTCGTCTGATCTCTACAGGTCAAACATACAGACTATTCTCACCCGTTCAGACAAGGGCTGAATGTAGAGCCTAGACGTCGGCCTGCTGAGACTATAATCTGGTACTATTCAGAGAGCTCTTAGAAAATACAAGAACTTTATACCCACTGGCTGGTAATGAACCACTCTCTGTTTTGTGATGTAAGCAGACCCCATATGCAGACCTCTACTGTTGGTAATGAAGCACACTATAGCCAGTATGACTAGAGGGTACTTTAAGCAGTCCAGTGGAGAGTCAAGACTCACCATCTTCTCATGGGAACAGAGCAGCGAACATAAGCATCAGCAGAGACCAGGTAGGGACATGGAACTCCCATCTCACCAATGCAGTGAGATTGCCCTCCTATCCCTCCCGGGGTTCACAAAGAACATGTTGACCCTCACCTGGCTACAATGCTGTATGTTCCCTCCATCTCACTCCACCAAAGTAGGGACAGATAAATACAAGACTTATGTAAGGTGCAGAAATCAAAACATTTTGAAAATCTCCATTATACATGCAAAAAAAACAGGAAGATCTCAGAAAGGAATTAAAGAAAAAAAGACAGCCAACAGCTGGAAATACTGAGGTAACAAAGGCATCAGAATTATTAGACAGATTTTAAGGCATCCAAAACAAAAACAAAAAACAAAACCTCAGCAAAGGAATGATATGATTAGAGGCAGAGTGTGATTTGAGCACCAGAAATGTCAAGCTCAGGTATAAGCTCGACAACAAAAGAATGATCAGAAGGAATGGCCCATGAGCCAGCAGTAAAAACAACTGAAATGTCAGCCTAATAACAGTCTGAAAGAGACTTGGCAATCTTGGAAACGACAACAAAGAGAAACCTTTGTGTAAGGTGAGTCTCTGGAAGAGAGGAGGGAGAACTGAAAAGCTCTCTAAAGAAATACTGACTGCAGAAGCCCAATCTACAGACTGGGCTCCAGGCCAGTTATGGCCACACAGGAAGACCCTCTCTCAAAAAAAATAAATAAGATAGAAATAATGACTGAAAACTTCCCACGCAGAAAAACAAATCAAAGACTGGAGAAACTGAGTAAAACCTAGACAAAATAAAATCAAAGAAATCTGTGACTACACATATCAAAATTAAACTTTTCTTAAAAAATAAAAACCTGGGCTGGACGGTGGTGGTGCACACCTTTAATCCCAGCACTTGGGAGGCAGAGGCAGGAGGATTTCTGAGTTCATGGCCAGCCTGATCTAGAACATGAGTTCCAGGACAGCTAGGGCTACACAGAGAAATCCTGTCTAGAAAAACCAAAAATTAATTAATTAATTTAATTAAAAATAAAAACCCAGGGAGCAACCAAAGAAAGATCTTATCAGTGGAGCAATAACTACTGGAAAGATAGCAAATCGCTCACATGGAAGAATGGAGACGAAGATACAATACAATATTTTGGCATGCTAAGAGGATAAAAATGTAGAATACTATCACCAGTGAAATTAAAACGAACCACAGCAATAAAGTGGGGGCAGGGCACAGCTATAAGGCCATGTACTTGGAAACCTAAAGCAAGATCATGACTGAGGTCGCTGTCATGACACAGTGAGTTCAAAGCCAAGCTGGCCGGGTGTTGTGGTGCACACCTTTAATCCCAGCACTCAGGAGGCAGAGGCAGGCGGATTTCTGAGTTCGAGGCCAGCCTGGTCTACAAAGTGAGTTCCAGGACAGCCAGGGCTACACAGAGAAACCCTGTCTCGAAAAAAACAAAGCAAAGCAAAACAAACAAACAAACAAACAAAAAGAAAAGATATAATCAAGGCCAAGCTGGACAACTGAGCAAGAAGTGTCTGAAAATGAAATAAAGAGCTGGGGATGTGGCTCAGTGGTCGTGCCTGCCCAGCACACAGCTGTGCTTCCAGCACCCAATTCTAGGAGAAGGGATGAAAAAGAGAAGAAGAAAACATAAGGGAGGGGGAGGAGGTGGAGATAGGAAAGAAAAGAAAGATTAATAAAAGGGATGAGAAGCATGTGGATGGAGGAAGACAAAAAGATGAGGAGGACGAGGAGGGCGAGGATGTGGGAAGGAGCAGGGAATGGAGAAATAAAGACCTAAGGAAATGTGTCTCCAGCAGACTCACTCCAAAAGAATGATTAAAAAAGAATGATTAAAAGTTTTATGGAAAAGATAGAAAGAAAGAAAGAAAGAAAGAAAGAAAGAAAGAAAGAAAGAAAGAAAGAAAGAAAAAAAGAAAGAGAGAGAGAAAGAAAGAAAGAAAGAAAGAAAGAAAGAAAGAGGGAAAGAGAGAAAGAAAAAGAAAGAGAGAGAGAAAGAAAGCCAGCCAGCCAGCCAGCCAGCCATGGTGGTGCACACCTTTAATCCCAGCACTCGGCAGGCAGAGGCAGGCGGATTTCTGAGTTCGAGGCCAGCCTGGTCTACAAAGTGAGGTCCAGGACAGCCAAGGCTACACAGAGAAACCCTGTCTCAAAAAAAAAAAAAAAAAAAAAAAAAAGAAAGAAAGAAAGAAAGAGAGAGAGAGGGAGAGAGGGAGAGAAAGAGAGAGGGAGAGAAAGAAAGAGAAAAAGAAAGAAAAGGAGGGAAGGAGGGAGAGAGGGAGGGAAAGGGAAGGAGGGAGGGAGAGAGTATGTGACAGAAAAGTGGCTCAGAGGGTGAAGGCATGACGGCATACACGTATAATCCAAGTTCTCCTGTTGGGAGATGGGAGACAGAAAAAGGAGAAAACCCCTAAACCCTCAGGCCACCAGCCTAACACACACAGTGAGATCAGCACATATCCTGTCTCAAGCAAGGTAGAAGGACCTGCAGTTATCTCTGACATATACATGTAGCAAGCACACATATATGCATACATGCACATATCACACATACACACACACACACAGCATGTTAGTTGTCAGAAATTACAGGAAGGCCAAATGTGGAGCTATTTAATGAACACACTTCCAATCTTACAAGTTGCAATGGAATTAGCTTGTTTCCCTTTCTCAGTGAAAGCTGTGTTCCAAGACATCAAGCAAATTTCTGAAACAAAGACAGCACAAAACCCCATACTTGAATGCCTCCCCATCATAACTAAGCGCTTAACTACACTTTGTGGCCACATTAATTAACTAATGGTCAGGTAGTAGATCTTCTGTTGAACAAAGGGACAACTCACCTCTCACGCTTAGTGACACATGATTTCACCATGCCACCCAAATCACTGCACACAAAAGTTATGGGCTGTTTATTTCTGGAATTTTCCATTTAATATCTTCCAACTACAGGTGACAATAGGTACCAACCACAAATGGCAGGACCACAAGGAAGGATAATTGTTTTTTAATTGACTAAATACTTGTAAACTAACCCTAAATATTTCTAAGTGTTGTAATAAATGTTATTCAAGCCTCAATATGAACAACTTATCAAATATTTAAAACCTTCTTTAAGAAAATGTAAAGTCAACATGTCAAAAACATTGCAGGAGGGAAAAACATGTCCTATGTTGCTCTCACAGCTTGTTGCAATCATTCAGTTAGTACCAGTCCCAAGCTACCTCTAAATTACTTGCAAGCCATTTTGCCCCATCACAAGCTGCTATTTTGTAGCACATTCCTCAGTAATACAGCTTTAGAATACACTGTTGAATAACTTTCTTTTTTAACTAAAGTGAAGACTGACAAACTTAAAACAGTGTAGCTATTTCATTCTTACTTTTACTGGAAATTATTCTTTTCATTATTTTAAATTTTCTTATTTTTAATAAGGGGGCATGTAAATGTTTAGGGGTTCGTGGAGTCCAAAAGAGTCAGATCCCTGGAGCTAGAGTTACAGGAGGATGTAAGCCCCCACGTGAGCCCTCCAGAAGAGCAGTAGATGCTTTTACCTGCTGAGCTGCCTCTTGACCTCTGGAAACTATCTTTTAAACCCTATAGAGCAGACTGGAGAGAAGACTCCGTAGTTGAGAGTATGTGTTGTCTAATGGAAGACTGGGATCAGTTTCCAGCACCCACCTGACAGCTCAAAACCACCTGTAACTCAGTACCAGGGAGTCCAACTCCCTCTTCTGACATTCATGGGCATGAGGTACACTTACATACAAGCAGTAAAAGACTCATACATATAAAATAAATCTAAAAACAACAAAAACAAAACATTACAGTGAAAGACTCCATGAGGAGCCCCTCGCTCAGGCCTCGGGACAATAGTGGACACCCAAGAACTCACGAGAGACCAAGCTTGATGTGAAAGAAAGAAAACTAAATTCAAGACTTCAAAGCCCTAGCCAGAAAGTTTATTCAAGGTCCATGACTCATTCGGCTTGCTAGTTAGGAGGGCTTTTTGGGCTTAGAACAAAGAACAAAGGCTGTAAAGTCATCCCAGGAACCAACTAGCCATAAAGATAGGGAAGACATACAAGAATGTCTGGACTGGCCCGGCGCCTCCCTATCTCCCTTCCTTCTGACCTAAGTTAAATGTTAACCAGATGCTCTGCTGTTACCTTGATCTGCATGTACAGTCTGCTGATGTTTAAATGGACCAATCATGTGAAACAGCGTCAATTCCTCCCCAAGCCCCAGACCCTTTTCTATAAAAACCCCTAGCTTTCAAGCCTCGTGGTCGAATCCACTGTCTCCTGTGTGAGATACGTTTCAACCCGGAGCTCCGCCATTAAACCACCTCGTGTATTTACATCAAGACGGTCTGTTCGTGATTCTTTGGGTGCACGCTGAATCGGGAATTGAGTGGGGGTTTCCCCACTAGGTTCTTTCAGATGCAAACCACATGAGGCTTTATTCGGGAAAAGCCAGAGCTCTGGGGACGACTCATATCCCACGCAGGGGTAGAGGAGTCGACCTCGAGGGGAAAGAGGTCCCAGATTTTATAGGCCCTCAGGGGGGAAAGTAGAAGGGGGGAGTAGGGGATTTCCAGATCTAAACAATATCTATTCTCAAGAAAATGGGTATGGGAGGGGTACAAGGAAAGAGTCTAATGAAGGTGCAGCAATGGGCACACACCTGGTCAGAACATTGACAGACACACAGGTTCAAGGAGCGGCCAGAGCATTGTGCACCTCTATTTTTCTAAATCAGTGAAGCTACTTCTACTAACAATGAAATCTATTTTGCCAATTTCAAGGCTTCTGTGACCTTTTACATTCTGTCAGGATCTTTCAACAGCATCATGAAAGAGTACATCTTGTATATCTGTACATCAAAAACCAATGGGAGGGGGCTGGAGCAGTGCCTCAACAGTTATGAGCACTACCTATTCTTCCAGAGGACCTGGTTTCAACACCCAGCACCCACCCGCTAACCCCTGCGTTACAGTGACATAACTTATCTTGAGTTTATTCACAACAGGAAGTCACAGAAGGCCTTTCCTAACTCCTGTTTGTGCCTCTCCCAACACCGAGCAACACAAAGACAATACTCATCAATACAAAGGCAGTTCTTAATTAAAAACTTTCATTCTTTACTAGCAATCAATACCTTTACAGCATTCACAAACATTTAAATGTTTGTATGTATCTCTGTGTGTATGCTGCTTATGTGTGCAGGGCTCTTAGAGGCCAGACTAGAGCACTGGACCTGCTGGAGCGGACCTTCATACATGTGTATACATTAATGAATGTGAGCACACAATAAATAAACATAAATGTAACCGAAACTGCTATTGACCGGGCCCAGTCGGCCCCCCTCAATCCATGGGATTCAGGGTCCAGGACAGTCGGCGAGAATGGGGTGACAAACAGACTCGACACAAGGGAGTGTGGATCTAAATGTAATTTGTTGAATTGAGCATCAAACTTTTTATACAGAAGAAAATAGGGAAGTTAGGTGACACACTGGCAAGGTACAAGGAGGCTACCGGATTCTGAAGGACTGGCAGGAACCAACTGGGATAAAATCAATGTTAACAACTGGGATCAAAAGCAGCCCCACCTAAGGTCAGCTTAATCTTAGAAGCCCCGGCAAGGGCTTCAAACCCTTGCCATAGTTCCTATTCTAGTCTATTGTACAGTCCACCTTCCCCCTAGGCCATTGTAAATGCCTGTGTACAGATGTAACTCAGCTATCTACAGTTCTAAGTATCTACTCTGGTTCCTCCCTAGACCACAGCCTTCCTTCTTCCTAGATAATGGCAAATTCCTGTGTAGGGCTTAGCTATCCATGCCCAGGGTCGGCTCGAGGACTGACTGCCTAGGACTGGTGAAGAATCTAGCTTAGCTATATGTCAAAAATTCAATCCTTAGAAGCACTTATAATAAAGCAATATTAAGGGAAAGCACACAGACCCATTTACCAACTAAAGCAAGGACACTGGAGCATTCCATATACAGTATGCCACGGTTCCAGGAGACTAAGTTTCCTTGAACTTTTCGCCTCGGGACTGCGCCCAGGCTTTTCAGCCTGTCAGGCAGGTTACTACTGGAGTGGATGTAGCACAAAACCATTTTCAAATCATATATCTGAGACAGGTGCCAACATGTATTAAAACCCAGATAAGTCAATGATAAAATGATTACTAACTAAAGAATGGGAAAAATATCTAAACACCACCTTCCTCTAGAGAAAATAAACCAGTATTCAGTATTAGCATGAAAAGATATACAACATATTTCACTAGAAAACTGGAATACCACTTTGCACATCCTGGAATGGTTACAATGAGAAAGACTGAGAAACACTGGTCAGGACGTGGATCAGCTGGACCTCTAATTAACACTGGTAAATATTAAATGGCTCAACCCTTTGGAAAACAAATTTACAGTTCCCCCAGGTGTTATAAACATTCTTACTACTTAATCATGCAATTTCACTTTTAGACACACCTCTCTCAAAAAGAAAATACAAACCTATATAAAACTTGCACATAAATGCTCAGAACCGCATTACTCAAAATAGCAACAAAAAAAAGTTTAAGCAAGAAAATGTCGGGTCTGGAGAGATGGCTCAACAGTTAAAAGCACTGACTGCTCTTCCAGAGGTGCTGAGTTAAATTCCCAGCAACCACATGATGGCTCACAACCATCTATAATGGGATCCAATGCTCTCTTCCAGTGTATCTATCTGAAGACAGCTATAGTGTTCTCATATACATAAAATAAATAAATCTTTAAAAAAGAAAAGAGAAAATGTCTATCAAGTGATAAATGGACAAATCAGGTTTATTAGACAACAATATTATGTGATAATCAAAAATCAGTGAAGTACTGATTTCTGTAACAACACAGACGAACATGAAAATGCTAGGCTAAGCCAAAGAAGGCAAACACAAGACCTCAAGTGTATGATTCTTATGTTAGAGAATATCCACACAGGGAAACCTGTGAAGACTAGGGGTAGGGTTGTGAGAGGATAAGGAATAGAAGCTAAATATCGGAGTTACCTTTGAGGGGGATAAAAATGCTTTAAAACCAGATACTGAAGGACTGGAGAGATGGCTCAATGGTTAAGAGCACATGCGGTTTTGGGATAGCATTGGAAATGTAAATGAGGAAAATACCTAATAAAAGATTAAAAAAAAAAAAAAGCACATGCGGCTCTTCCAAAGGTCCAGAAATGAGGACCTCTTCCGTCAGGTTCTTCACAACTGCTAGTAACTCGAGCTTCCGGGGATCACATCCCTGCAGTCACATGTACACACACACACACACACTTTAAAATAATAATCTTTTTAAAGAAGAAACTAATGTGGTGATTATACCACCTATCGAGCATCCTAAACCCTGACAGATAAATATATTTGAAAGTAGCAAATCTTAGGATATATGGACTAGACTTCAACAACCTACTATTAAAATATAAAAGAGGAAAATAGCAAACAGATATATAGCACAAAAGAGGAAAAAACTAGATTGTAAAAACTAAAGTCTTTCTTGATCAAGGAGATAGGCCTCCCACAGTGTTCCTCACAAGGGTCACTGCTCACACAGGCTGCCACACCAATGCTTGTTGTGCTAAGCAATGACCAGCATCCAGACATAAGGAAAAACATGTTACAATAGTCCTGGTCAGACTGTCTCCAGCTTGTATGGCATGACGCATAAGACGGGGAAGGTGGAGCAATGGGTCGCCCTTAGAGGCTGAGAGGAGACTAGAGGTAGGACATAACGGTCCATGAAGCACACAAATGGGAAACCCGACACACCCTCTAGTACTAGGTGTCCATGAGAAGCTACTTAATACTTGAGTATGTTTCTTGTCGCTCAAGAGAAGAAGACTGTGCTTTGACGTCACGGGAACTCTGAAAAGCCTGGGCAACTTAATTCATTTCAGTACTTGGAACTTTGCTATGGCAAGGAAGCATACATTGTGGTCCCATAGGCACTTAGATGAACATATACTCATTGCTTTATGATATATGAAACAAAAGGGAGCTAGAAATGGGAGCCCATGCCTGTAGTACTAGCACTTGGAAGGCAGAAGCAGCAGAAATGACTGCAGGGTGGGGACACTGTGAGATGATTTACCAGGCTCCTGCCACCAAGCATGCTCCCTGGGACCCACATGGCTTAAGCAGAGTTCTGACTCCCTGGCAAGTTGTCCTTTGACATACACATGTGCACCATGGCACATGCATGTCTACACAGATACACACAACATATATATAAATGTAAAATACAACACAATAAATAAATGTGAAAAAATATTTTAAAGACTACAAGGTACACAGGCGGGCCTGAAGACTTTATCTCCAAAACTAACAAAAAAAAAAAAAAAACAACAACAACAACAACAACAGGGAGAGTGCTGTCAGTAGGCAGAGGCAGGCAGATCTCTCTGAGTCGGAGGCCAGCCTACTCCTCTATTCAGTGTGCTCAATTCCAGCCAGCAATTATACATAGTACAATTCCCTACACAGTAAGGAATAATATAGACACAACACTTAGCCTGCCAGGGACTGGTGGCTGGCTGCTTGAAGCATTACATTGTATGTCAGTGAAAATCAAGACTGTACCACCTGCCAGGCAGTGGTAGCCACGCCTTTGATCCTAGCACTCAGGAGACAGAGGCAGGCAAATCTCTGAGTTCCAGGCCAGCCTGGTCTGCAGTGCAAGTTCTAAGACAGCCAGAATTACACAGAAAAAAATTCACTCAAAAAAAAAAAAAAAAAGTAAATCAAAAAAAAAAAAAATATTGTGCCACTAATTACTTCATTTAATGGAAAAAAAAAAGCTGATTGTAGTCTACAGCTTGCCACACTGTGAGAAAAAAACACCTATTCGGGAATGGCAGGAGACAGTGAGACCACATCAACATGGCCTGGGGGCCATGGAGTCATGCTGCTGGTCTTGCTCTTGTGTCAAACTCACAATCAGCTGCACTCCTAGCAAACAATGAAGCGAACAAATGTTCTTCCAGACAAGGATCAAGGTCTGGAGACAAATTTTAGAAAGTTCTATTGGAACAGCTTTTACACAGGTTTGCTAGTCTCTAAATATGGAACTTTAGAAATATAAAACTTAAATAAGAGAGATGGCTCAGTCAGTAAAATAACTACCATGTAAGTATGAGGACCTGAGTTCAAGTTCCCAGCACCTACCTTTTAACTACTTAAAAGGCAGGGCAAACATATCCAGGGATCCATCCCATAATCAGCCTCCAAACGCTGACACCATTCCATACACTAGCAAGATTTTGCTGAAAGGACCCAGATATAGCTGTCTCTTGTGAGACTATGCCGGGGCCTAGCAAACACAGAAGTGGATGCTCACAGTCAGCTATTGGATGGATCACAGGGCCCCCAATGGAGGAGCTAGAGAAAGTACCCAAGGAACTAAAGGGATCTGCAACCCTATAGGTGGAACAACATTATGAACTAACCAGTACCCCGGAGCTCTTGACTCTAGCTGCATATGTATCAAAAGATGGCCTAGTCGGCCATCAATGCAAAGAGGCCCATTGGACTTGCAAACTTTATATGCCCCAGTACAGGGGAACGCCAGGGCCAAAAAGTGGGAGTAGGTGGGTAGGGGAATGGGGGGGGGCTATGGGGGACTTTTGGGATAGCATTGGAAATGTAAATGAGGAAAATACATAATAAAAAAATATTAAAAAAAAAAAAGGCAGGGCAAAGTGCTGCGTGCCTACAATTCCAAATCGGGGAGATGGAGATGGGGCTTGTTGACTGCTGGTGTAGCAGAACTAGCTTACACACCCACACATGGGGCAAAGGGCAAAGAGTGCTTGTTCTGTTTGACTTCCACACACTGTGCTTACACCTGCCGAACTGAAAAGGTGATGAGTCAGTTTCCGTGGGCATCTTCTCCAACAGTCAGAGAAGCACATAACACAGCATCCTATGACTTCCATTCTTTGGGAATGGTCACTAGCTGAAAAGATCAACTCATAACACAACTAAAACAACTGAGACAGAGAAACAGGGATAACTTTGATTACACTATATCCAGTTGTGAAAACAAAACAGAAGAGCAGCTGCCACTGCTGACACCATCTTCACTGAACGTCGGGGATTAACCTGTAATACCAACGCTTAGGAGGCGGAGGCAGGAAGATCACAAACTCAATGCCAGCCTCAGCTACATACTGGGACCCTGATTACCCACACCCAAATGAAACCTTTTACGGTAAAATGAAACATAAGTAAAGTAGCCAAAAGATGAGGAATATACAGGAAGAGAACAAGAACTGGAAGAGGCAAAAACAAGAATAAAAGATGAAGAGAAAGGAATTTAACACAGTGTAAAAGATGGTGGTGGTAGGAATTATCCTTAGGTGCAATGGGGAAGGTTCAGTGAGAGCAGACAGGGCATGCCACAGGAAGAGAAGCCAAGAAGGTCTTGAGTCAGAGGACAAGGCGCACTGTGGGGAGAAATGAGACGATACAAACCAGATGCCCAAGGCAGTCTTTCATGACCATGAGAGGTGGTCAAATGGAAAACCACATTTTTCTCAGAAAAACACAAGGTTTGATTAAAATCTTAAAAAGAAACCTAAACTTTTAGATAGAAGTGTATTTCCTCTAAAAACAGAATTTTAAGTTATCATTTAAAGTACACAGTGAACTTTTTAACTAAATCATATTTAGGAGCTGAAGAGGCCCTGCAGGGGGAAAAGGTATACTGGGGTAGATCCAAGATTCCACAGGATGGGAGGGAGAACTAACTCCTGAAAGCCACCCTCCAAACCGAGTGCACAATGAATTATGGATTGCAAAGTAACATTATTATGACATGGGAACTGAATTTTATATAATTTACTTTGGCAGGATTATTATCTAAAAAGCTACCTTTTGTTTGATCAGTTATAGTTTTCATATCTTGTTTGGTTTTGTTCTTCTGTCTTTCTATTTGTATTTCTGCGAGGTGGTCTTTTGTAGCCAAGGCTGTACTCATACTATTACCAAAGCTGGCCTTGAACTCTTAATCCTCCTGCAGCATGGCTCAAGTCCTGAGATTCCAGGCAAGCACCACCAGAATAGAAAACGGAAGGTCATGAAAGCCCTCACGCAGCTCCCTCTGAGCCTCTTAGCCCATACATTCTAACACACTCAACCATGCTGTTCTTCAACTAGCCACTCTAACACAATCAGGTCCTCCTCTGACATGGTTTTGATGAAGCAGAGAACATCTCAAACACCATTTCCACATACATAGTGAAACTTTACATCAGCAACATTTGCAATTCACATACACATTATCTTGACAGATGTTTACCACAATGTAGGTTTGGATATTTACACGTTAAAAAAATTGTATTTGAAATATGCCTTGTATTATCTACATGCACTAGTGCACCCTCCCCAGAAGACCTTGATCACTGAGAATAAAGGGGCTAGTGAAGTCGCTGAGTGAGCGAGAGCTAGGCTAGGCAAGCATAAGGACTTGGACTTAAAGCCCACATTAAAAATAAACCCTGTGACCTAGCGCTGTGAGACAGAGATGAGAGGACTCCTGAGGACTGCTGCCTGTAAGCCTCGCTCTAGATTCAGAGATAGAGAGAGAGAGAACAAGTGAGTGAGTGAGTGAGTGAGTGTGAGTGTCTCAAGGGAATAAGGTGGAGTATGACAGAGCAGAGCACACATACAGGTGCATATACCAGACACCACACACATACATACACACTACACAGACATGCACACTTAAAACGAATAGAAGAGGGGAAGGGAAAAGAAAGGAGAAAGGGTCCCGACGATCGTGGTACACTCAACAGAAGGTTACTAGATGATTGGTGAACAAAATCAGATTGCTCAGAGGCAGAAAGAACTTGACTGGATAAGGGCTTAAAATGGCATTGCCAAGATAACTGTGGTAGAGTCATCCTGCCTGAGTGCCTCTAAGCAAAACTGAGAAGAGACCAGATTTGGCATGATTTAGTGAAGTACCTAGAGACAAAAGTGACCAGTAGCAAGAACGGCCATTCTGTCATTCAACAGTATTTCTGAGGGGCCTCCTTGATGCCAGGTACCTTTATGGCCACTGGAGATAGAGTAGTCCCAAGACAATGTGAATGCTTACTCTGGGTAGAAAAGAGACAACGGGCCAGGAGTCAAGACCTCCAGAAGACTGAAGCACTGTCGAGCACGGACAAGAGCAGTAGGCCAAGGGGTCACTGACTTGAACTACAACGGAAGCAAAGATCCAAGCGAGACAAGGGGGCACCAAGAGCTTTGGGCACCATGCAGATACAGGACAGAAAAAAGCAGAGGCTCCACCTGGACCATTCTGCTGCTTAAAGGAAAGCAGAGAGGACAACATAGCTAGAGAGACATGAACAGGTCAGGAAAATAAAGGGGATAAAGTCTAAAATTTCTGTAGGAATCAAGTTAAGCTAGACCTCAGAGGCCAAGGCAAGGGACCTGGACTGCTTACAAATGATAGGCATGAACTAGAGGCTTGAGAGTAGGGACATGACAAGATTAGACTTCCGTTGTTTAGTGTGAGTAGAGAAATGAGTATCCTCTGACCTTACAAATAACATCATGATATAAAGTGCCCATGTGCCGATAAAGTGTACCCTAAATAAGAATCTATTAGCTAAAACGCTCTAAGACGAGACAATTATTCCAGCCTTTGTCTCAGTCTACAAGTCACTTGTGACAGTTTATAGAAGTTATTATTTATCAAAGGTCTGGCTAGGCACGATGGTGTGAACCAGTAATCCTAGCACATGGGAGGGAAAGGGGAGATTCACAAACTCAAGGCCAGCCAGACCTGGCTCTAAAAAAAAAAAAAAAAAAAAAAACACTTTCTCTTCCTCTCTAAATAGGAGACAATTGGAATAAAAATGTCTCTCCTTCCCCCTAGTGCCCACTTCGGAGAATGAGGTCTTCACCCTCAGTGAAGCCCAGTGGAAACAGAGTTCTCTAGAAGAAAGCCTCTAGCAGCCTCTGCTGACAGCACTTCGCAGGTGTAACGTTTTAAATAGTAACTATCCTTTGAACTTAAAAGTCAGTAAGCTTCCTCACGGTGTTTTAAAAATAAAACAACTCTTCAAAGTCAACTTCGAGTTAAACTGACCAAAAGCGATAACGAAACCAACAGGTCTGGCAGACCGTCAGGAGGAGCGGGCTTCACCGCCACGCCTCGGAACCTAAGCTCAAGACCACTGCGGTGGTGGCAGGGAGAACCGACTCCTCAAAGCTGGCCTCTGACTCCACGTGCTCCTGCTTGCACACATGCACACACTCACCATATTTACAAGTAAATTAACAGTCTAAAACAGCAGAGGATGGCAGTGACTCAGGGCAGTCCGGTCACACGCGGCGACCCTCACTCTGCTCCTGTGAACTGTTTCACTGTCACGGCGCCTCAGAAAGACTTGACGAGACCCCCGCAACTTCCAATCCTCACCCTTTCTTTCCCTACCCATGAGGAGGAGACTGACGGATACAGGTGGTTGGCAGTGGGCAAGGCCAAGGGGATGAAAGGCTTCAGACAGAAGACAGAGAAACACAGTGGTGGCCCAAACTTGGACTGTCATCTACCAAGAACGTGCCAGCCAGGGAGTCAGACAAAGTTCATGGATAACAGGTGTTCACCACTCAAAAGTCACTGTTACATTTAGCCTTTAGTTACAGTCATAAAACTCAAACTGGCCATTTTCTGTAGTAATGTGAAACAGGATAGCAACGGAAACCTGAGGACAATGAAACCCGCAATAATTCCAAAGTCTCCGTCCGTTCCATTACGTGTTGTAACCTCCTTTGCCTTATAAAAGATAAGATTATGTACAAACGGAAATTTTTAAAATATGATTTTTCAATTCTTTTCTCTGACATTTTCCATCTAAACTGTTGTTGTTTATTTAATTCGAAGAAAAATATAAATAAATCCTCAAGTTCTATTTGAATGAACAATTACCACTAACCTCCACATAAGCAAAGCCTAATAAAGAATGAGTAAAAAGCAAGTTTGACATTAAAAGCAAATAATATATTAACATTTCTAATGCATTAGCTTGAGCAGTGACGGCAACCACAATGCTAGCTAACTACTGAAGGAAACGCACATATTTAAGAGGGTTGCAGATGCTGACCCTTGCCAGAATGCTTGCCCAGCATGGGCAGTGAGGATGTCTAATCCAAAGGAAACTCCAAAAGGCTATCCAAATATCCACGATGGGCTCAACCTGGACTGTAAGAGGATTTCTGGCAGTCAGATAAAAGCCAGCATTCCTTAGGAACTTGTGAAACTGTCTCCCATCTACCAAAGAAGTCATTTCCCTTATAGGGACATATGGTTACCTGTGGTGCCTATGAGCACTGCAAAGCTCATGCTGGCCTCCAGCTGCCTCTAGCTGTCCTCTCCCTCATATCTACAATAAACCCTTGCCCTGAAAACATACCACACAACAGTCAGGTCTTCAGTTTGCACAGAGGCCCTAGGTTAAATTTCCCCATTGAAAAGTAAGAGAGCTGGGCATGGTGGCGCACGCCTTTAATCCCAGCACTTGGGAGGCAGAAGCAGGCGGATTTCTGAGTTCGAGGCCATCTTGGTCTACAGAGTGAGTTCCAGGACAGCCAGAGCTATATAGAGAAACCCTGTCTCGAAAAACCAAAACACAAACAAACAAAAAAAGAAAAGTAAGAGAGAGCCAGCCACAGGGGTTCAAAGCTGTGATCATCAAATTAAAGGGTGGGGGGGGGTGCTTTTCCATGTCCCAGGGCAGTGTGGGCTGGAAAAAAGGCAATGCACTGACACTTTACTAGTGCAGTCTGCAGTGTCCTAGTGCAGTCTGCAGTGTCCTAGTGCAGTCTGCAGTGTCCTAGTGCAGTCTGCAGTGTCCTAGTGCAGTCTGTAGTGTCCTAGTGCAGTCTGTAGTGTCCTAGTGCAGTCTGTAGTGTCCTAGTGCAGTCTGCAGTGTCCTAGTGCAGTCTGCAGTGTCCTAGTGCAGTCTGCAGTGTCCTAGTGCAGTCTGTAGTGTCCTAGTGCAGTCTGTAGTGTCCTAGTGCAGTCTGTAGTGTCCTAGTGCAGTCTGTAGTGTCCTAGTGCAGTCTGTAGTGTCCTAGTGCAGTCTGCAGTGTCCTAGTGCAGTCTGCAGTGTCCTAGTGCAGTCTGTAGTGTCCTAGTGCAGTCTGCAGTGTCCTAGTGCAGTCTGCAGTGTCCTAGTGCAGTCTGTAGTGTCCTAGTGCAGTCTGCAGTGTCCTAGTGCAGTCTGCAGTGTCCTAGTGCAGTCTGTAGTGTCCTAGTGCAGTCTGTAGTGTCCTAGTGCAGTCTATAGTGCCCTAGTGCAGTCTGCAGTGTCCTAGTGCAGTCTACAGTGTCCTAGTGCAGTCTATAGTGTCCTGGTACAGTCTATAGTGTCCCAGTGCAGTCTATATGGTCCTAACTAGCACTGTTCTAGCTCTTCCCTGTCCAGCCCTAGCCATCAAAACTCACTTTACAAAGGGAAGTGGTTAGGACATAGGGACAGGATTCCATCTCATTCTCCCTTAGGGTAGCGCTAGCAATCACTAACTGCATTTATAAAGAAGGCTGGGATCCTGGTTCTTACAGAAACCTTTTGACCTACATTTCTTCATTTTCTATCTCTGAAATGATCCAATCAACTCAGGACACCCCAAGATCAACTTCTCAATACCAAGGAGACAAAGAACAGAGAATAAGAAACAAGGCCATGAGACAGAGAAAGAAAGAGAAGGGGAAGGGAACAAGGGAGGTCCAAGAGTAGGGGACAAAGGACTGCCTCTGGATACAGGAGTCAGATGTGACCCAAAGGAAAATGGCAGTTTATAAAGGTACAAGAGGAAACCCCATGTTAGGGTGAGGTGTTTAATTTTAATTGGGCTTGTTAATTAGGTGAGCCAAAAGGGGCTTTTGATTGCTAGACTTCAATACTTTGATAGCTGGACCTTAGAAGTCAGCCTCAGGAGAAGGAAGTGGTCAAAATGAGGGAATGGACCTTGATGGCTAGCTTTAGGAATGTGCTCTAGGGCTGGAGGATGGCTCAGCGGGTAAGAGCACTGACTGTTCTTCCAAAGGTCCTGAGTTCAATTCCCAGCAACCACATGGTGGCTCACAACCACCCGTAATGAGATCTGATGCCCTCTTCTGGTGCGTCTGAAGACAGCTACAGTGTACTTATGTATAATAATAAATAAATCTTTGGGCCTGAGCAAGCGGGGCCAACCAGAGCGAACAGATGTCCAAAAAAAATTCAATTCCCAGCAACCACATGAAGGCTCACAACTATCTGTACAGCTATAGTGTACTCACATACATAAAATAAATACATAAATAAATAAATCATTTTTTTTAAAAGGAATGTGCTCTAAAGGCAAGAGAGAGAACGGGGAAGAAGGGCGAGCCCCGCCAGAGCCGTGCTGGCCACGATCAAGCACTCAATCTCTACTTCCATTCTGATGTATGATTACAAAACTAAAAAAAGGCAGAATACCAAAAAAGTAACAGTTTTAATATAAAAACATTCAATTCCACTTGACCTCACACACAGTGGGCTAGTCCCTCCCACATTAAAGAAATGACCTCCATACCTGACACCCAGATCTCACCTGAAGCTCCCTCCTCTCTGATGACTCTAGTTTGTGTCAAGTTGACAGAAAACTAACCAACAGGAAGGGAAATGTGAGACAAAATGTTAATCAACATGGAAGACGGAAAAGGGGCACTGAGGATTTGACTGGGATCCACTGGAAACCAGCAAACTCCTTTGTCAGAGACATCTAGTAGGCGAAAGGAAGTAAAGTCTGACTGGGCTGTCATTCGGGGCTTCTGTTTTAGCCTATTCTGATGGAAGATTCAGACATGTCCATAAGAGAATTGGGCACTTAGCTGCATGTTAGTTTTAGAAACAATGGGGTTACCATAAAACCTCCTTTAAAAAAAAATTAATCGAATTCAACTGAGGGAAAGTTATGTTATTTACTGCTATAACTTGTTTCATTAAAGTGTCACTGTCCCTAAAGGAAGCATTTAAAATGCACATTCTCTGTTGAGACCTCTTACTTGAAATTCTCCTGTAAAACAAACACAACAAAACAAAAGAATCATGCTGGAGAGATGGCTCAGCAGTTAAGAGCACTGACTGCTCTTCAAAAAGTCCTGAGTTCAAATCCCACAACCACATGATGGTTCACAACCATCTGTAATGAGTTCTGATGCCCTCTTCTGGTGTGTCTGAAGACAGCTACAGTGTTCTTTTTTTTTTTTTTTTTTTTTGGGTTTTCGAGACAGGGTTTCTCTGTGTAGCCCTGGCTGTCCTGGAACTCACTCTGTAGACCAGGCTGGCCTTGAACTCAGAAATCCGCCTGCCTCTGCCTCCCCAGTGCTGGGATTAAAGGCATGCACCACCACTCCCGGCATGTTCTTAGATATATAATAAATAAATCTAAAAAACAAAACAAAACAATCTCTGCCTTCATTTCCTAAAGAAGAATTTCAGTGATTTCACAAATGAAACAGACACATATCTAGTAAGCTTAAGCACACTCTTTGCTGGGGCTCGCTCGCTGTATGGTGCATTCCCGCAAGTCAGTGAACTGCAAAGACTGCACTTCATTTCTCAAGAGAAGAAGCAAAAAGCAAACCAGACAGACACAGGAGAATTCACTTTAAATTCATGCATTCTGGTATAGTAACCAAATCTAAGAGTCTGAATATTGGTTTAGAAGCCACAAACTTTGTTTTTTTTGTATTTTTTGTTTAAGACAAAATCTCACTGTTTTGCTCCAGATAAAGAGAGAAAAAAGTATGCCAGCGTGCGTGTGTGAATACGAATGTGTGATGTGTGTGGTGTATGATGTGTGAGTGTGTGCATGTGTGTGCTCAAGTGTGTGTGTGTGTGTAAGTGTGTGTGTGTAGTGTTAGTGTGTGTGTGTGTGGTGTGTGTGTGAGAGTGTGTGTGTGTATGTGTGTGGTGTATGTGTGTGGTATTGGTGTGTGTGTGTGTGTGGTGTGTGTTTTAGAGACAGGGTCTTACTATATTGCCCTATGTGGCATGAAACTCGCTAGACTTAAAACTCCTGGCCTTCCTGCCCCCACTTCCCAAGGGCTGGGAAACCAGAGAGGTCATCAAATCCCTTGGCACTGGAGTTACAGATGGTTCTAAGTGCGGGAAATCAAATCCAGGTCCTCTAGAAGAGCAAGTGCTCCTTACAGCTAAGTCATCTCACTAGCCCCTAGAAAAACCTTTCTTATAACAGAGAAAGGGTGCCAATGATGGCAAAAGTTTGGTGCGGCCCCCTACCCTGCTGCCTCACCCAGCGAGGGCACAGCGTGGTTTATAATAATAGCCTGTGTTCACTTTATCTTCAGGCTTCTGTTTTTCTCTTCATTCTTCCGAGTCTGTGCTCTCCTACACAACTATATCAAGTCATTTGGAGCTCGGTAAGATAAGACCACTCATTCATTGTGAGTGTAGTACCTGAGAATTAGTCTACTCTAATACTCCATGTTGTCCCACTGTGTCTTTCCATCTGTTCTGTAATGTGAACTTAGCTGCTTTCCTATAAAATACAACAGTGCTCTGAAAATTTCTGAGCACCAAGAAGCCCGATTTATCCTCAGACATCCTCGGGTGAGGTGCTGCTCCTGCACTGCTCTACTGGCTGGTATTGTGTGTCAACGTGACACAGCTGGGGTTATCACAGAGAAAGGGGCTTCAGTTGAGGAAATGCCTCCCTGAGATCCAGCTGTAAGGCATTTTCTCAATTAGTGATCAAGACTGAAAGGCTTGTGGGTGGGACCATCTCTGGGCTGGTAGTCTTGGTTCTATAAGAGAGCAGGCTGAGCAAGCCAGGGGAGGCAAGCCAATAAAGAACATCCCTCCATGGCCTCTGCATCAGCTCCTGCTTCCTGACCTGTTTGAGTTCCAGTCCTGACTTCTTTGGTGATGAACAGCAGCGTGTAAGTGTAAGCTGAATAAAACCTTTCCTCCCCAACTTGCTTCTTGGTCATGATGTTTGTGCAGGAATAGAAACCCTGACTAAGACAAATTGGTACGAGCATAGTGGGGTATTCCTGTGACAACATGACCATGTTTTGGGGAACTGTGGAAGGACTCTGGAACTTTTTTTTTTGTTTCTGTGTTAAGAGCTCCGAGGGATGTTGTGTAGGAGCTTGGAAGATAATGTTGAGAACAGTGCAGAAGATGGAGGCCTGGCTTGTGAAATTTCAGAGGGAAGATTTAAGACTTTCTTCAGGGCCATTGCTATTTTGATTGTAAAGATCCTGTGGTTCTGGTTAGCTGGGGCTGAAGAATCAGCTGGGATTAACAAGATACCAGAACTACTAAAGCAAAAACTTTGCATTACTGGGTCTATTGATGCTGGATAGCTGGAGCTAAGAAATTAGTGGTGATTAAGAAGAGACCAGCAGGGCTGGTGAAATGTCTCCACAGGTAAGAGCACTGACTGCTCTTCCAAAGGTTCTGAGTTCAAATCCCAGCAACCACGTGGTGGCTCACAATCATCTGTAATGAGATCTGACACCCTCTGGTGTGTCTGAAGACAGCTACAGTATACTTACATATAATAATAAATAAATCTTAAAAAAAAAAAAAAAGAAGAGACCAGCATCATTGAGGTGACATCTTCTGGGAAGTGTTTTCTGAGAGCACAGAGGCTGTGTCCCAGAGATGGCCAAGGTTGTACCTTGTGCTGCAGAGGAACTTGGTAATGTGTAAGAGTCACCCAGGTGGTACTGGTTTTGAAGGCATGAAGGGGTCACGAAGAGCAGCTGAGGCTCGGCACTGTGAGAGGCCATGGAAGGCCATTGGTGAAGGTGCAGCCTCAGTTGCAATTGAAGGGGTCATGCAAAGGAGTTGAGGCTTGGTACCATGAAGAAAGCCTATGAGAGGCTATTGATGAAGCTTATAGTTACAGTGGAAGACAGCAGTGTTTTGGAGATGACAGTACCATGAGATGACCACCAAGAACAACAGCAGCAGTGGAGTACAGGCAGCTGGAGCCTAGAAGACAAGGTGTGGGCTACAAAGGGCAGAGCTGGAGAAGTGACCCAGGCCCTTGGAGGAATCCAGAAGATTGTGAGTTGGATCCCAGACATTGGACAGTTGGAGTTTAATTTTTGCTTTTGATTGTGACTGTGCCCTGATATTTTTCCCTCTTGAAGGAAGAAATATTTTAGTGGATCCCACAGTTAAGAGACTTTTAATTGTAAAAAGACTTTGGATTTTAAAAGATATTTGATATTTTAAAAGGATTGAACTTTTAATATGTAAAGACTGTGGGACTTTTAAAGTTATTTAAGATCTTGGGGATGAGTAAGAACTAAGTGTTGAGGCTTACTAGTGATGTGTTTGTGTGTCAAGTTGACAAGGGGTCAATTGTACTGGCTGGTTTTATGTGTCAACTTGACACAGGCTGGGGTTATCACAGAGAAAGGAGCTTCAATTGGGGAAATGCCTCCACGAGATCCAGCTCTAAGGCATTTTCTCAATTAGTGATCAAGGGGGAAAGGCCCCTTGTGGGTGGGACCATCTCTGGGCTGGTAATCTTGGTTCTATAAGAGAGCAGGCTGAGCAAGCCAGGTGAGGCAAGGCAGTAAAGAACATCCCTCCATGGCCTCTGCATCAGCTCCTGCTTCCTGACCTGTTTGAGTTCCAGTCCTGACTTCCTTGGTGATGAACAGCAATGTGGAAGTGTAAGCTGAATAAACCCTTTCCTCCCCAACTTGCTTCTTGGTCATGATGTTTGTGCAGGAATAGAAACCCTGACTAAGACAACTGCTCTGCACCTCTCCTAGGCAGGATGTGGGCTTGCGTATGACTTGTGCTATGGAAAGTTTAACCCTGCCGCAGCAAGATAACAACCCCACTGCTCATTTAGCAATGAGTCCAGGTAAAAGGAGTGTTCACCAGAGAAACGACATTGAGTTTGGTCATAGATGTGTTGTCTTTAGAACATGGACCACAGAGCTTCAATATGAACATGTTTCATGAGTAGTCAGAAATTAGATCTAATTTAGACTATATGATACTACCCTTAGTTGCCAGGAGTGAACATGAGTTATGAGTACAGGAGACACAAGGAACTCCCAAGGAACAAGCCATAGGGAGGTAAGGAGAGGGCCTTAGGCCAGACAGGGCAGAGAACTAGGAAGTAGCAGCAGGATGCCAGTGCCATGGAGTTTGTCTGCTGTATGTCCTGTGTGTCTTCTGTAACTAGGAAGCGCCTGCCTCGAAGCCGGTGTTTGATTAAACAGTCAAGGGAAAGGCAGCAAACCAAAAGCTTCAGGGAAGGAATAAAGAGTTTCAAGGCACAAGCCAAAGTGCTCCACTCTACAGACATGATAGAATGAGACCTGAGAAAAGATCTTTGGAATTCGATTTTTCCCTTTTAATTCTGTTTCGTTTTGCTATTGGTTTATGTTGATATAGCCTTAGCTAGTCTGGAATGCCCTATGGCCAGACTACCTTCAAACCCAAAGCAATCCTCCTGCTGAAGTTTCCAGAGTCCTGAAATACAGTGTATACCACCACAGCACACTGGATTTGCACGCTCAGAGCATCACTGATCCCTGTAAGGCGGAAGCTGACAGCACAGGCTCAGAGGCGAACAGTGAAATCAGAAGCAGTCGCTGCTTCAGAAAATTTGGTCTTAGAGAAAGGTAATTAAGAGAGTGCATGGAGACAAAAGCAGACTACAAAACGACTTCAGTGTGCTCACAAGTTAGGGCCAAGAGGAAATAGACAGGAAACAGCTGAAAACAAAAAGAAGAGAAGATACAAAAGATCGATGATATGATGAAAACACAAGAGGGAGCAAGGAAGGACTCAAGAAACGCGACGCCCAATACATCCAAACCATGAAACCTAGACATATCCTGGAAATACAGCTCCCTGCTCAGGGAATGGGGGATGTCTTTAATCCCAGCACTTGGGAGGCAGAGTCAGGCTGATTTTTGTGAGTTCAAGGAGAACCTGCTCTACAAAGTGAGTTTCCGAACAGCCGGAGTTACATAAAGAAACCCTGCCTCAAACACAAACACAAAAAGAACAACAATAACCAAATGATGACGATGATAACAATAATAAGTTATTATTAGTAGTATTATTTCTTCTTGTACTTTTACTGATTATTACCTTAAGACAGTTTTCTGGTGTTTTGTTTTTTGTTTTTTTGTCTTTTTGAGACAGGGTTACTCTGGGTAGCCCTGGCTGTCCTGGAACTCACTTTGTAGACCAGGCTGGCCTCAAACTTAGAAATCCGCCTGCCTCTGCCTCAAAACAGTTTTCTGAACCAACAAGCACAGCACTCTAGACTTTTAAGTACAAATGGACAAGATAAAATTACTTCTAAAGTCAGAAATATTTGAACCCAATATTGAAATACAGGCCAAAGACTGCTACCCAAAGCCAGGCATAATGGAGCACATTTAATCCCAGCACTAGGAGGCAGAGGCAGGCTGATCTCTGAGTTCAAGGCCAGCCTGGTCTACAGAGAGAGTTCTCAAAACAGCCAGGACTACACAGAGAAACCTTGTCTGAAAAACAAAAGATTGCTACATAAATCATCTGTAATGTATATATGAAATTATCCACCTATATCCTATAGTAATATTCATGCCGTCCTCTGGCCATAGCTCCATTTCCATTGTTACTTGACCTAAGAAGTTGTCAATATTCCAGATATCTGAGTTAATGAGAAAACAGAAAAGTTATATGCTCACTTAGAGCCTTAAACACAGCATGAAGTTTCTACTCAGCACAAATGAAGCTCTCTCATCTGAAAACTGGAAGCCTTCATTTGAAGGTAACATAAATTCTGGGACTCTAAGAAAACCACTACAACTGTTACATTCCCATTTCAAAATCTTCAAGCTAAGACAAATTGGTACCAGCATAGTGAGGTATTCCTGTGACAACATGACCATATTTTAGGGAGGAGTGTGGAAGGATTTTGAAGCTTTGGGCTAGAAGATCCATTTGGTGTTAAGAGCTCTATGGGATGTTGTGTAGGAGCTTGGAAGAGAATGCTGAGAACAGTGCAGAAGATGGAGGCCTGGCTTGTGAAATTTCAGAGGGAAGGTTAAAGACTCTTATCAGGGCCATTGCTAGTTTGATTGTTAAGATTCTGTGGTTCTGGTTAGCTGGGGCTGAAGAATCAGCTGGGATTAACAAGATACCAGAACTACTAAGTGAAACCTTTGCATTTCTGGGAATATTGATGCTGGTTAGCTGGAGCTAAGAAATTAGCAGTGATTAAGAAGAGACCAGCATCATTGAGGTGACATCTTCTGGGAAGTGTTTCCTGAGAGCACAGAGACTGTGTTCCAGAGATAGCCAAGATTATACCTTACGCTGTGGCTGGACTTGGTAATGTATAAGAGTTACCCAGGTGTACTGGTTTTGAAGGCATGAAGGGGTGACGCAGAGCAGCTGAGGCTTGGCACTGTGAGAGGCCATGTAAGGCCATTGGTGAAGGTGCAGCCTCAATTGCAATTGATGACCCAGGAGTGAAGGGGTCATGAAAAGTAGTTGAGGCTTGGCACCATGAAGTGAGCCTATGAGAGGCTATTGGTGAAGCCTACAGTTATAGTGGAAGACAGCAGTGTTTTGGAGATGACAGTACCATGAGATGACCACCAAGAACAGCAGCAGCAGTGGAGTACAGGCAGCTGGAGCCTAGAAGACAAGGTGTGGGCTACAGAGGGCATGGCTGGAGAAGTGACCCAAGCCCTTGGAGGAGCCCAGAAGATCGTGAGTGGATCCCAGACATTGGACAGTTGGAGTTTGATTTTGCTTTTGATTGTGACTGTGCCCTGATATTTTTCCCTCTTGAAGGAAGAAAATATTTTAGTGGATCCCATAGTTAAAAGACTTTTAATTGTAAAAAGACTTTGAATTTTAAAAGAGATTAGGTGTTTTAAAGGGATTGAAATTTTAATATCTAAGAATTTACAAAGACTGTGGACTGTTCATCTACCACCTCTGTCCTAACTTCTCAGAGATTCTGCACTATGAATCAGAGAGAGAGAGGCGATAAACAGACATAGGGAATTCCCCAACCCATTCTGTCTCCTCCGAGTCTGATTTAAGTCTTCAGTGATACTAATACGCTTTGCATTACCATTAAGTGTACATTTTAAAATCAAGCTGTCACATGTCACTAGAGCCTTGCTTTGACTGCCATGTAATTTGATACATTTGTAGAACAGCTATGAATAGCTTAAGCTTACAAATGGACTTGTAAAGCCCTTAACTTAACCACACTTTGACTTTGCAGAACAGCAGTAATTTGGGCTTATTCACACATCGGTTCCAAGGCCAAGGTCTGCTCCTCCTCATGAAGTTTCTCTGATAGACAGGCTGATGTTCCCCATAATCTAGTATTGTGCCCAGTGCCTTTGTTACTTCCAATCACTCTTGCTAGACTATAACCTACCCTGAACCATGCCCCCCTAACAACATAACCAGATACAAAGCTCCATCAAATTCTGCTCCTAGACAGCGTGTCTTCATGGTTTCTGAATTTGTTCTAATTGGCCTCATCTTCTATTCTCATAAAAACATAGTCCTGGGCTGGAGAGATGGCTCAGTGGTTAAGAGCACTGACTGCTCTTCCAGAGGTCCTGAGTTCAAATCCCAGCAACCACATGGTGGCTCCCAACCATCTGTGATGGGATCTGATGCCCTCTTCTGGTGTGTCTGAAGACAGCTACAGTGAACTCATACATAAATTAAATAAATCTTTAAAAAAAAAAAAAAAAAAAAAAAAAAAACATAGTCCTATGTTTTGATCATATGACATCTCAGCACTGTATTTGTACCTGCATACTACAGCATGTATATGTGTGTTATCCTGCATACTACAGCATGTATACATGTTTAATATCCCTTTTCCTCCTCAGCCCTGCAGACTCCTAATGGTCAGCTTGGTCCGTCATAATACACCCCGCACGGGGTAACTTAACCAACAGAACCACGTTCCGCAGACTTCTGGGTGCTGGAAAGCTATAGTCAAGGGGATGGCAAGCTTGGACCCTGGTGACCTGCTATATCCTCAAATTGCTGTTCTTTCGGGTTTCAGGAGGAAGGCAAACACAGATAAGCATACACTGTCTGATGTCTCACATTCGTTTGTTCTCTTATTTTGTCGGCAGGGCCTTACCATGCAACCTAGAATGGCCCCGAACTTGGGATTCTTCTGCCTCATTCCTGAGGACGAGGATTATAGGCCTGCATAGCCCACACAGCTCTGATGGCTCTTCATAGAACAACATAAGTTCTAGCGGCTCTTTCGATACATTTTAACCTGGACTATTTCCTCCATACCTCACCTCCAAATATACCTGGAGGTTTGGGTTTTAGCGTAAGAATTCTGACCAGATACAAACATTCACTCTGTTACAAAGCCCCGTCTGTCTCACATGTCACAGTGCTCCATGACTTAGCACCTCTTCACCTTGGTCCCTTCATGTTTCCGTAGCACTCTGTGGCCAAGATACGGCTGTGGGTTTTGACTGCCTATGTGTGCTGAAAGAGAAAATGCTCGAAAAGGGTGCTCCCCTTGCCCGAGTCCGTCTGCCTGCATTATTCAAACCTATGCTTCTTACTCATGTCCTCACACATCTGACTCGATCATTCTAACAGCGGACTCCTCCCCTTCCCCTTGTAATTCTGTCAGTGTTCACGTTACACATCTGCAGACACTTCAGATGCACAAAGACTAGGGGCTGCCAAGCTGTCCTGAAGAGCAAACTTCCTTTGACCATCATGTAAAGTCACTCTTATCACTAATTATAATGACTAAAGATTATTTGATGTGAATTTTGTGACATTAATCATCTAACTTGCTTTCCATGTCTCTGCAATATCCTTGTATATTTCTTTACTTTTAACCTTTCGTTATAATTATATTTTAGATATACCACCCATAATACAATAGCATCACAGAATTATTCCCAGTTCTGAAACTGAGGATTTCTCAGGTTACGCGTGACAAGTTAAGTCTGCTCCCATCTACATTTGAATTGAGGCCTGTCATTGTATCCTGTAATATCCACTTAGCAAAGTCTGCTGCATCTTCCCCTTGCCTACCTTTTACTAAAGTCACTGTTTCTGAGTGGCGTGTCAGGACAGTGATGCTGTAAACGACACGGTAGGATGCTGTATTTTCAGGAGAGAACCTGGAAACTGTAATAAAGTCAGCTGGGGGCTGGGGACCTAGCTCAGTGACAGAGGGCCGGGTTACCATGCCAACACTGTGGGTTCAAGCTCTAGCGCCACAAAATGAAACAAATATAAAAGCTAACCAAAAATAAATCTGCTTTTTAAAAAAAATTAATTTATTACATCTACTTATTTGTGTGTTGTGTATGTGTGTGCATGCAGAGGTCAGAGGGCAACTTTCAGAGTCAGCTGCCTCCTTTCTACCATGTGACCCTAGGGATGGAACTCAGGGCATTAGACTTGGAGGCTAGCACCTTTCCTGGCTAAGCCATGTCAACAGCCCAAGTCTGATTTTCATACTCAACAGGTGGTGGCTATCCTACCCATGACTGTCAGCTTAGCAGGAATTTGTTCTCTATACTACTTTTAACTTACAACCTCTCTGAATTCATACAAAACCTTTGAATACTCACATCCTCTTCTCCTTCATCGTCTAACTCGTCATCATCATCATCTTCTCCTTCTTCACACAGAGGTGGAGGTAAAGGGCCAAGGGTGCCTTCGTCCACAGTAGTTACGGATTCTCCTACCATTTTAGGGGGTAAAGGAGGGCCGATTAGCTCATCGTCAGATGAATCAGAACTGTCGTCACTCTCACTGTCACTGCTGCTTGTGTCCCTGGAAACACAGAAACAGTCACTCTTTCTTCTGCTGCTGCAGACCCTTCACCGCTCTAGGCATCTCTGCGCACAGCACCAAGTTCTCAGGAAACCCCACCTGTCCTATAATGACTGCGATTTCCAACTACGTTTAGATTTGCAGTTCAAGCACTACGAGAGTAAAGGCATTGCTTAAATCTTACTTTGTCTCGGCTGGCATGCTGGCTCACACACCTTTAACCCCAGCACTCAGAATGGAAAGAAAGAAGTTTTTCTTTTTTTAATGCAAAATTATCTGGCCACTGAAAACATTAAACTAAAGTGTTGGTCCTTAGCGGCTACGCTAAGTTAACTACGTTACCTAGCTCAAAAAGAAGCATTAAACTGAGGACTAAGCTAATCCACGTTATTTTCATGGTTCGTTATCTAAGCCTAGTTCTCCCATAAAATCTGAACGGAATGTGTTAGCTTCTCCTTCCATTTCTGGCTTTGTACTTCTAATGCTAAACTTTTTTTTTTTTTAATTTAACATATTTTCAGTAATTTGAAAACCAAAGTCCACAGGGCAGTGGTGGCGCACGCCTTTAATCCCAGCTCTTGGGAGGCAGAGGCAGGCGGATTTCTGAGTTCGAGGCCAGCCTGGTCTACTGAGTGAGTTCCAGGACAGCCAGGGCTACACAGAAAAACCTTGTCTCAGAAAACCAAAAAAAAAAAAGAAGAAAGAAGAAGAAGGAGGAGGGGGGTGGGGGTGGAGGAGGAGGAGGAAAAAACAGGGAAAGAAACTACACTCCATGTTCCATGTATAAAGCACCCCTGACTCAATGTGGTGCCAAAGCAGGAACAGAAGCCTGAGGAAGGTACAGACGGTAAAGCTGCTCAGAGTCACATCCTCCCTTCCCGTCTCCCAGGTCAGCTTGGAGCCAAACATTAACTGATAGCCACAACCAAGTTTAATTTACGAAGTAAGTTCATAAGCAAAATTCACTCCTTTTACTGTGATTATTTGTTTTTCGTGACAGGGTTTCTCTGTGTAGCCTTGACTGTCCAGGAACTCACTCTGTAGACCAGGCTGACCTCAAACTCAAAGATCCCCCTACCTCTGCCTCCCAAGGGCTGGGACTAGAGGTGTGTGCCACCATGCCCAGCCTATGAATTGCTTAAAAAGCACATAACCAACAGTTTCTACCTTACAGATGTGCACGACATTTCTCTCCTAACTGAAGTGATATTCCACAAGCTCAATGACACCCGTCTTTCAGGTTCAGAACTTATGAGTGGCAATTTATATCCACATAATAGTGATTGGGGGGGGGGGGTTGTCCTTTTGATTTTGGTTTTTGATTGAGAAGAATCTCAAATAACCCTTGAGCTCCCAATCTTCCTGCCTCCACTTCTTTGGGTTTTTTGTTTGTTTGTTTGTTTGTTTGTTTTGTCTGTTTTGTTTTGTTTTGTTTTGTTTTTTTGAGACAGGGTTTCCCTGTGTAGCCCTGGCTGTCCTGGAACTCACTCTGTAGACCAGGCTGGCCTCGAACTCAGAAATCCGCCTGCCTCTGCCTCCTGAGTGCTGGGATTAAAGGTGTGGGCCACCACGCCCGGCCTCTGCCTCCACTTCTTACAAGCGACATTTACATGGGCCACCAGGGCAGATTCACATAACATTTTTCTTTGGTTTTGTTTTTGAGCCAGGGTCTTACTCCTGGAACTCACAAAGACCCACCTGCCCCACCTTCCAAGCGTTGGTGCTAAGGATGTGCACGGCCACACCTAGCCCATACGCCTCTTCTTTAAAGCCAAGACACATGGAAAATACTAGGTGATTATCTTTTCCTAAATTACATTTCAGTAACATTCCACATTTTTAGAAACTATTTACAAGGTACATGATACTGATTCTCAACACACCACAAGGCAAAATAATAGTAATAACCTAGTTGCTATTTCAGGATATATTAATAGCTAGGTGGGGTGATGTATACCTTTAATCTCAGCACTCAGGAGGCAGAAGCAATCAGATCTCTGTGAATTCAATGCCAACCCTGTATACATAATGAGTTTCAGGACAGCCAGGACTGCCTAGAGAGACCCTATCTCAAAAGACAACAACTATAAATATATAGATACGATATACTAATGACAAGGCATAGTGGTATACATTTGCAATGCTAAGATTCCAAGAGATAAAGACAGAGGGTTTGTTGTGAATTCCAGGACATTAATGGTTACAAAGCAAGCCTGTGTCTCAAAAGTAAGTAAATAAACAAAAGTGAATAAATAAAAATAAGCTAATACGTGTGAGTTGTCCCTATGTCTGTGTATTTCCGTCAGGAGTGCAGAAGGATGATCGGAAATGAATTCATATCATAAGCAGCAGTTTACCATTACGTGCGTAGCTAGGCATAATGGCACATGCCTACAATAACAGTACTCAGGAAGAAGATGCAGAAAGAACACAAGTTCCCGGCCAACCTGTCTCAAAACCATACAGCATACACACAATATATAGCATGCACAAGCTCTTATTGATTTCTAGAGTATCCTCCCCTAAACCTGTGCACTAAAAACTATCACCGACTCCGTCACAGTGGCACTTACTGTCAATCCCAGCTAGCTACTTCGGAGACTAGAAACAGAGACGCCTCACCTCAAAACCACTAAGGGCCTCCCCCCAAATGAAGGAAAAGAGGGAGGGGATGGGAGGCTTGTGGAGGAAACTGGGAAGGGGGATCACATTTGAAATGTAAATAAATAAACATAAAAAATTAAAAAGAAATTTAAAACAAGAAAGAAAATGATCAAAATCACAAACCTGGCACATCCCTAGAACAGTGTTGGACGCCTGCCTGCCTGCCTATACAACGTAGCCATCAAGAGGAGCCAAAAACAAACTTTACAATGAATGGCTTCTACTTCAACAAAATGCATGGGACAAGTGTTTCTACATCACTTTCTCTTAAAACCCTGTATCACAAGATCCCCAGCTCCAAAGCTGACTCAGCATTTCCATGTCCTAGGTACACAACTGTCTACGGTGGAGAAACAGTTCATCTTTTCTCACTACACTGCATTATGGCCACATGGAGAATGGGCGTTGAGAAGCCTTGCGGAAGCCCAGGCACCTGCATGATGACTGTGAGCGCTCTCTGGCTGCACTCGAGCTTGACGGTGCTGGCTCCATATCTTCAATTTGTTTTCTTAATTCTTTTTCTCTGTTCATTTCTTCCTCTTTTTCTCTTGCTTCTGTAAGTTAAAAGTAAACACAATTTCCATCAGTCGGATTTATCAATATTAGGCTGAAAATTAAGTTACAAAGACAGTGTGACTAGAAGGCCTGCCCAAAACAAACAGAGCTGGGTCTCATCCTGAGCAGAGCAAGAATCAGGAGAGGTGGCACACATCTGGAATGGAATCCCCCGGGAAGCAGAGGCAGAGCCACAGGTGGCTCAACAGTAAAGGATGGTGTGGTGGCACACACACGGTTAAGCCCAAAGCTAGGGAGAAAGAGGCAGGTAGATCTCTGTATGGTGGAGGCAAGCCTGGGTGACAGAGGGCCACATAGTGAGACCTCTTACAAAGGACCCATGTTTGGTTCCCAAAAGGCAAGCAGGCAACACACAACAGCCTTTAAGACCAGCTCCAGGGGCGTCTAATACATTTAGCCTATAAGCAATCTGCACTCAAGTGCACCTACCACACTCAGACACACAAAAACTATAACAGCAAAAACTAAACAACCTGTGGCACAGGCACCACAAGAAAAGCTGAGCACAGTGACAATATGACACAGAAATCTGACTTCTAGGCATATACAGGAGAAACTGAAGAGTGTCCAGGAGTATTTTGTTGCTGTTTGGTTTTTTTTGGTTTTGTTTTTTGAGACATGATTTCTCTGTATAGTTGTGGCTGTCCTAGAACTAGTTCTGTAAACCAGGCTGACTTCAAACTCCATCTGTCTCTGCCTCCCAGGGGCTAGGATTAAAGGCATGTACAACCACCACTGCCTTACTAGTTTTAGTTTTTTTGGGAATTTAGATCTGACTGCATAGTCTTGGCTAGCCTGATGCTTGCTGTGTAGATGAGGCTGGCCTCAGATCACCAGCATATGTCCCTGCTCTCCCTCTTGTGTAGTAGCACCATCATGCACCATCCTGCTTGGCTTTAAAAACAGAGTTTTTCAGAGGTAGTTTTTCACCCAAAATCATAGCATTATTGCAAACACCTAAAATGGTGCAACAAATTGCCCATCAACAGATGAATGGGTGAGCAAAATGTGGTATCCATCCATACAATGGAGTATTATAATTCAGTCTTTAAAAGAAAGGGTACTCAGCAATGGGTGAATCCCTATTCTAAGTGGAACAAGCCAGTCACACAAAAGATAAATACTGAATACACTTATGCAATAGTATAGAATATATAAGATAACCTAGAACAGTCAAAAATCAAACAGAAAGTAGAAAAGAGCTAGAGGAAAATAAAGTATTATATAATGACATAAAGTTTCAGTTTCATAGGGTAAAGAGTTATGCTGATGGACTGTGACTACAGCTATATAGAATTAAACACTTACAAATGGGGACCAGGGGCTGGAGAGATGGCTCAGTGGTTAAGAGCACTCCTGCTCTTGCAAAGGTCCTGGGTTCAATTCCCAGCAACCACATGGTGGCTCTCAACCATCTATACTGGGATCTGATGCCCTCTTTTCTGGCATACAAGTGTACATGCAGATAGAACACTCAAAATAAACAAATAAGTCTTTTTAAAAAAAAAATGGGGCGCAGTGAGATGGCTCAGCAGGTAAAGATGTTATTACCAAGTCTGACCACCGCAGTTCGATCCCCAAAACCCAACTCCTTCAAGTTGTCCTCTGACCTTGTGCAGTGGCCTGAACCACTGCCCACTTACACACCCAATCAATCAATCAATCAATCAGTCAGTCAATCAATCAATGCAATTCAAAAGGTTTTAATGGAGCTGGTTGGTGTTGGTGCCGAACATCTTTAATCCCAGCACTAGGGAGGCAGAGGCAGACAGATCTCTGAGATCAAGGCCACAATGGTCTACAGAGTGAGGTCCAGGACACCCAGGGCTTCACAGAGAAATGCTGTCATGACAAGAAAATGTTCTAATAGTTAAGGGCCTGCTCTGCATTTAGAGCCTCAGAACCCATGCTTTTAAATCTGACCTCAGGTGGGTTCATCCGAATCTCAGCTATGCAGAAGTGGAGACAAATTAATCCCTTGAGTTTGCTGACCAGTCAGCCTACCAGATTCAGCAGCTCCAAATCAGACCTTCGCAAAGAAAAGCCAGATGTGGTAGTGCACATCTTCTACCCCAGCGCTTGGGAGGCAGGGATAGTGAATCTCTAAAAGTTCACGGTTCCCTGGTACACAGTGTGAACCAGTACAGTCAAAACTAAATAGAGACCATGTGTCAAAATAACAAAATGATGATGGTGGTGGTGATGATGATAATATGGAGATTAATGCAGGAGAAATCCAACTTGACCTTCTGACTTCCATGAGCATACACAAACACACACACACACACAACAATTTCTTTAAATGGTTGAGCTGGCCAGGTATGGTAATGTACATCTGTAATCCTAATACTCAAGAGGTAGAAGTAGGGCTACAAGTTCAAGGTCAGCCTGAGCTACACAGCAAGATCTAGTACCAAATAAAGAAAAAATATTGAGGCTGAGCAGTGGTAGCACACATCTTTAATCCCAGCACTTGGGAGGCAGAGGCAGGCAGATTTCTGAGTTCCAGGCCAGCCTGGTCTACAGAGTGAGTTCCAGGACAGCCAGGGCTATACAGAGAAACCCAGTCTCAAAAAGAAAAAAAAAAAAAAAAAAAAAAAAGCTGAAGATAGTAAATTTTATGTTGTATTTTATCACAACTTTAAACACTGGAAAAAAATTATCAACCTAAATAACCAACAATCAGAAAAGAATTAAACAAAATTATTACATAAAGTGTCTCAATATAGTATAAAATATAGGCAATAAAAATAGTGATGAGGATTTATATTACAGTCAAGAGAGAAAAAGTGATCAGGACTGTTAGAACGAATCTTTTTGTTCAGCAAGTTCATACTGCTGAAACAATGGGATAGCAGTATTACACATGACTGTAAAGAAAATAGTGATAGAGAATACAGATCCAATAAGCAAATGCTATTGGATGCTAAACAGAAATGCACAGACCAAGGGACTCCGAGGAAGAGGGTTGGGTAACTCCCCTCTTGGTGGCTCTGGCTGGGAGCAGCACTCGTCCGTCTGGATTCCCTACCCGGGACCTTTCACCAGAATGCTAAAATCATGACAGGTTTTTTAACTACACTGAGCCTCTAGAGGTTGGCTGGTTTGCTTTTAGACATAAA
Organism: Mus musculus; assembly: GCF_000001635.26. NCBI lineage: Eukaryota > Metazoa > Chordata > Mammalia > Rodentia > Muridae > Mus > Mus musculus. Next base: position 8,085,727 of record NC_000081.6, read on the forward strand.
AAACTTATCCAAAAGAATTTTTCCTCTGCTAATCTCACTTGGCATCTGGGAAGGGGACATGAAAAGCAAAGGAATTACATAAATACTTTGGCTTTCTTTTGCTACCATCCCCATAATTTAACTTTTTTTTTTTTAAATGTTTTGGATTCCCCAAATACATATTATTATTATTTTTATTTATTTATTTATTATATGGAAGTACATTGTAGCTGTCTTCAGACACTCCAGAAGAGGGAGTCAGATCTCGTTACGGATGGTTGTGAGCCACCATGTGGTTGCTGGGATTTGAACTCTGGACCTTCGGAAGAGCAGTCGGGTGCTCTTACCCACTGAGCCATCTCACCAGCATAACATTTTTTAAAATGAGTTGTCCCCTATGCTTAAAATCCTAGCACTGGAGAAACACAGTCAGGAGGATTGACACAAGCTCAAGGCCAGCTCGTGCTACAAAGGGCTGGAGAGATGGCTCAGTGGTTAAGCACACTGACTGCTTCTCCAGAGGTTCCAAGTTCAATTCCCAGCAGCCACATGGTGGCTCACAACCATCTGTAATGGGATCTGGTGCCCTCTTCTGGTGTGTCCGAAGAAAGCCAACTCTGTATTCATATATGTAAAACAAATAAATTAATCTTTAAAAAAATTTTAAAAATTTTTTTTGGTTTTTCGAGACAGGGTTTCTCTGTGTAGCCCTGGCTGTCCTGGAACTCACTTTGTAGACCAGGCTGGCCTCCATCCAACTCAGAAATCCGCCTGCCACTGCCTCCCAAGTGCTGGCATTAAAGGCATGTGCCACCACGCCCAGCTAATAAAATTTTTAAAGTCAAAATTTCAATTAAATCTATACACCTGAAGCTAAACAGTGGCAAATAGCTTTGTAACAAGAGTATTTTCTTCTCTGCAGTTTTTGTTGCTGGGCATAGAAGACATGGGATAAGGAGATACCTGGCAAGTATTTAAAAGAAACTAATGTTCCAAATTAAAGACAGAAAATAAGTCTTCAGGAAGAGACCATGTAAATGCTTGCTCTTCGCTGAAGAGAGCCAATCAGGACAGAAGAGTAAGGCAGAAATTATTAGCTGCCTACACAACTGCTATTTGCCCTTTATCCTTGCTAAGAAACTCATTCTTTCTTCTGTCTGTAGGAGGCGACATGGAGCCTCTGGTCATGGGGGGGGGGGACCGTCACGGCCCTCACACCACGACTCACAGGGGGGGAACCATCACGGCCCTCACACCACGACTCACAGGGGGGAACCGTCACGGCCCTCACACCACGCCTCACGGGGGGGGGGGGAGCGGGGGGGAACCGTCACGGCCCTCACACCACGACTCACGGGGGGAACCGCCACGGCCCTCACACCACAGGGAAAGCGCCAGGCTAGAGTTCATGTCCTAAAAGGCACTAAACTGTTCTTACATGAATCAATCTTAACTGGGCCTTCTGTCTCTACAAGGAACCAAATGCATTTAACCATCAGCCTTAACACACATTAACAGGTAGATGGAGGCTACCAAGTGCAAGGAGCCTTTAAATTTGTTCTGTAAATTAATCTGTGTGGCAATCTCTGAAGCAAATACTACTACCCTACTTTACAGCTGAAAACTTGCCCACTTAATAGAAACATTAGTTGCCTTAGCAACAAACTGGAGTGTAGGCCCACTACAGCATCCTTCCTTGATGTGGCTGGACTTTCTAGGGGACTGTTTCTTCAGAATTCCCTGACAAGCATCCCTGCCTTATACAATAGCTAGCACACCTCTCTTCAAAGGCCTATCAAGTATGACCTTCACTAACAGCTAGTTGAGCAGACCCACCCACTATCAGAACTTCACAACAGTGAATTGGTCCTCCAAATTACTCATCTCATTCTAGGAAACAACTTTAGCCAGGTCTGGTGCTGTGCGCCTTTAATCCCAACGCTCAGCAGGCAGGATCTCTGTCCAGGTCCAGCCTCGTCTACAACGTGAGTTCTAGGACAGCCAGCATTTTACATAGTGAGAACCCCTTTTCCAGAAACAACAACAACAAAAAAAAAAAAGCAGTTAACTTTTTTTTTTTACTACCAAACTTCAACATTTCAGTTGAGGGATGTTTTGTGCCAATCTATTGCTTCATTAAAGGAAAAAAATGGGGGTTCAATGAAGAAATTGCAGAGGAAAAATATTAGTGTTTTCATGGTGGGCTGATGAGAAACCAAAGGTAAAGAGATTTCCTGAATGTAGGTGCCCGGGCATTTTTACCCAGTACAAAAACAAGTACAGCAAAAACTCTAAATATGCCTTCTCTTTACAAAAGCAAACCCATTTCCCACACGTTTTTTCTTCCAAGGATCTCAATGAGGATTTTGGATAAGCATTTCTCTAAAATCACACCATATTGTACGCATGTTACCCCCGTGCTCACAGGGCAGAGTAGGGCTACTTTACACCTGAAGTCAGCTTCGGCTACAAACACACCAAGTTCCAGGTTAAACTGGCCTACAGAGACCTTGTCTCAAAATAAAAACTAAGTCAGAAAAACAAGATTACTAACTATATAAATCTGAGCATTTTCTAATGTGAGTTACCCATAGGAATTAAAAGTGAAAATGTTTCACTTCTTTGTTTGTACCAATTCACTGACCTACCATGTCATGAAAATTTATACTTAACATTGATCTATTTAATAATAACATACTAAGAGAAAAAATTGGATGTGGGCACTTAAACTCTATTAATCACATTAAATATTGATAATGTAGCTACTATGAATCAAGCAAAATATCCTAATTATAAAAGCAAACAAAGAGGTTTAGCTTCAAAACAGAAAATATTAAACTTACAGTGTTCTCTAAAGTACTTTGGAACACAGATGTGAGATAATTCCAAGAAAAGTTAATCTACAATCCAGGTCAGTAGAAGATATAAGACTTAACTAGAGAAAAGGGAGTTTGAGGTTTAAAAAAAAGACATAAGTTTAATTTCAAAGTTTTTCTTTAGTATTTTCTCTTCTCAGATATTAAATCACCCATTGAAATCATACTCAAAGCCAGGCACGGTACCACACATCTACAAGCACAGGATTGGAGAAGGCAGAAAATCAGGACTTCAAGGCCATCCTCAGTCACACAAGCAGTGTGACACAAGCTTGACCCCTACGTCTGACCTGAGTAAGCAAGGAAAGACTTCACTATCAGCAGTAAGAATCATGATGCAATTCACCCACTTGTAAACAAGTCAGAGCCAGCAAGCCAAGAGCTTATAACAGCACCAGCTGCCAAGCCTGCTGACCCAATCGCCATAACCAATGTGATAGGAGAAAGGACTCCTGAAAAATCACCCTGGCCTCCACCCTCTCCACACACACACACACACACACACACAAATATTTTTTAAAGATTTATTTATTATATGTTAGTACACTGTAGCTCTCTTCAGACACTCCAGAAGAGGGAGTCAGATCTCGTTACGGATGGTTGTGAGCCACCATGTGGTTGCTGGGATTTGAACTCCAGTCAGGTGCTCTTAACCACTGAGCCATATCACCAGCCCCCACAAATATTTCTTTAAAGTCAGTAAAATTATGTATCAACTTTAATTTTATAATCTGAATATAATTTAATGCTCCAGGCTGGGAGAACACAAAAATAATCTTACAACTCCTTTTTTTTTTTTTAAGATTTATTTATTTTATCTATGTGAGTACACTGTTGCTCTCTTCAGACACACCAGAAGAGGGCATCGGATCCCATTACAGATGATTGTGAGGCACCATGTGGTTGCTGGGAATTGAACTCAGGACCTCTGGAAGAGCAGCCAGTGTTCTTAACCCCTGAGCCAGCTCTCTGGCCCTTGTTTTTCTTTTTCAACTAAATGTTCAATAGAGGTTCACATGTTGAGATCAGTAGAAGCCGCAGTTGAAATGAACAAAGAATGTGGTACTAGGCCAAGAAAGTTCCACACAATGAATTTACCCTCTTTTTTAACTTTCTTAAATGTACAAACCTAATAATTCCTCAAAACCACTCTTCTTTTTTTGTTGTTGTTTTTGTTTTTGTTTTTCGAGACAGGGTTTCTCTGCATAGCCTTGGCTATCCTGGAACTCACTTTGTAGACCAGGCTGGCCTTGAACTCAGAAATCTGCCTGCCTCTGCCTCCCGAGTGCTGGGATTAAAGGCGTGCGCCACCACTGCCCAGCTCAAAACCACTCTTAAGTGGTATGTATACATACTTTAGAAAAAAAAAATATCCCACAGAAAATTTAAAAGATATGTAAACAGTACTTTACAAGGTTAAGATGCCCAATGTTTTAACCTACCCAAGAACCTGCCGAGGTAAATGGTGTCATATCCACGTGACAGGGAGGAAAAACTATAGCTGTCCTCCTGTCCCGTTTCCTTCTATGGTGGAGCTGCTTTGAAACCTTGGCTCTCCAACCTAGAATGCCAGGATCTAATAGGTTAGGCCATTTAAAATCATCTCCACGTAAGGACTTATTTTTAAAGCAGTATTTGGGTTACATAGACCCAACGTAAAAAAACCTGTGCATTACTGGTATAGCTCTGTAATCCCAGCACATGAATGCAGGCACAGTAGGGTCATGGCTATACACGGTTCAAGGCCAGCCTGAGCTACATGAAACTGTGCATCAAAAACAAGTAAGCATATAAATAGATGGTCGATCGATAGATCCACGGATTTTAGTTCTAAATTCAATTTAATCTCAAATGTGTATTGAGAACCTATGTTGCCAGAAACAACTTATTTAAATAATTAAAAAAACTCACTGTCCAAAGCATTTTGAATGAGATGTTTACAACACAAGATGCCTCTGATAGTCTAAAAACTCACTAAAACCTTTGTTTATTTCCAAATACACTCAAGATAGCATGCTTTGCTTTATTTCTTTGTTACTGCTGACTTTTTCAGATGAACTGGAGTACATACAATGTTACAAGCATTTTGTCCCAATGCTCCTAAAATCCTTATGATTTCCTCAGTGACAGGAACTGTCTTTTATTATTCACTAGGAACTGTTTTGGTCATTTACATCACTGGAGTTAGGGAGGGTCCCTACTACTCAGAGAAAGTGGAATAGACTCATTGTTGAATCTAAACCTGCTGAACATTCAGGGTGGGTTTAAACAAAGGCGGCACACCTCGAACCCACTGAATCACTTCACCTGGCTGCTCACCTAGACTCTTTAGACTCTCACAAACCAATCAGCCTAATTGCTTCCCAGGGGATCAGAGTCAAGGTCACACTCTAGGATCTGTGATTAGCATGGGAAGTTGAGGAATCCTATGGTATCTTTAGATAGAGGATATCCAAACTGAACTAAATTACTGGTCCTTCAGTTGATGTCAAGAGATCACCTACTTACTTTATGATGAGAAACTCTCACGCATTCTGGTATTACAAGTCCGGAGTAGGGAAAGCAGTTCCACTTATCCTTTCAGAAGATACTGATGTTCTTTTTCTGCCCCCAGGCCCTGTGCATATGAAGGTGAGACAGCCCTTCTGCCATCAGTCTTTGCCCTCTACATCATTGCTGCATGCTTTCCTTTTGCCACTGAGCACCTCAGTCTAGGTGGCCCGTGAGTTCCAGGGATTCTCCTGACTTCATCTCCCATCTTGCTCTAAGAGCACTGCGGTTGGATGCATGCTACCGCATCTCGCCTTCCAT